>NW_011494956.1:470751-483784 GCF_000754665.1 Bison bison bison
GGACATTCCAATCCTCCCACGACCCGCGAGGATGTCGCGGGGGGGGGGGGGGGGGCATGCTGTCCCTTTCCAGCACCGAAGATTTGCCCAGGTTTCTTCTCAACCCCTGGTGACCCGAGTCACCCTGGAGAGGAAAAAAGAACTGATAAATGGTTTCAAGCTTGTTTGTTTACAGTGAACTAGTTGGCGAAGTCGCATCCCTAGCGACAGAGGCACTTTCTGGGCACCGTCTGCGCACGAGCAGACAATTGAAAGCCAAACAGCCGAGATGCCTCCTCGCCAGACCAAATATGGTCACATGCAGCCTCCCGTGGAAAGGCTGGCCTCGCTGGTGTCTCCCCGCGTCGGAGCGTACCCGGGCCCGCCCTTAGAATCACTGATCAGTGCCGCGCTCCGGCCTCCCGGCCTCGGTACCCGGCACGAAGAGAAGGCGCGGCACCCAGAACCCGCCCTTCTTCTGTCTGGGCCCCTTACTCGCGTGTCTTCCGCCGCCCCCAGCCTGGTTTCGGTCCACAAGTCCTTGATTAAACAGGCTCGGGCCACTTTCCCTTTGATCCCGCCCCAAGTCCGTGGTAAACTCAAAGGAATGCAGATCCAGGGTTCCGCGAGAGAGGTCAGCGAGACCAGGAGGAGTGGGTGGGGGGCACCCATCTCCTCTTATCCTGCAGAGTACCCAGCACGCCCAGGGTTTTCTGGTGCCAGGGTGGAAGGAGGAGGAGGAGGAAGGGGAGGGACGAGAAGGGGTAGGCAGGCTCGGGACTTGGAGGTAATGCATAATTCAACAGCTCAACTTTCGGACCCGCCTCTTTCCTGGGAGTGGGAGTTTGCTCCAAACTTTGTTTATGGGACAGTCCGGGATCCGCGGCGGCCGCGCAGTCTGCTTCTCCGCCTCTCCGCGGAGCGCGAGCGCCTGAGGCCAGTTCGGGGGATGTGAGAGCCGAAGCCTCTCGGCTGCCAGACACCGAGTAGGGTCGGGATTTGCCAGCCGGGCCCCAGCTCCAGCCCTGCAAGCTCGGGACGCAGCCGAGCGACCCAGGCCCAACGGCGAGTTCGGGCGGGACGGCGGCCACCGCACGCCCAAACTCGGCTTCGCTGCGCGCCCAGGTAGTGCCCGCTGGCGCGCGCCCGCTCACCCCGCACCACGCCAGGGCGCCCGGCTCCTCGGGCTTACCGAGTGGAGACGTCTTGGAGTTGGCTCGGGTTGAGACTTTTGAGGGCGCTGCCTGCTCTGGGTAGTTTCGACCTGTCCTTAGACACCAGCAGTTTCATTAGCGTCTCCAGTGCAGTTAACTCCCAGCAGACACCCCCTCCCCCTTTCCTGGTAACTTCTTGGCTTCAAGAAAGTTGCATAATTCTGGAGGCCAGGAGGGACCCCTCCCCCATCCTGCTGGTCTAAGTGCTGGGTGTCTGGGATCCCGAGGCGGACACCTATCTGTCTCTTCTCTCTATTCTCCCCTTTAATTCTCAGACCTTCAATAAGAAGCTAATCTGACCTCCTTTCTCCTAGCAGAAGATGAATCCGGCTTCGGCGCCCCCACCGCTCCCGCCACCCGGGCAGCAAGTGATCCACGTCACTCAAGACCTAGACACCGACCTCGAAGCCCTCTTCAACTCGGTGATGAATCCCAAGCCCAGCTCGTGGCGGAAGAAGATCCTGCCCGAATCGTTCTTCAAGGAGCCTGACTCCGGCTCGCACTCGCGCCAGTCGAGCACCGACTCGTCCGGCGGCCACCCGGGGCCCCGACTGGCTGGCGGCGCCCAGCACGTCCGCTCGCACTCGTCCCCCGCGTCCCTGCAGCTGGGCACGGGCGCGGGCGCCGCGGTCAGCCCCGCGCAGCAGCACGCACATCTCCGTCAGCAGTCCTACGACGTGACCGACGAGCTGCCGCTGCCCCCGGGCTGGGAGATGACCTTTACGGCCACTGGTCAGAGGTACTTCCTCAAGTAAGTCAGCCTGGAGCAAGAGGGGGACACAGAGTCACAATACCCAGGCCGCGCGCGCTTGTTCTTGTGCGTATTCGTGACCGTGCGTGCATACTTGCGTGTGGGTGCCTGCGTGTTAATGTGTGTCCTTGCACGGCTTTTTTCCAGAAATCTGGGAGGCTGGAAGTGGGAGTTAGTTTTAGGGTGTTGGAATTGTAAGGGATCAGAAGCTGGGGCTGGTGGAGTTCATCCAGGATCCGGGAAGTTGCGAGATTTTCAGGACATGAAAATTCTTCGAGGTAGAAGAAAAAAGTACTTGGGCAGAATTCTCGTGAAACACCTAGATGACTATGCGTTGAGTCTGGAGTACTGATACTGGAGTACTTTGACTTCTGGACCCAAACTCTTACTCCTTTCCGGCCCACTCTAAGTCAGGTAACTCCTAGGCTGGTGCACTGCGATGTGACATCAAGATAGTTCTAGAACAGAACTGAGGCTTGGGGAGGAGAGAGGAACTTCTGTTACTGGAGGTGGTCTGCTGTCTCTCCACTGGAAAAGGGAACACTCACTGACTTAGGCCTTACAGCTCCCAGTTCGGTGACGTAATGACCATACAGCACCCCCCAGTGATGTAATTAGGAACTGCGTGGAGAAGTAGTTGTGGGCTGGACAAATCAATTGTGTGGAAATTGGGTCAGGAGTTCTATTGTGTTGCACTCGGTAACCTAGAATATCATCGATCAGGAGCTGCTTTGTAGTATTTCCCGACAGGTTGTTCTGGCTTTTCGATGTAGTGAATTTTACATTCGAGTGGAATTAGACTGTGTAGAAAAATGTATTCACAGGCATAAAGAAGGTTGCTTCAATTGTGGTACCCTAAAATAATTATATTCTGAAGGAGAAGCCAAGCTAGAACTTGAAACATAACCAGTGAGGTCATGGTGGGGTCAGGCCATCAATGGCCTGGATAGAAGTCCTGCCAACTGGAGCACTTGGTTCAGGATTGCCTGCACTGGCTGGCTGTTGATTGCCGTGGAGGAAAACTCGTCTTCTGAGAACTTGCCTTAGACTTTATTTTAAAGCCTATATATACATAAAATAGAGTAGTTTAGAAGTTGTTATGTGCAATTTTAATAAGGTAATATTTGATACTTTGATTGCTATGAGAGGCTGCTGCTGCTAAGTCACTTCAGTCGTGTCCGACTCTGTGCGACCCCATAGACGGCAGCCCACCAGGCTCTATGAGTGGACCTGATAACAAATACACAGTGATGGATGGAGGCTTATAATAGCCAACCATTTTACTCATACTGGTAGCCAGTTATTTCTTCTCCATCCCAAAGCTGTTGACATCTTGTGTAAGAAGGAGTTCTTTGTTATTGGTGGGGTTGATGTAGCGCTGAGAAGCCCTTGTCCGAAACAGTTGCTGATCGTTTTAGTCCACAACTGGTCTTCTGGTTATTGAGTGCTAGTGTGGACACATACTGAGTGCTTTGATCTAAATAGTTGGTGGAATTCAAGTATGTGATGTAATAGCATGACATTTTTCTAAGTGTGATGATATTGTTCTAAAGGATGGCATTAGTTTATATACTGTGTGTATATGCAAAGTCATTTCCGACTCTTTGCAACCCTATGGACTGCAGCCTCCCAGACTCCTCTGTCCATGGGATTCTCCAGGCAAGAATATGGGAGTTAGCTGCCTTGCCCTCCTTCAGGGGATCTTCTTGACCCAGGGATTGAACGGGCATCTCTTGTGTCTCCTGAATTGGCAGGCAAGTTCTTTACCATTAGCTCCAGCCCTTATATACTATATAAAGGTCTGAAGCAGCATGTTGTGTTGCTTATTTAGGTAAATGCAGTTTTGAATATGTTATTATGACTTTTGTAGAAATGGACTTAATAGTACATACAAATAGAAAAAGACCCAATATTTTACAATAATTTTGGAAAATATTTTTGGTCCCAAATGATTTTTGAACTATGTTTATATATATACATACACAAATATATATGATATGCGATTGGTATAACTGGTTGCTAAAAATAAGAAATAAGAGCTAGTCTTGCCTAATGTCTGAGGAAAGCTAGGGGAAAAGATCCCTAAACAAAAGCAAAACAAAAGAATTCTCTTTTATACACATTTTGAATGATTGGAGTAGCTCAAAAATATGTTCGTGAAAAGTGGAAGTTAGCCTTGGGTTTAGAAAAAATTGATCTGCTACATCTGCCTTATCCCCCCAACTAAAGCCACTCCTTGGCTTCCCGGGTGGCTCAGTGATGAAGAACCCACCTGCAATGCAGGAGATGAGGCAGGAACCATGGGTTTAATTCCTGGGTGGGAAAGATCCCCTGGTGGAGGAAATGGCAACCCACTCCAGTATTCCTGCCTGGAAAATCCCATGGACAGCCCATAGGGTCACAAAAGACTTGGGCACAACTTAGCAACTAAACAACAACAATAACAGAAAGCCACTCCTCAGTCCAAAGCTGGGTGAATCTCCTTTGTACAGTCAGTGATGACAACAACTGGAAAAACATGTAGATAATAGGTCTGTAGGCTTGAGCTGATAACAATCCTTGAAAATTGTTGGCCAAGTAGCTAAGGGAATTTAAGAAATTAAATCACTGTGATCATTGTCTTTTGAGATAAAGAACTCTTCCAAGAGTTCTCTGAATTTCTTTCGGAGCTTTGTTAAAGTTGGAATAAGGTGAACGTTATATGTCATATTTTGTTTCATCAAGCAGTGTATCTTGGTGGATTTAAGTAGAAGCTTGGAAAATGATGGCCGCTGACCCTGGATTAATTTTCATAAAAATCTACCCATGACTTTGCACCATCATCTGTGAAATGGGGCTAGCAGTAGAATCGTATTCTTGATTCTGTCAGGAGTAGAGGGCTTTATAAATCAGAAATCAAATCATTTCATAATTGACAAGGTCATTTTTTAGGGGAAGGTTAGAAAATTGAGGCCAGGGAAGGGTATCAACATGACTTTGGGAAAGTCACGTGCTTATTTATTGGTGGACTGGCCCTCTAATCTGTTGCCTTTACTTCAGGAGCAATTTTCCCTTTTCCATGCCCCACTTAATCCCCATGTCACTTCCCCAGTTGAACAATGAGCTATGTGGGATATAAAGCCTGGACATCTAAGAGGCTTTAAACAGTTTTTGTCATTTTCTCAGGTAAGATTGTTCTTATGTATACAATGTAATTATTTTCTGACACCTGTTAAAGGACACCTTTTCTCAGTGTTCAAACCTTCCCTGTGATGTTAGGGTGCCATTTAACTGTGGGCTGGATGGAACCAGGCCATGTTAAAACACAGGGCCTCTGAGATGACTGCACCGTTTCTGCTGTTCTCTACAGCTCATAAATCAGGTTGGGGTGTGTAGGTGTTGGGCTCTCCGCAACAGGGTTTGAACACTGATCACATTAAAATTTAAAAAAAAAATGTCTGGTTATAAATGGAATACATTTGGTGTATCTAGACCAGAAAATAGAGAATTATAAAGAAGAAAATGATCTGGCTTCAGTAGAACTTTCCATTCTTACAGAAAAATTGTATTTGAATAACATATTCTATAAGAGAATATATCCCTACTCTTAAATATAATTCCAGCTGTAACATTTGCTGCCACTCCCAGGTTTTAGTAATAATTTTAGTGTTTAGCCTTTTCTGTAATGTGTGGTAGAAATTTATTTTTGTCAAAATTTCTCAAGGCTCACAGAGGCAACTTTTAAATTTTTAAAAAAACTGTTTCTGTATTTAATTCTTAGATTCTTACCTTCTTAACCCTTTAAGTAACATGCTTTTACCACTATTGTTATCAATATTTAACTCCTAATAAGAAAATGAGAAGACTCTTGAGAGTCCCTTGGACTGCAAGGAGATCCAACCAGTCCATTCTAAAGGAGATCAGTCCTGGGTTTTCTTTGGAAAGACTGATGCTAAAGCTGAAACTCCAGTACTTTGGCCACCTCATACGAAGAGTTGACTCATTGGAAAAGATTCTGATGCTGGGAGGGATTGGGGGCAGGAGGAGAAGGGGATGACAGAGAATGAGATGGCTGGATGGCATCACTGACTCGATGGACGTGAGTCTCAGTGAACTTCGGGAGTTGGTGATGGACAGGGAGGCCTGGCGTGCTGCGATTCATGGGGTTGCAAAGAGTCGGACATGACTGAGCAACTGAACTGAACTGAAGAAAATGAGAAATGTAGCTCCTTAAAATGTTTCTTTTTTCCTCTCCCAAGTTTGATATTTACATTATTTTGAGTTTGTCTGTTAGGTCACCTTTGTTATTTTCTGGAAACTTTTGACAGTATTTCTTGACTCCCCATTTTGTAAGTCAAGGAGATTTGGGTGGCTGGCAGTTCCACAGTTTGCTTTTTGTTTGTGACACCTCAACATTCCAAAGCTCTGAATCCATGACTAATAAAAATGTTGTGCTTTGCCCCCCAATTGACTGTATTCGTAAATTCTTCTTGAAGTTGAAAAACTGGAAGCAACATTTAATATAATTTACTGCCTTGTGTATTAGATTGGGTCTTAGACTTGCACACTGGGTCTGGTGTCAGCACTCCTGAGACACTCAGGAGGATATATCCAGCAACAAAGTCAAATGGATTCTTTCTTTTCACTTTTCATCAGTTGTTTAAATTTGTGTCACCTTTTAGTTTCTTCATATTTGGACCTTGACTTTCGTAAAGATTTTTTTTCTTAGTATTTCTAATCGCCTTTTTATGCATTGATATGTTATTTGCCTTTATTATGATCTCAAAATTTTCTAGGCTCGAAATCCCCTTGGTTGTCAGGTTTCTTTTCCTTAAGCTTTTATGTCCAGATTCCTTAATCTTTGTGTCCCATTCTGGTTTCTCTCTAGACCTACAACAGGACTGTCATCCTAGGACTTCTCTTTCTTTCCATGGCTAAAAAAGCTGAAGTACAAACTTCAGTAACTTCTTAAGAGATGTTTGTGGGAGGTAAAGTTTTCAAATTCTTTTCAGTTAGAAAAGATTTCGTTTAAAATTGTTAAGTTTTACTTTTCTTAAAAAAGAACTGACTCTGGCTGGTTTTCTCTGTTTACCTTTGGTTGACTAGATAATGTTGTTGTTTTCATGAAGAGCCTTTGTCAATCAAAAAAAATTATTTGCTGCCTTAGTTTCCTTGTCTGTAAAATAAGGATCATAATACCTATTTCATGGTATTTGGAAGATTAGATAACATACCTGAAGTGTCTGGTACATAGTTGAATTTCAGTACAAGTTCATTCTTGCCTCCCCACATGCATACTCTTGTCTACCTGGCCAAAATCAGATGCAGAGACTTTGGTAGTAGGGTAAACTAATTTTGGCTCTTAATTAAGGTTTGGCGCTGAATGACAGCCTGGATCTGGAATTGCAAGCTGATTTTTAAAGTTGAAAATAAGAACTGACAGTCCATCTTTGTGTTAAAAAAAACCTAAATAGGGATCCCCACCTTGGGGCATGGTGGCTTTTTGCTGCAGCATCTTGGGCAAAAGGTATCCAATCACTTCTGAGGAAAGTCTACTTTCTGATTTTTATAATTTGGCTTGTGGCTGCTAGTTTTGTGTGTGGGCTGGAGTTGGAAGGGGAGTGGGATTGAGAAGTGGGGAGAGATGAGAAGGGGAGGTAACTGACATGTGTTGATTATCTGTTCTATGCCAGAGGAGGCGGGGAGCTGAATCGGTGCTTCTCAGGGAGATCAGAAGCACCCATGGGGCCCACTCCTGACACTTGTGTGTGGAAACTTTATTCAGAACCCTAGGTGCTTTTCACATATTCTTTCTTTTAACCCTCACAGTGACCTATGAACAGGTACATATTATTATACCATTTTACTGTTGAGGAAACTGAGGCACAATAAGGTTGAGTACATGACCCAGGGTCACATAACAGGCACGTGGCAGAGATGGGATTAGATTTGTGATTCTCAAACCTGTCCTACCCTTGTATTCTGTTGCCTCATGCCAATTACTGCCCATAATTAGTCCCTGTAATTAGGTATCCTTGGTGACCAGATAACTTTGGAGTGGTGGGTGGAGCACTAGGGTTTGCTTCCAGGCTCAGTCTGGGCAATCAGATTTGGAGCTCTCATTGTTGGAGAGAGAGCAAGAGAGATGATAAAGCAAATCAACCAGAAATGGGTAGTCTATGGACAATGACTATATTTTCTCATTGAGATTTTCACCATTCATGAATCCATACCATTTTGCAGGGAACACAGCTGTGACATGGCGGGAGGATGACCTAATTTATGCCAGGATTGGATGTGTTCCTGATGAAATATAGTTAGGTAATGTGAGTAAAGTAGCTTAAAGGAGAAAAGGGTACTTCTCATTGTCTTTATAATTGCAGAGATTGATTAGGAATAAATTGCTTAAAGGGTTAAGTGATCTTAATTTCTGTCTGTTGACAAATTGAGTTAAGACAAGTGGGAATTATACCCTTATCATCCTTGTCTTTCCTTTCCTCCCTCCTGGGGTCAGGAAATATCTAACCACAGAAGAGGGTGATGGAAGTGAAAGAACCCACCAATCCAGAAGATAATTTTTATTAAAAAGTGTGATTAGGAAGACTGAGGGTTGAAGTAATAAACTTATTGTTGAAGGGCAAGTTCTGAGGGGATGGCCTGTCCACTGAGGGACTGTGAATATTTTAGTGCGTTGAAATATCAGCAGAGCAGTTTTCCAAAGTGTATTCCTAGGAACCCTAGTCCACTCAGATACTTTGTGAACAAAAGTTCACAAAGACCAATAGATTTGAGATACGTTGCATGCTCTATCCCTCTTTTGGAATTTCACAATACACATTAATGATTCCAGAGTCACTTATTACAAAGCTAGTTCATTTTTAAACCAATATTTCACAAGCATATTTAATTTTTGAACATTTTACTCCAACTGTCATCTCTTACCATCCACCCAGGAATGTTCTGTAGACTTTGGGAAGCCTTTTTGTGACCTTCACTGTTACTTCTCTAGTTGAGAGTTTCATATTTAAATCAAGTTATAGTTTTTCTTTTCAGTATGCTTTGTGTATGTGTTAGGCTTTCATTTGTATTTCTTGGTTTAATAGTCAGTTACCAATGCTTAGAGATAAGAAATGGCCTTAAATATCAAACAAGTGGGGTATAACATAAAAAAGACCCAACAGTTATGGTACCTTGTGTAAGTATCATAATCCTGATACTATTTAAAAAAGTATGTGTGTGTGTCTGTCTGATAGAGGGTTCCATGAACAAAGTGTTTTCAATGGTCATTTGTGGGATTATGGAGATTTTTCTTGTCTAGTTTCTGTTTTCCTGTATGTTCCAAATGTTGCACAATAAACATAAATCAGGATAAGTAGGGTAAAAATCACAGAAGAGAGCAAGCACAGAGGCAAGGGAAGATGGAGGGGTAGATTTGGGTAGATGTGTGGGGCATGAGGGAATCTGAAAGCCTTAGCTCAGTAACTGAAGCCTGGAGCTTTTGTTACCAAGGAAGTCCTCTTTGGGAACTGCCTGTGTTTTCCTTGTTTTGGGTTCTTTTCTTTTTCTTTCTTTTTAAAAAGTTTTTATTGAAGTGTAGTTGAATTACAGTGTTGTGCTAATTGCTGCTCTGCAGCAAAGTGATTCAGTTATGCACGATAGTGTTAGTCCCTCAGTCGTGTGACTCTTTGCAACCCCATGAACTGGGTAGCCTGCCAGCCTCCTCTGTCCATGGACTTCTCCAGGCAAGAATACTGGAGTGGGTTGCCATTCCCTTCTCAGGGGGATCTTTCCAACCCTGGGATTGAACCCGGGTCTCCTGCATTGCAGGCAGATTCTTTACTGTCTGAGCCACCAGGGAACATATTTGACACAGTAATTGCTAAAATCTTAACCAAAATTTCTCCATAGAAGTCAGGATAAGAAGTAGACTTGATGGCAGCAGATCTTCTGAATTTCCTTTAACATATTTTTAATTTGCATGCTCTCTTTCTTGGACTTCTAGCTTTTATTTAATGTTCCATCTAGACACAGCAGATGACAAGGGGAAAAATGATGTTCGATGAAGTGAAATCAGCAATATATGCCAAGTGCTTAGTGCCATGCCTGGCTCCCCTGAAAGTTGACTTATTCCTGTTCTTGTTCCTGGTTGAGATGGTGATGGGGCCTTGCCTTTGTGCCACCTTAAGAGATCTTAACTGGTTCAGCATCTACCAGGAAAAATCACTGCACTGCTCTTATGTGCCCGTTCAGGGCACTGTGTGGAGAGGGGAGAAATCGGGCAGGTTTTCAGACCCCAGGCAGCTGACAGTCTAGCTGGAGAATCATGAAGAATACAGACACAATCAGGCTGAAAGCCCCTTTCTGACCTGTGTGCAGCTGCTCTCCCAGCTTGGAAGCGCTTTGAGGTGTGTCCCAATAAGTCAGTCATTTCTATTATGGTTACAGATCTGAAACTTCCAGCTGGTGTGGATGGCTTTTAGTTTCTCCCATTGGCTACACTCCTTCTGGCCTCAGGAACTTGGCACAAGCTGCTACCTGTGCCTGGAACATTATTTCCCCGCTTTTTGCCTGGTTAACACCCACACTACCTTCAGGCATCAGCTGAGGTGCCAGCCCTGCAGGAGGTTTTCCCTGACTCACAGCCCCCGCACTGGCTTAGATGCTTCGGCTAGGTTCTCCCATAGCCCTCCGTGTCTCCCCAGATTAGCATTGCCGCTGTATCACTGTGTGTTTTTCTTTGTGTGTGTGTGTGTGGTTTTTTTTTTGGCTGTGCCTCACTGTGTGTGCAATCTTAGTTCTCCAACCAGGGATAGAACCCAAGCCCTCTGCAGTGGAAACTCGGCTGTCCCAACCACGGGACTGCCTGAAATTACCCTTATTACTGATTTATTTCTCTTTCTTACTACACTGTAACTTCCACGAGGGCAAGAGTGGATGTTTTCCTTGCTTTGTCATTGTATAACCCGAGCACAGTGCCTGGCACATAGGTAGATGCTTGATAAGGAAAGAATCCTGTAATATTTTCTTTTAAATCTTTGCAAGCTTACAGCCTGGAATTCCTTGTAGGAATCTTCATGTTCAGGAATCATATCTGTCCCCTGCCTGGACTGAAAATTTAGAACCCTAGCTCGATGTACTAAATGCAGTGGTGAGGAAGATGGATCAAGGATGGGTATTCAGAGATGTTGTGGGGTGCCAAAACAGAACATGTTCACTGGGGGGAAATGTATATACTAGATTTTTTTTATTAAAAATATATATTTCTTTGTGATGGATTTTCTGCAAATACTGAAATACTGAATATTTGTCTGTCTCCCAATTTGTCCATGAAAAACCTTTCTTGGGGTTCACAGGTTGAGAAGCAACTGTGACAATCCTTTAATCCATCAAAAAAGTAGAAAACACAAGCAAAAGAAATATAACCCAAGTGAACAAACATAACTTTTACTGACTTGGTTTTATCTTTGAATTTCTTTTTAAAACATGACACTTGGGGAATTCCCTGGTGGGTTGGTGGTTAGGATTTTGTGCTCAGACTGCTGGGGGCTCAGGTTGAAACTTGGTTGGGGAAGTAGGATCCTGCAGTTCCCCCCCTCACCCCCAAAAGATGGCTTTTTAATATACTCTCATCAAAAAATTTAAGCAGAGCTGAAGAATGTAAAGTGAAAAATAAAAGTACTCCACCCTCTAGTTTTACTCAATGGAATCACTGTTCACATTTGCTTGTGTATCTTCCAGGGATTTATTATGTATACACATGACCTCATTTATACTTGCATCAGTTGGTTGTTTGGGGATCTTGGGAACCACAGCTTAGGTGGTCTCTTTTTCTGGTTGGTCCTCACACACCCTCAGGACTGAGTATAGATATGAGTTAAATTCTGGAGAACTTCATGAGGTTCTTGATGGGCGAAAAGCCTCATTGGGGTAACTATAGTTCAGAGACTGGGATTTGGCTTTGTGGTTTGGAAAATTGATGTCCTTGATGCTCCAAAACCGATCAGGATGTGGGTTGTACTGGGATGAAATGGGGATAGACATTTTAACTGCAGTTTCAGAATTCACAAGCCATAACTTGAATATTCTGCCACTCTGGAATGAAGGTACTCACTCACATGAGTGACTCAGTCATGGGGGAATTGCTTTGGTGGTGCTGGAAAAGGGAAGAAGTGAAATCAGTCATTTGAGGGCTAGTGAAATCATTTCAGGGACACTAAAGAGGTAAATTGGATAGGATTTGGTAATGGAGGAGATAAGGGCTGTGAGAAAAGGAGATGAATGGAAAATTTTCAGGTTACTGGCTGTATAATGGCTTGAATGGTAGTACTTCTTGTTATAATGAGCAGTATTGGAAACTTTAAAAGAGGCTGAGAAACATTTTAACACGTTAAAGATACCCAGATCAGATCAGATCAGATCAGTCGCTCAGTCGTGTCCGACTCTTTGCGACCCCATGAATCGCAGCACGCCAGGCCTCCCTGTCCATCACCAACTCCCGGAGTTCACTGAGACTCATGTCCATCAAGTCAGTGATGCCATCCAGCCATCTCATCCTCTGTCATCCCCTTCTCTTCCTGCCCCCAATCCCTCCCAGCATCAGAGTCTTTTCCAATGAGTCAACTCTTCGCATGAGGTGGCCAAAGTACCGGAGTTTCAGCCTCAACATCATTCCTTCCAAAGAAATCCCAGGGCTGATCTCCTTCAGAATGGACTGGTTGGATCTCCTTGCAGTCCAAGGGACTCTCAAGAGTCTTCTCCAACACCACAGTTCAAAAGCATCAATTCTTCAGCGCTCAGCCTTCTTCATAGTCCAACTCTCACATCCATACATGACCACAGGAAAAACCATAGCCTTGACTAGACGAACCTTCGTTGGCAAAGTAATGTCTCTGCTTTTGAATATGCTATCTAGGTTGGTCATAACCTTCCTTCCAAGGAGTAAGCGTCTTTTAATTTCATGGCTGCAGTCACCATCTGCAGTGATTCTGGAGCCCCCCAAAATAAAGTCTGACACTGTTTCCACTGTTTCCCCATCTATTTCCCATGAAGTGGTGGGACCGGATGCCATGATCTTCGTTTTTTGAATGCTGAGCTTTAAGCCAACTTTTTC
>NW_011494956.1:484327-501477 GCF_000754665.1 Bison bison bison
CAGGGATTGAAATGAAAACTGACCTTTTCCAGTCCTGTGGCCACTGCTGAGTTTTCCAAATTTGCTGGGATATTGAGTGCAGCACTTTCACAGCATCATCTTTCAGGATTTGGAATAGCTCAACTGGAATTCCATCACCTCCACTAGCTTTGTTCGTAGTGATGCTTTCTAAGGCCCACTTGACTTCACATTCCAGGATGTCTGGCTCTAGGTCAGTGATCACACCATCAAGGGAGATATATATATATATATATATATATATGCCCCCCCAGGCAACTATGTCTTGTTTGTATTATCTATATAACTATGATCATAGATTATTATTAGTAGTAGTATTCAAATCCAGAAGTGGATGAGATTCCTTAGAGAGAGGTTACACATAGATTGAGAAGAAAAGAGAAATTCCTAGACTTGGTGAAGGAGATGGAAAGGAAGGAAGGAGTCAGAGATATTTATGAGGAAATCCAGAAAGTAGTGCCTGAAATTCAGGGAAGTTCGAGAAAGAGGAAGGGTTAATTTTATGGCATGTTTCTCAGAGGAAGATGGGCACTGAAAAATATCCAGCAAATGGTTTTTCCCCTGGGGCCACTTTTCTTTTTCCAAGGTTGGGCTACATTGAATAAGTACTACATTGGGTACTACATTGAATAAGATGGCTTTTGTTTGTTTCTTTAAAGCATTTTATGTTTTAAATTATAAACAAATGATAACACATTTATAGGAGACTTGGAAAATATAAAACAAAGTTATGGATAGAAGAGAGAAAAATGATGACAATAAGCTCCTGAGTTATATAAGTCATAGCCTCCCAGTTCCCACCTCCACTGAGGTGTCCTTCTAAGGAGCCCGATGTTTTCCCTGGAGAGGTCTGCTGGCCGTCTGGAAGGATCACACATTTGCTTATTTAAACAACCAGTTAAATTAGGCCTGAAATCAGTGTTTTATAACTAACCGAGATAAGTTATAAGACTTGAGTAAAAATATTACTCTAATTGATATGATACTCACTTGCCAGGAGGAAAATTGCCTTCTCCAGTCCCAGCTGTGGTCAAACCTTTGTCACAGTATGTAGCTCACAGGACTGTTACTGCCAAGACGCGTCATACTTAATTGCAGCCATAAAAATAGCAGATTATCTTTGCAGAGTATCAGTTAAAAATTTATGGTTTGGAATATTATGTAACTGTAGTTTCAGATGAGCGTTTATCTTTCCATCTTTGTTTCTTCATTTTGCCAGACTGATTTTAATAGCTGGTAAAGTAGATTCTGAAATTATAATGCATGTCAATGCTCTGGATCGGTTTACTCTTTCACAATGTAAGTAAATAAAACATGCTTGATTATGTCAAACTAGTTTGAGTTTGAATACATTCTGTAGTGAAATTTTGCAAATTTGGGAGCATCTAGTGGTCCTGTTACTGGCTTGGGATTCCTGTGAACATGTGAATTTAGTAGAAGGGATTAAGAACCATAAAAGAAGCAGTAAACTTCAGTGCTGCTTATAAAATCACTTGTGTTTTCTGTAGACACACTTTTCAGTACAATTGTCACCACTCCTATGGGTCTTAGTTTTGTGTCCTATGAGCAGTAGAAGCCTGTGCATTTAGAACTTTAGGCACATATGAATTCTTGTTACCTAATATGTCATCCAGAATATATTTGGCTCTTTGTGCATTTTAGCATAGAATCCATAAATATATATTGTATAAAAACTTGTAGAAAGGAAAGATGGAAATGGAGGAAGAATCAGCTACTTAAATGTTAAGCTGTACCCCAGATAGGTTTTTAAAATATGGTCCATTTTCTTCATAGGCTTTTAAAAAAGTTTAATTATCGATGATCTGAAAATAGTTAAATTTATTGATCTGACACTTCTGTAAGCTTGAAGATGGCAAGAGTTGTGCTTGGGGCTTCGGGAAAGTGCTCTAGCGAAGGTCCAAGGACCATAACCCACACAGGACAAAGTGGAGCCATTGTTCTTTGTGTTTATCTGTGGCTTACATTTTAATAACTATTGAGTCGTCAGTGATTATTAACAGATATTTAACAGTGGGAGCAAAGGAGAGTGCAGAGTCATTATCGACAATTTGGAGTGTCAACATTAAATAGATTATTTTGAAGGCTGGATGCAGAATTGTTGAAACATTTGCCTGAAAACTTTGGCAGGTGGCTAGAACGAGGGATGGACTAGCACAGCCTTTTTAAAAATTATTAGCCAAAGTGAAATGAGTCAGGTTTTGCCAAAGTGCTTTTCATTTAACCTACTAATTGGCCAACCCTAGTCAATTAGTTGAAAACCATTAAAGGACTTCATTTAACCTACTAATTGGCCAACCCTAGTTAATTAGTTGAAAACCATTAAAGGACTCCGATTTCCTGGTTGCTCATGCATTGGTATGTCCAGCTTATTCATGTGTGTGAATAAAAAAAGCCCATGATCTGACTAAACGCATTGTCTATATTCACCATAAAGTAAAGCATCAGTAGCGAGTTAAGTTTTGCATTTTAAGTCATTCTGGGCCTTGGTAAACACCTTAGCGACTGGTACATATCTTTTTGGAGTCTAGTTTTGAGAGCTGCTGAAAAAGAGTATTATAAACTTCCCAGTAAGCACGGAGGTTGTAAACTGATGCTGTGGAGTTGCTTCAGCTGAAGTGAAAGGTTATATTTACTGACACTTATTACAAATGGATTTTTAAAACAATGTCTGTTTTGTACCTTGACGGTCAAGTTGGCCAAGGGTAAAACAAAAAAGTTACATTGTGGAACAAGATAAAATGACACTGCATAATAAATAATATCTAATGCCATTAAAATGTAAGATTTCCTTTCCAAAATGTAAGTAGGAGCTTCTAAATGAATGTTTTAAAAATCTGATTTTACTTTGATTTGTCTAATGACTCGATGCACGAAATGATTATGATTCAGAATATGTCCAGATCTAGACTACTACAATAAATAATACAGCTATATAGGATGTAAAAATAATAAAACCTCAGTGACATGTGTTTTAGTGACAGCATGGGAATTGTTTTCTTTTTCTTTATTAGAATAAGTCAAAAGTAATTCATTGGCAACAAGCAAAATGTTTCCATTCACCAGTTTCTAAGGTTAGAGTAACATGGCTGATCCAGACTCTACTGCTTCTACCCTTAATCCATAGACATCATTGGTCTATGAAAATCAATGAGGGAATGTAGGCAAAGGGGAAAGCTATAGAAACCTTCACTAAATCCTTAAAGAAGCAAGGGTGGGGATCTGGTAAGTAGTTGACTTTGTTTTCCTCTTACCCTGAATGGATTTTTGAGCAGAAGAAGAGATTGCATGGAATTAAAAAATTGTTTTCGGAAAAATCCTGGTGGAGAGTTATCTGTCTGAATCCGGTGGGGAGGACTGAAAATGTTGCTTAGAAGGCTTTTGTAAGAAAGGTAGGCATAGTTCTTGTGCAGAGTGGGCTAGCTGAATAAGGGAGATCCAGAAATCCAGAGTCCTGTTACTGCCTCGTGTGGTTATGAAATCACAAGGGTGAATTTTGAAGTTCACAAAGGAAGTGATTTGTTGAGAGGTGGGGAAGATAGTGGGAAAAGTCGAACAAGTGTTTAGAAAGATAAGGGTTTATAAAAGAAGTTGAGATGTTTGTAGACGTCCTTTGCTGTAGGACGGGCTTCCCTGGTGGCTCAGATGGTAAAGAATCTGCCTGCAGTACAGGAGACCCGGGTTCGATCTCTGGGTGGGGAAGATCTCCTGGAGAAGGAAATGGCAACCCACTCCAGGATCCTTGCCTGGAGAATTCCATGGACAGAGGAGCCTGGTGGGCTACAGTCCGTGGGGTCACAAAGAGTTGGAGATGACTGAGTGACTAACACTACTTTGCTGTAGGACAAGTCTAGAAATGTTGCCCAAGTTGTCTGTGGTAAGATGGAAAAGCTAACTTCAATCTGCTCAGAATAACAAAGAAGAATGATTTACTCATTTAAAGAGTGGACTTGGGAACTTCCCTAGCGGTCCAGTGGCTGAGGCTCGAAGCACCCAATGCAGGGGGCCAGGGTTCAGTCCCTGGTCAGGGAACTAGATCCCCCATGCCACAACTAAAGAACCTGCCTGCTGCAATGAAGACCAGGCATAGCCAAATACATAAATAAATATTTAAAGAGTTGTGGCTCAGTTGGTAAAGAATCCAGCTACAATCCCGGAGACTTGGGTTCGATCCCTGGGTTGGGAAGATCCCCTGGAGAAGGGGGATTCACTTCAGTATTCTGGCCTGGAGAATTCCCTAACTGTACAGTCCATGGGATTGCAAAGGGTTGGACACGACTGAGCGACTTTCACTCACTGGAGTCCATCATTAGAACTTTGAGGGATGGGCTTGAAAGCAGAGAAAATGTAGCCAGGTATTTTTAAGCGACACTGTGGGTGGCTGTTGACTGTGGGTCAACCCAAAGATAAGGTATCTGAGTTATATATATATATGACTTCATTTCTTCCTGTCTGGATGTGCGGAGATCCCCAGATCTCTGTTCAAGCTAGTGTTTCTGTTCTCAAGCCTGATGGTAGAGTGGCCGGCTTTGATTTGCCTCCTGCCTGAAGCCTGCTTTGGGTGAATTTAAAAACCTGTTTGTTTCATCCGTCATCCGGCTGGTCCTTACCCGTAATTCCTGCACTTTGATTATGGGAGTTATTAAGGGACAAGAGCTTCTTTGTAAAAGAGCATGTTTAATACTCTGGGGTCTAGCGTGACTAGCGGATATAAATTGTATGGAAGCAATTAAACTTGGAGGAAATGTCATGTGGGCTGAATTTAAATGTACAGTCTTGTGGCATTGAATTTTTTTTTTTTTTAAAGTTACACAGAGAAGGGTGGAGAGAGAAAAATAAAGGAAGAGATAAGAGAAATTGGCCAAGAGAGCGAGGGAAGCACAGAGAAAAGAAAACAAATCATCTTGAACCCTTGGTTAAAACTCCAAAGTCTAGAGCCAGTATTATGCTAATGCCATTGCCCTTCATATGAATACTTTAAAAAGACAAATATGGGATTTAGACTCTACTGGGGGACTCGTGTCCCTTTTTGCTGTTGGTTGATCCCCTTCATCTCAAGGCATGTGTGTATCTAAGTGTGGAGTGATTTTTCGGGAACATGTGAATAAACAGGATTGAGGGTAGCCAGCCCATAAGAATCGTGAAGGTGCTTATAGCTCCAGTTTTCTCTCCATTTTGTGCTTATGGCCTCTGGATATACATAGTGGCTTATCTTGGACTTCTGATTAACAGTAGTGTATCATTTCTCTCACTGTCCTGAAATGTTCTCTGTCTCCTGCTTGGTGTGTTAACCCTCAGCCAACCCCATCTCCTCTCTGACATTTGATGAGACCAACTAGCTAGAAGGACCTCTTTCTCCTCCAGATCCCATAGTAATTTGATCTGTATGGGTAATTGGGCAACTGATCTTTCCTATTACACATTAAAATGTTGGGTAAGGCTTTTTAAAATTATCTATTTATTTATTTTTGGCTATGCTGGGTTGGGTCTTTTCTGGTGCGCCTGGGCTTTCTCGAGTTGTGAAGGGGGCTACTCTTCATTGTAGTGCGTGGGCTTCTCCTTGGCGTGGCTTCTCGTATTGTGGAGCGCAGGCTCTAGGTTCGTGGACTCAGTAGTTGTGGTGTGGGCTTAGTTGCTCTGTGGCATGTGGGATCTTCTTGCACCAGGGATTGAATCCGTGTCTCCTGCATTGGCGGGGGGATTCTTAACCACTGGACTACCACGGAAGTCCCAAGGCTTGTTGCTAAATGAATGGGTTTATTTCATTTCTCCAGCAGGTCAACTCTCAGAATATGGACCTGATATGGTGGTGTCCTTCGTGCCTACTATGTCTTGGTACAAAGGAGTATCTATAAAGATCAAGGCTGACGCTGAACATACTTTTTAAATAATCAAAATGTACTCGGTGGTCAGGGGCAGAAAAGGATGCTTTTAAGATCTGATGTAATAGGTACAACGAGTTTGATTTGAATTTGAGAGTTAGAAATAATAGGCAATTTTGACTTTTTTGCAAGGGAGAGTACTTATGTTTTATTTCCATTCTTTATATTATGAACTCTTTAAGGACAAATAACCAAATTTTACCCCATTTGTATATCTTCAGTGCCCGGCCTAATGCCTAGCATACATGATAGGAGTTCAGTTAATATCTGCTGAAAGAAATATAAATAATTTAAAATGTCTCCTTTATTTAGATCATCTAGTACTTCTTTCCTAGGCAGTAAGCCAGTAGATTTTTATTGAGCACATTCTGTGTGCAGAAACGGGTACTTTGCTTATTGGCATAAGGAGTATACATAGAGTGTATTACAAGTTGGAATATATTCTAATCTTTGTATTTAATTATCAGTCTGATTATACATTCAAAGAAATCACTTCCTCAAGCAGAACAATAACAAATTAGGAGAGAAAAAGTTGCTGAGACTAAATCCAGTGTATTCATTCTATTCCCAGATTATTTTCACATTCCACTCCATGCTGGAAATATAGCTCCCCAAACCCCACTCTCCTTTCAAAGGATCCTAAGATTGTAACCTTTCCAAACAGAGCTGGAGAGGTAGTGGACTATTTAGATTTCAAAGGACTTTTTCAGGATGCAGAGTAAATAAGGGGAATTTGAGATATCAACAAAACTGTAATTAAGCAGATCAACTGTGTCGGTAGTGAATACAGAGAGATGTCAGAGGAGCTAGTTACTAGCAAGTATTTAAAAACACAGCCTCAAGTTCATCCTTAGTGGTATCACCAACATCCACAAACAAACTTGAAAGGAAGTTTCGCCAGATAAACCCAGGAGAAATGGTTCACCTGGGAACATCACCTTCTATATCATATATCTATTATTAATATCTTTATTTTAAAATTTGGCTTGGGCTCTTTTATTGTTTACAAGTTTCTTAAGGTCACACAGAACCAGAATTTAATTTTATCATTTTTTTAGCTCTCTGAAAAGCAGGAAAAAAACCCTCTTCTGATGAGAATAAAGGAAAGAAGAATGTAAAGTTATAAATTAGATTTGAAGTTGAAGCTCCAATACTTGGGCCATCTGATTCGAAGAGCTGACCCATTGGAAAAGACCCTGATGCTGGGAAAGATTGAGGGCAAGAGGAGAAGGGGACGACAGAGGATGAGATGGTTGGATGGTATCACTGACTCAATGGACATGAGTTTTCGGAAATTCCAGAAGATAGTGAAGGACGGGGAAGTCTGGCATGCGGCAGTCCATGGGGTCGCAAAGAATTGGACACAACTTAGCGACTGAATAACAATAGCTGGTTGTGTATGTAAATGCAACAGCATCTATTTGTTTTTTATGGCACCCCCAAATTGCCCAAGTTATACACGAATGCATTTTCTTTTTTAAGAAATCCAGCCAGAGACAGTCTCTCTTGACTCTTCTATATCAGTTGTGCTCATTATCCCTGGAAACTGAGCCCCCTTCTCAGTTCACAGTCCATCCAAGAGCGTGTACAAACCTGTAGTTCAGATTTTTTTACATGTTGGATCTTCATGTCCTTTTTTTTCTCCCCCACTGGAAAGTATGTTTTTCTGTGACAGTAGCTAGAGATCTACCCAGATATATTATTCTGTAGTATGGCTATACTACAGTTTATTTACCTGTTCTCCCAATAATAGGACTGTGATGTTATTTAAACCTCACCGGAAAGACTTGGTATAAATTGAATTCTTCTTTTGAGTTTTTGAGGATTTTTGTGGTTTTTTTTTAATCACTTTGAAGGGAGATTTTTAGTAATTATCCAAAGGCAGGAGACTCAAGTCTAAATACTAAAAATACATTGTGTTTGTATGATAGTTTAACCTTCTTTTCAATATGGGCATGGTACCCTAGCAGTGTCATGAAGATGCCCAATGCCGGTGGGGTGGGGAGGGTGGAAGTGTGGGGAGACACCACCACATAATCACAACCACGTGAGGGTGAGAATAGAGCCCTGTTCTGATTTCTGACCTTCCGGGGGCTTTTTGGTTAGGATCGCAGAGTGTGTTCCTTCCTCCTGGGCAGGAAAGGCAAGGACCCTTTTCCTCCTTTGCAGTTTATAAGCTCTGCCCAGAGCTCTCTGGCCAATATCATCAGTTCAATATTTGGCCTCAGAGCCTCTGATGTAAGTTGTGAGGGGGCAGGTGTGGTGTCCAGGGCCGGAGGCTGAGCTCCTCAGAAGCAGGGCAGGAAAGAGGCTCAAGGGTTTCTGCTGGCCGGCAGTGCCTGGGGAAGGTGGCCTGGGTGAGCAAGTGGGTACCCATGGAGCAGTCCCTCAGGGCTGTATAAACAGGAGCCCTGCAAGCCTGTCTGCAGAACACAGCCTGCCTGGTCCAGGCTCTTTCACTGGCCTCTTGGAGCTGCTCACCAAGCCTGTGGTTCAGCCATTCCTAGTGCCTGGATCTTGGTAGAGAACAGTTACTGCTGTTTTTCTTCTCTTCAGTTTTTCCCAGAAGGCCCATCCTCAAAGGCAGGGAGCATAAAAATAAAATATTTTATTCTTCCTAGAACTTCCACCAAAGAGTGAACAAATGGGGAAAAGTGAGTGAAGAAGGAAGCTTGATGGGATGAAAAATGAAGCTGGATGAGGCTTTTCCTTGTTGCTGCTGTTGTCAGAAAGTGAGGTCCGAGGTCTGAATATGCATTTATGTGTATTTATTCAACAGGCTATACAGAGCACTTACTCAGTGCCAGGCATCACTCCAAGCACTGTTCGTATTTAATTCTCCCAACAACTGTTTGATAGACAGAAACACATTTTTTAATCCTCACTTTACTCAGGAAACTGAGGTGCAGAGAATTTAACTAACTCGACCAATGTTATACAGCTGGTAAGGATTTCAACCCAGGCAGTCTGGCAGTGCCCTCCTTGTCCCTCTGTTCCCTCCCACAGGTCTTGACATGGTTGGATTCTGTTGTTTTTCTCCTTTGTGAGCTCTCTTCCTTCCTTCCTCTCCATTCCTGTTGCTTCTACCACAGAACTTGACGCTTCACTTGTAGATTGTAACACACTGGCCTCCGACCTCAGTCCCTTGCATGCTGCAGCCAGGCTAGGGTTCTGTAAAGACAGCTCTCACTGTGTCCAGGCTAGGGTTCTGTAAAGACAGCTCTCACTGTGTCCAGGCTAGGGTTCTGTAAAGACAGCTCTCACTGTGTCATTTCCCACTCAGAACTCTCCCTGGCATCCTGTCCTGTCAGGGCTGAACTCTCCCCTATTCATCTGTTCTCCTAGCAATGGGACTATAATTTTTTTGCCCATGCTGTGTAGCATGTGGATTATTAGTTCCTCGACCAGGGATTGAACCCATGCTCTCTGCATTGGGAGCATGGAGCATTCACCTCTGGGCTGCCAGGGAAGTCTCAGAACTATGTTATCTAAACCGCATCTGGTGGTGTAAATTGAATACTCAATAGCATCTATCTCCTTTCCCAGAAGTGCCCTCCCCTCTCTGTTCTGGCCTTCCATCCAGTTCATTCCTCCTGGAAAGCCCATCTCAAACCTCAGCTTCTGCCCATCTCCTTAGCTCCTATGGTCTTCACTTCCTCTGCACTTGGTGCTATAGTTGGTTGGGTGGAATCTCATTGTTTTAGGCTTGAAAGAACCCAACTATATTTAAGCTCCTTGAGGGCAGGGGTGAGGGTTCCCCATTATCCATGACCTGGCTCTGAGCTGAGTGCTCTGGGTCACTGAATTTTAGGGCCAGCAAGCAGAGCACACTGCGACACTGATATAAATCTTCATAGTGGGCTGATCGCTAGGGTTCCTCACCTTTAAAAATGATCTTGAATGAGATGATAGCCAAGGTCTCTTATTTTGCTTAACTGATAACACTTACTTTCTTAAATAGCTTTATTGAGATATAATTTATATGCCGTACATTTTGCCCATTTAAAGCATACAATCCAGGGACTTCCCTGGTGGCCCAGAGGTTAAAACTGTGCTTCCAAAGCAAGGGGCACGGATTTGATCTCTGGTTGGGGAAGCAAGATCACATATGCGTCTGGAGCATGGCCAAAAAAACAGAAAAGTGTACAATTCAGTGCATTTTTCTCCCCCCTGCATATTCACAGATAGGTTGCTAGCATTGCCACAGTCAAACGTAGAACAATTTCATTACTACAAAGAGAAACCCTTACTGCTG
Source organism: Bison bison bison (assembly GCF_000754665.1). Classification (NCBI taxonomy): domain Eukaryota; kingdom Metazoa; phylum Chordata; class Mammalia; order Artiodactyla; family Bovidae; genus Bison; species Bison bison. The sequence goes on from NW_011494956.1 coordinate 494,501, forward strand.
CTGCTGCTGCTGCTAAGTTGCCTCAGTCGTGTCCGACTCTGTGCGACCCCATAGACGGCAGCCCACCAGGCTGCTCTGTCCCTGGGATTCTCCAGGCAAGAATATTGGAGTGGGTTGCCATTTCCTTCTCCAGTGCATGAAAGTGAAAAGTGAAAGTGAAGTCGCTCAGTCGTATCCGACTCTTAGCAGCCCCGTGGACTGCAGCCTACCAAGCTCCTCTGCCGTGGGATTTTCCAGGCAAAAGTACTGGAGTGGGTTGCCATTGCCTTCTCCAGAACCCTTACTAGCCAGGTAGCTATTAGCTGTCATCTTCCCCTTCCTGTTACCTCATCCTCCCCAGTTTTTAGCTATTTTATCTCTCTGTAGGTTTGCCTATTCTGGACATTTCATATAAATGGAGTTTATATGCTCTTTCATGCCTGGTTTCTTTCACTTGGCTTAGTGTTTTCAGGGTTTCTCTATGTTGTAGCATGCATCACATCTTCATTCCTTTTAACGACTTAATAATATTCCATTGTATAAATACACCACATTGTTTATCCATTCATCTGTTGAGATGGGCATTTGGGTTTCCACCTTTTGGCTAATTATATTTACTATTGAGGGGAAAATGGTCTTCTCTGCTGTGGCTTTTTCAGTTGCCAACAGTAGTTTCTTTCTGCTGCTTTAATAGTAGGAATCTGTGTTTGCAAAGTGGGGAGGCGTGAAGGGTTGGATACTTTTGTCATCTACAGTGGGGAGCAGGGAGTACTCGTGAGTTCTGTAGTCAAACATTCTGGTTTGAATCACAGCTCTGCCACTTCATGAGCTTGCATAACTTTAGCAAGCTCCAGTTTCCTCGTTTGTAAAATGGAAACCACCCTGCCTACTTCCTTTACAGTCAGGGTCATGCTAGAAAGGGTGTGGAGCTTGAGGCAACTCAGTCAGTGCAGAGACCTCATTATGGCTATAAAAATAAATAAGTAAACAAAAATGAAGATAATAAAAAAGTAAATGCTTAATATTTCAATGTTAGTAAGGTGCAGTGACTCAAAGCATGGAGCCTGGGGCCATCATCCCAGTTGCAGTCACCAAAGTGGACCTGCTTAGTATAATTGGGATAATTAAATGTCTCTCCTTAATTGTGTTAATAGTGTTTCTTGCTCTTGGGTCTCAATTTGTGGTCTGGTCACTACTCCATCAGTCCATTTGAGAAGAATGACTATATGGGGGTAAGATCTTTTTTGATAAGAAGATACAGAGGGAATAAATTTCACTCTTTGTGGAAAAGAGCAAGGAAAATGGAGGCTTCCTTTATAGGCTTAGTCTCAGAGTGTAGCTGAAGCCCTGAGCTTTTTTATGGTTATTATGCATTTTGGCTCTTGTATTTGGGGTTCATACATGAAGACTGAAATGCCTTTTTTGCTGAATATGTGAATAAGAGATGAAATATTAAGTTTGATTCAAACTTGATTTGGAGGGTGGTGTAAATAACAATTTCACTGTTTTAGTGAGTGTGTTATGAAGAATCAAGGAGTTGTACAGTTCTGGATTTTAGGCAAGGCCTGCCTCCATACCCAAAATAAAAGTATGTCTTATTGTTTAAAATAAGTAGGTTTTAGAAACATACAATTCTTGTAACAGCAAGTCTTCTGAGAGAAGGGAAAATAAGTCATTGTCTTTATCCAAACTTAGCTTCTGCCTTTGTGAAATTGGTGGGGCTACATAATCTTCCCTCCCCGCTTCTATTCTGGCCCCAGGTGAGCGCGGACAGGTCTTGCCTGGCATCCTTCCCACCAGTTTGAACTGTGCACAACAGCTGTGAACAGGCCAACATGTCCCGGCTGACACGATGACCCGATTTTGTGTGGGAGATCTCGACAAAAGAGTATTTGTTTCTGGGGGACTGACACCCATTTTTTCCCATTAAGTCTGACCTTTCCATCATTAGATTGTAGCTCTTTTCAGAATTAAATAGAGCTTAGAAACAAGGAAGAAATGAGTAAAGGAGATGCAGTTTGCTATATCCAGATGCAGACTGCACAGAGACAAATGGATGTGATGAGAATGGATATTATTTTTGGGGTGACTTCAGGGCCTTGTGGTCCTACCATGATTATGGAAAAGGATGGTTCATTACCTTATTGTCATGACTTTGCTTCCTGTTGTTCTTCCTGGGACTGAAGGGCCCTGACTTACATGCAGACTCCTTCTGTTTGCCAGCCCAGCAAGGGCAGAAAGGCTTGTGCACGTGACTGGGGCCTCACCCGCAGCCAGAAGCCTTGGCCCTGTGTTTCTGGCTCAGATCTGCCTGGAAACTACAGTGATCTGAGCAGGCCTGAGCTGGTCTGGAGGAAGAGCAGGAAGAAATTCTGATCACCTGTCCTCAAACAGAGGTGTAGTTTCCTGCTTGTGAGGTGGTCAGAAAGGATCATGGAAACAGTAAAAGACCTTTGAAAACTTTAGGTCTTTGTCTTTGTTGGCCTGAGATAAGTTGCTAACTTCCTTTTGTCCTGAGCTTTTCTTTTAAAAATCTTTCTGTTCATTGCTAGAGCCAGAAGTACCAAGAACTAAATAGTTTCAATGGAAGCTGCTTGTTAGAATAGTGTTTATGTGTTTGGGTTTTCCTGTTTCAATAGCTCAGAGTGCCCCAAACTGGCTTAGTCATGTGAGTTTTTTATACCTTCAGAATTTTTCAAAAAGTAATACTTCCGTAAAAAACAAAAGAAGAACCCTCATAAGCTTCATTATGGGCTTCCCTGGTGACTTAGATGGTAAAGAATCTGCTTGCAATGCAGGAGACCCTGGTTCAATCCCTGGGTTGGGAAGATTCCATACAGAAGGAAATGGCAACCCACTCCAATATTCTTGCCTGGAAAATCCCATGGACAGAGAAGCCTGGCTACACTGTGCAAAGAAAGGGTGAAGATCTACCCTAGAGAGTTTTGCAAGTTTTATCGACGGAGAGAAAACCCTGTGGTGGACCATATAGCATGGATGTCTCTGGTTGGCTTAGTACATATTTTGTCCAGTTTGGTTTGGGAATGCCTAAGGGGATGACAGAGGATGAGATGGCTGGATGGCATCACTGACTCGATGGACGTGAGTCTGAGTGAACTCCGGGAGTTGGTGATAGACAGGGAGGCCTGGCGTGCTGCGATTTATGGGGTCGCAAAGAGTCGGACATGACTGAGCGACTGAACTAAACTGAACTGAACCATGGCCACATCACACTCTCTTCAGCTACCACCACTTATTCCCCGCTTCCTGGCTTCTCTGACATTTCAGAGGGGAAGAGGGAATGTCATGGTGTAAAGCAGCTGCCATACCTTCCTTCTCTCAGACCCCCTCACCTTTAGGATAATAAAAACCGGTTTCTTCCCATCAAAGCTTGTGTTCTTCCTTGAATTTCAGCAGATATTCAGAGTTGACTGACTTATTCCACACGACACCCCACAAGGCCCCAAAAGAGGGCATATCCCAGGAAATTTGGCTTGTGGTTAGGAAAGCAGTGGGCATAGGTGATGGGTATTCAGCAAAAGATGTTTATCATAAGTGTGGCTGCCTGATAAAATACAAATGTCCAGTTAAACCTGAATTTCAGATAAAACAATGGATAAAGTTTTAGTATATCCCAAATATTTCATGAACATACTATACCAAATAAATTATTGGTTGTTTATCTGAAATCTAGATTTAACTGGGTGTCCTCCATTTTTATTTGTAGCCCTAAGTCCCTAAGAGACTTCTCACTGAAGTCTCATTGCACCTTTTTTGTTAGCCTCTGGCTTACCTGACCTTCTTTGAAGAGCTGCTGGGAGTAGCACAGTGAGCAGGCTATTACATTAGTGTGAACTAAGAGAGGGCACGCAGGACAGAAATAAAGTATTGGCCAAGGAGCTGTTTGGTGGCCTCGGGACAGAGTGGGTGTGCAGCAACCTGTTCGTGATACGCCAAGGTTGGGCAACACCTTGTTTTGGATACTATTCTTGGATTCACCCCTATGTTCAATGTATTTAATCACCCCATCTGAGCACACATTCATAGTGGGCAATTATCCAACTGATGCCCTTTTTTAGTCTTCATGGGCAAACACCTGCAATACCTTCTCCTGGAGTTTGGAAAAAGAGGAGTAGAATTTCATCTCTAGCCAATAATACTGAGTGTACTTTTGGGGTTTTAGTACAAATTATTTAAATAAATTGAGAAAAAACCTTTAATTTGTATGTTTAACATCACATTTGTTAAGGCCAGTAGTTTTTATTTATTGGAAGTTCCCTGTGGTTCAGTAGTTAGGTCTCTGTGCTTTCACTACCCAAGGCCTGGATTTGATCCCTGATTGAGAAACTAAGATCCCACAAGCTGCATAGTACACCCCCTCAAACATTTATTTATTTATTACACATCACAAATATATATATATATATTTGTACACATTCTTTTAACATTCTGACTCAAATAAGAGAAGTCATTAGCTTTGTTTTGTATAGTAACTGATTTCAACTGAATGAATTTTAGGGGAGGAAAAACCCGTAGGAAATATGGTCATGAAGCACAGAGGATACTTATCTAACATGGTCTGCCCCTGGATGCATTAATGTTTCCTGGGTTTGGGTTCTGTTATTAATTCTTAGGTTCCAGTCATGAATGTAGAGGAATGACATAGTGGAATTAATTTTTTTTTTTGGAATTAATTTATTTATAGTTGTTTCCTTATGAAATCTTCAAAGATATTTTCCCAATTGCAGACCTGTCCCTTGGACCTTGGTTTGACTCAGAAAGCCATCTCTGATATTTTTCTTCTTGGGCCCTGCAGGAAAACTCATTGCTCACGAGTGACAATTACTTTGCAGCCATTACTGTGTGGTTGCAGCATATTCATCACTAGAAATGGTTGATGAGTGTCACCTTGATCTATGAGCTCAACTGGGTGTCAGACCTCTAGGAAGGGAGGAACTTAGTAGGTACTAAAATGGGACGCTCAGGGAGCTGTTTGGAGGTGTGTTAGTGATTAAGGAGGTGCCATTTGGTTTGAGTCAGGGCTTTTAGCATGTGCTTAGAACAGCTCATATCTTCCTTATGAGAAAACACCTATTTGCATGTGGTCCTAATTTCTGCTTCATTAAAAACAAACAAGCCAACCAAGTCACAAAAGCTCTGTCATAGAAGGCAAGGATAAAACAAGGGCAGAGTTGTCTATTTCATTAATAACCAGCTTTTCCTAAGAGGCTTCCTATGAAGGTTTAGTGGTTATTATTTTTCTGATTTTTGGAAGAAACAGAATGAACCAGTTCTATCTTCTTTGTACAAGCACTGGTACTTTAGAAAGATGCAGCTAACTGGGTCTTGTATGATGCACACCTCAAAAGTGATGGGTAACCCAATTACCTGGAAGAGCTTGGATGGTAGAGACTGGACCTTTTGGCCATAAACACAGCACAGAACGTAGATTCTCATCTCTGTTCTGTGTGAGTGTGCCAGTCAGGAGTGGTCCAGATGGAAGTGACAGATGGCTCACTAACACTAGCACCAGCTAGGGTATGTATCCAGTGAGGCCAAGGTTGACTCCAGATCCAGGGCTGCATCAGTATCATTTTGGACTCCCATGTATTTCCTTGGCATCTCTCTTCCCCTTGGCCACCTTCACTTCTCCAGTTGGCAGGAGGGTGGCCTTGGACAGATTTGGGCTTCCTGTATTACAGGTAAGCAATGTTAAAGGGATGAGAGGTCTTCGTTCTCCCCCAAGCTTCAGTGTGTGCTTGTATCTGCTCACTTGCCCTTTCCTGAGCCCAGCGAAGCTAGGCACTGGGTTGGTCACCATCCAGGAATCACCTTGTTAGAACAGAGAAAGAGCAGTTGCTAGGTGGACGTGATCATAGTATTGGGAGGTTCTGCAGTCAGAAGAGGGGAAGACTGGGGTGAGGGGAGGGGTGGCGGCAGATTTATTTGGCTATGCTGGGTTGTAGTTGTGCCATGCAGAATCTTTCAGTTGCGGCATCTAGTTCCCTTACCAGGAATCAAACAGAGGCCCCTTGTGTTGGAAGCATGGAGTCTTAGCTACTGGATCACCAGGAAAGTCCTTGTACCCTAATTTATTCATTCAGCTCCCATGACCAATTATTTAGATTGTTTCTAGTTTTCACACTTTAAATAAGCCATATGATAAATCTGATAAATTTTTAAGATACATTTGTGATTGCTCCATTAGAATTGATTCTTAGAAATTATTGGATCTAAAGCTCTTATTACCATGGCAGATGGTGGGGGAAAGAATCATGGTCAACTTAGAATCATTTTAGTTGGTTATTGAATCAAATATACATCATCAGTTCTTTATTTTCTTTTACTATGTGGGAAAATAGAATTTGGTAGTAAATACCAAATGATTGTTATCGTTGTGTATTATTCATACATTATATTGTTGTTATATATTCATTATGTAACATCTCTAATAAATTGACAATTTGTGTTTTCATGAGTTTTTGAAAATTAAATCTAATATTTAAATGATAACAATCTTGATAGAAAACATACTAGTACTTGGAAAAATAGTAACAGCAACATTATCCCCAGTGTGCTTTAATCAACCTGGCTCTAACTAAAGCATTGTTGTCTGGGAAAAGCTCATAAGATTGCATTAAAACAAGCCGCTTGCTGTTCCCCAACCCCACTGCAAAATAACTTTATTGAGATTCTACCAGCTGTACAATCTGTTCTGACATTAGGCTCCTTCTTCCTTTGCCCTTGCTGGTTTAAATTTTTTTTTTTAATGTATTTATAAATATTAAATAGTTAATATAAATAGTTTATAATTTATTTTTAAAAATAAATTAAAATTTATTATTTTAATATTTATTTATTAAATATTTAATTTTATTTATTTAGTTTTCATGTGAAAACTAGAAACAAATAAAAACCAGCACAGCTGGGTTTTGGCTGTGCTGGGTTGCTGCTTGGGCTTTTTCTCTAGCTGCCGTGCGTGGGGGCTACTCTCTAGC
>NW_011494956.1:501577-508005 GCF_000754665.1 Bison bison bison
GTGGTGCACAGGCTTCTCATTGTGGTGGCTTCTCTTGTTCAAAGCACAAGGTCTAGGGCATGAGGGCTTCAGTAGTTGTGGCTCCGGGGCTCTAGAGCACAAGTTCAATAGTTGTGGTGCACAAACTTAGTTGCTCCGAGACAAGTGGGATCTTCCTGGATCAGGGATTGAACCCAGGTCTCCTGCAGTTTCCTGCGCTGGCAGGCAGATTCTTTACTTCTGAGCCACAAGGGAAGCCCTGCCCTTGCTGCTTTTGGTTTTTGTTGTTTTTCCTTTCCTTTCATATTTATTTTTTGGCTGTGGCATGTGGGATCTTAGTTCCCCACCAGGGACTGAACCTGTACCCCTGCATTTGAAGTGCCAGCTTTACCACTGGATCGCCAGCAAAGTCTCGCTGTTGCTGTTTTTGAGATGAACAGTTTTATATTCATGGAAAGATAGTTATTATCAATTATGTCATAAGAGGGCGGGTAGGAGGCAGTGAGTAGTATCAGAGGTATTATTAATAGCTTTTCAGGGGAAGGATGTGGCATATGGATTCATGATTTCTATCAAAGTATTCTTTAGATAAACGTAAATGAGTGAGAGTTGAAAGAATAAAGATAAGGAAAGTGAAATGATGAAGACATTTGGGAACACTGAGCAAACATGGTTATAGCAACAAAGAAAAACCACATATTGGTTTTGAAACCGTGCCAACATGTTGAAATGATAGTAGAGGAATTCAAAGAGTTTACTGTTAGATCATTGGCCTGTCTTCCATGTAAGTTTTTGAGAACACCTGCAATGTAGAACATCAGACAATAGAACGTGTGTAGTTCTTTAAAAATAAACCTGAAATATAAATAAATAAAGAGACTTCCCTGGTGGTCCAGTGGTTAAGACTCCATGCTTCTAATGCAGGGGAGGGCGGGGTTCAATCCCTGGTTGAGAAACTAAGATCCCCAAAATAATAAAAAATAAATAAAATAAAAATAGAAATATAGTTGAGATCAGTACAAGATGACTCTGTCTTCTACTGAATTGAGTGTTTTAGTTGAATTTCTTCCTCTCCTTAGATTTTCTTAATTTGTTTCCTTTCTCTCATTTTTAGTAAAAGATTGCCAGGGAAAGGAGTTACACTTGGTTACCTTGGTTAACACATCAAGAGAGCTGGAAAATCTGGTTACTGGTCTCCAAACAGTCCTGGCCGCAGTGGCATACAACAGGCTAGTGTGGTGCAGTGCCCTCTTTTTCTGTGGGGCCTTATTTCTTCCAGCACTTGCTACCAGCATTAGTCACTTCTGTTCGGGCCTTGTGGTTTTCTGCTTCCTTCCAATAACATTACTTGAGTTAAAAAAAAAAAATCACAGAAATACAGTTTCACAAAGACTGCAGTGATCAGTGTTACCGTCTGGAAGAGTAGACAGGGAAGAAGCAATTTTAAGAAGCTTGAAAAGTTTAAAAACAATGATTATTTCTTTATAAGGGAGGCCTCGAAGCTGTTGGGTGCATGGTTTTTGCCCTTTAAAATGCCATATTTAGTATACCTCCAAACAGTTCAAGCGAGGTGAAGGCTAGGGTAGAGAAGCCTGTCCCTTTGTGACATTTTCAGGACCATAAGTCAGAATGGCAGCAAATGTGTTTCTCAGGATCTCTGGTTTATTCAGCAAATTTAAACCCAGTGCAGAACTGTTCCTACCAAGAGTGACATGAATTCTTTTACGATGCTCCGCATTTCTGTATTCTCTTTACTTGCGTCATTTTGAGCAAACGGTTGTCGGCATTCTTTGTAGTCAAAGACCTTGAGATTCTTCTGTAAAACGTGTTGTGTATGGTCTCCGCAGCCTGGAGATACGGTTCATTCCTGGAGGCAAGTGAGGCAGACCTAGTGGTAACTTTTTGCAAAAATAACTGTCAGTGGAATTGGACAGATTAGATTTGAGCTGGATCTTGAGATGTAGATAGATGGTATCTAGATAAAAACGATCTAGACGTCTGTTTCAGCTTCTGTAGAAACATGTTTTGAGTAGATGTTACTCTGTGATTTTTCTTTTTTAATTTACTGATATATTTATTGGCTACTCTGGGTCTTTGTGTGTGGGCTTTCTCTAGTTGAGATGAGCAGAGGCTGCAGTGTGTGGACTTCTCACTGCAGTGGCCTCTTGTTACAGAGCACGGGCTCTGGGTCAGGTGGGCTTAGTGATTGTGGCACATGGGCTGCTCTGCGGCATATGAGATCTTCCTGGACCAGAGATCGAACTGGTGTCCCCTGTATTGTAAGGCAGTCTCCTAACCACTGGACCACCAGGGAAGTCCCACTCTGTGATGTTTAAAAGAAGTCTTTTACAAAGGTAGATCTGTGTGTGGGCGTGTGTGTGTGCCAGAGGAGTGATGGAGAACATGACATTTGGTTGTGTGACATCTCCAAAGGGTCTTCCTTAATGCGCTTGGAACTGAACTTGAAGGCAACTGATCCCTGAATACTGTCCTTCATCAACACTTGTCAGTCCAGCTGAGCTTTGTGGTCAGACAGACTTACGATCATCTTGAAAGATGAATTTTGTTGCTTCAACTTGAGGACTGACCGGACGGGTTCAAAGGAGACCCAGTTACATCCTTGGGTTTCATACCATTGAGGTTACAACGTCCACACATGACCTTGAGCCTGTTTATGCTCCGTGTACCCTGCCTCCATTTGTGAGTGCCTTATCTGAAACATAAAGAAACCAAGTTTCTCCTCTTTAGAGGAGATGGTATACAGTAGTGATTGAGAATACAGGTATAGAGTCAAAGTATTGGAGTTCAGTTCTAAGTTCTGCCTCTCACCAACAGTATGACCCTGTGTGTATGACACACATTATAATTTCTCTGTGTCTCAGATGCTTCATCCCTAAACAGAGATGATAACAAAAGCACCTATTCAACAAGCCTGTTTCCAGGATTAACAGAGTCAGTCTATGTAAAGAACTTAGATAAGTGCTCAAGAGTGTCGTACAATAGAGCTCAGCACCAAAAATAAACTAAAAAATCGAAGTGTATAGATATTAAGTGGAGCCGAGTCCCTAATTGGGCACTAAAAGTAGGGTGCAGTGGTGGAACCCTAAATGCTTCCAAAGGGCCACCATTTGGAAAACAAAATTTAGAAGTTAGCTCCTTGAGATTTTGAGAGAACCAGGGTATTGGAGTAATAGAGTCAGCCTGTTTCTAGGATTAAGTGCCACCCCAAGAGGGCCCTCTCATCTTTGGGCAATAAAGGTAAACTGTTGGCCTCCCCTTGGCATTCAGTTAAAGCTTAAAGTAAGAAGCTTGAGCAAAGGTGCTTTTTTGTTTTTATGCCAGTGAAGAGTGTGGAGATTGAAGAAATTGTCAACTGCACACCTGATTTCTCTTTCGATAATACCACAGACAAATCCTGCCTCATAGGAACTCCTGTCGGTTAGTGTGAAGAGACTGAGGGGAAGCTGTGCTATTTTTTACCCTTTGAGGGGTTGCAGGGGGCCCATTGGATTGCCTTCAGGGGAGTCCCTGCTCCCTGCCTCAGCACGTGGTTCAGCCTCAGAGGGGTGCGACTGATGGGAGTTTCATCTCTTCCTGAAAGGTGCCATTAAACACCACAGGGCTGTTCCTCTTTGCCATTGTTTCTGCCTGTCTCGCAGCGGGATGAGGTCATGACAGAATGACAGGTTTATCTTGGATTTCCTTGTTTGGCCAGCAGCCTAAACATGAAACATCTCTGGGTTGAATGTCTCTGGGTATCATACGATGTCAGGGGCTTGGAGGTGGTGTTGGCTCCTGCCTTGCCTCTTCCTGGAGGCCAGGAGGTCTTTGGGGAGGGGGAGAAAGAGAGGGAACATGTTTATATTTGTCAGCTCACTTCACTGTTCTCGAAGTTGGCACTTTCCCTGCCATCCCAGGCTCCTGCAGCTTGGAGAGGCAGCCTGCGACAGTGCAGAGCCCAGCGACTTCAGGTCCAGACAGAACTGGGTTCACATTTCACCTTGGCCTTTTATAAGGTTTCTCTGCTCTGGATTCCCCATTGCCCCCAGTCCCTAACCCTTCATTGGGATTTCTCACACCCGACCTTGCCCTTACTTTTTCTCCATCGATCTGTAAGCTCCAGGTGTGTGGGGACCACATCTTTGAATTCCATGGGTTCAGAGAACTTTCTGGAGCCTGACTGACCTCGCTTCCACTCCTGGCTGTCTGCCATTTTCTGGCTGGGTGACCTTGGGTAAGTTGTCTAGCTTCTTGCCTGCCTTGGGTGTCGTTCTGAAGATTAGAGATAAACACATGTGGGGCGTCTGGCACCAGGGAGGGCACGGATGGATGCTCAGAGATGTTGGTCCACTCACCCCCAGCTTGGTACTAGCGCCTCAGTGTCTGCCCACACCCCCAGCCACCCGGACAGATCTGTTGGCTGCCTGATCCTGAGCCCCGGCTCATGGCCAACTTGGGCAGGCAGCCTGTTGGCTCGGGGAGCCCCTCATACCATTCTTCGGTGTCCGAAAGAACGTGCCTACAGACAGCACAGACTTTATCCTTGGAATCTCTTGTTTCAGTCCATCCCTAAGAACTTGATAGTAGCCTTTAAAAAGTAACTCTTAAAAATTATTTCAAAAGTATCCATAGTTCTTTGTTAAATAAAAGAGAGAGGGGAATCTGCCATAAATCATCATTCGAATTTCTACTGTCCACTGCGGTATCTATCTATTTCCAGATTTCTCTGTGTGTGTACTTGAACAGCTATTTTCTTTTATTGGGTAGTAGAATATTCTACATTTTCATTTGTATCTGTGGTAGAGGTTTTTAGAGTTCATGAGTAATACTGATGTATGGGATTTTAAAGGGCTCCAAATAAATCCTTGGTTAGATTAAGGTCAGCTTGAGATAATGAAAGTGGCTGGTTCTTGGAAACCCATAAGCCTCCAGCAGTCGTGAACTTGAGGACGCACAGTGGAGTTACATTATGCATGCACTGAATACACCCACATAAAACTGTTGTGAGCCTAGAGGGGGTGGGGTGGGGGCAGAGAGAAAGGGAAGATGGATTGTGTAATGGTTCATTCTGGGTCCTCAGAGGGTATACCCTGGAGTGAGTGTGAAATGAGTTGTGAGTCTCTTTTTTTCTCCTGCTCATCTTGGTTCCTAGGAAACCCTCAGGGTATGACCATAATATGACGACTAAGTGAAAGCTACTTATCTCTCCAGCTGTCTGTCCTAAAGCTGGAGGAAAAACTGGGTGTGCTGGTTTTAATAAGACAGAGGCTATAAATGGTATAGCAAATGAGTGTTCAGACAGATTTTCAAGAGTAGTTTTCCTGTATCCATTTTGTCTTCTCTTGGTGAGTTTCGATCCTAACTCATTTATCAGTCTCATCTCTGGCCTCTACATATAAAGCAGCATTTTCCTTCCTTCCTCCTTTATTTTCCTTCTACACTGAGCTTCTACTCTCTGCTGGGCCTGTGGGATGTAACAATGATTGAATGGCCTTTGTCCTAAATAATCAGCATTGAATTTTAGAGAGAAATATGAAAATGGCTTATCATAATACACAGCCATGCAAGGGAATCTATTAAAGGAGACCACAGCCATTTTATTAAGAAAGTACAGAAAAAGAAACACTTAGTTCCAGCCTGGGGAGGGGTTACATGAGACCACCCAGGAGGCTGGGTTTTTAAGGATAGGATAGAGTTTAGAGAGGCAGAAAAGAGGGGTGGGAGAGATATCTCAGTTAAGGGGAAAAATAAGACTTTCTGAAGGCTTTAAAGCCCAAGCCATTTGAGGGAATAGAGTTCGTGGAATGAATCTGCGATGAGATGGGAAAAGCCTTCCCAAAGCAGCCAGAATTCCCGTTGAGTTCAGAGTAGCTTCCACTGAACTGTGTGGATGTTTACGCTTATTTGAACCCTGTTGGAATATTTCTGGTTTGTTTTATGAAGGGATGTCTCTCACTGAGGATACTGACTCAGGGACGTTTCCTTTTACAGTCAGGATGGCCTCCATCAGACCAATATTGTTCTCAGGCCTTTTTTGTTTTGTTTTGTTATCTTGGATAAACAGAGAGGGGCTGGCTGATTCATTTTTCTAGAAAAACAGGATGCACTAAAATACTGCAAGTGACAATGAAACAGACATGCTCACGTACAATAATAGTTAGAAAGGCACCAAACAATATGTGTAGCAGACACCTCCATGGTGTGGCTGTTCTTCCCCATCTTCATTGTCTTGAGTCCTTGGCCAAGTGGCTTGTTTCTTTGGGTCTTAGTTCCTTCAGATGTCAACTTGGGACCAGTAACACCCACCCACAGGCGGGTCATGAGGAATAGACGTGCTAGGACCAGCATCGGGCACACTCCACTGAAACAACTCCAATGAAGTGGGTGTGAAGGATTTGTTCACAATAGGAACAGTATATTCACAGTGATTTTAAAAAAGTGAAAAAAAA
>NW_011494956.1:508105-519149 GCF_000754665.1 Bison bison bison
AGTATGGGAATGTTCAAATAATACATAAAAGCACAGAGAGTAGTATAATAAATTCCCACATGTCCATCATCACCCACTTCAGTGCTCAACATTCTTGTTCATTAAGCCACTCTCTCTTTTAAAAATGTTTTAAAATTTATAATGATTAATTGCTAGATAAATTATTTTAAAGTCAATTCCACATGGTATGGGATTTTGTACAGCTTTTTTTAGAATCTGAAAAAGATCAGTGGGCCAAAAGAAGAAACTCTTAAAAATGGCAGAAACCACTATTTTGAGCCCAGTAGTCACAGCTGAGTTTTAGATGTTTTTGCATTAAATCAGAAGATGTTTAATACAGTGGTTAAGACTCTGTGCTTCCACTGCAGGTGGCACGGATTCGATTCCTGGTTGGGGAGCTAAGATCTTGCACGGTGAAGGCCCCCCCCACCCACCAAAAAAAAGATGTTTACAAATATTTTATTGAAGAGTAACACTTTGAAAGTACAAAGTATTGTTTGTTTCGTTTAGTGAATGCTTCACATATTGGTTTGTATGTAAGTTAGCATTGGGGTGTATATACAAAGCATTTTTTATTATGGAAGATTTTAAATATACCCTAATACTAGTAGAGTAGTATAATCAATTCCTCTGTACCCATCACCTAAGCTGTTGCTCCTGTGTGTCACCCTTTGAAGGATGCTCGTGTTGTTTATAAAAGAATTCCTGGGTCAAAATGACATTATTAGTTTGGAAAAAGATGTAGACTCAAACATTGATACTTTTTGGAAAGAAATCCTTAATCATCAGTGCCTTTGAAAAGTGTGTCAGTGATAGCTTCTCAGAGGAACTGATTTTTTTTCCAAATGAAATAAAGTTAAAATTTGCTTGATGTTTGAAAGCAGTTCAAGGAAAAACCTCCTCAAAAGACATGGAAGCAAGAACAAGTTTGGAAGGCCATAACAAAATGTTAGTAGTGGGTTCTCTGGGTGGAGAAATTATGGACTTTCTTTTCTTTTTCCCACCCATGCATCTTTCTGTTTCATTTTTTATTTTCTGTATTTTACATTTTTCCCCCAGCATAAGCCTAGATTATTTCATTGTTAAAAAAGTAATAAAACAAATGTGAGTTACCAAAATAAAAGAAGGCATGCAGGGAGTAGAGATGGGCTATATTGAGGCACTGTGTAAGTGCAACAAAGATCCATATAGTCGAAGCTATGGTTTTCCCAGTAGTCATGTATGGATTCAAAAGTTGGACTGTAAAGAAGGTTGAGTGCCGAAGATGATGCTTTTGAACTGTGGTGCTGGAGAAGACTCTTGAGAGTCCCTTGGACTGCAAGGAGATCAAACCAGTCAGTCCTAAAGGAAATCAACCCTAAATATTCATTGGAAGGACTGATGCTGAAGCTGAAGCTCCAATACTTTGGCCACCTGACGTGAAGATCCGACTCATTGGAAAAGACCCTGGTGCTGGGAAAGACTGAGGGCAGGAAGAGAAGGGGACGACAGAAGATGAGATGTTTAGATGGCATCACCAACTCGATGGTCATAAATCTGAGCAAGCTCTAGGGGTTGGTGATGGACAGGGAAGACTGTGTTGCAGTCCATGGCATCTCAAAGAGTTGGACATGATTTATCGACTGAATAATGTAAGTGCAAGGCAGATTCTTTTTTTTTTTGCTGGACCACAAGGCATCTGGGATCTTTGTACCCAAATTGGATTGAACCCATGGCCCCTCCAGTGGAGTCTTAACCACTGGACCATCAGGAAAGTTTGTGGATACCTTTATCTACCAAGTTTTTACCTTTAGTCTTTCTGCTCATCTTCAGCCCTGGCTTGGTCCCTGGTCCTTACCTCTGTTTCCTTGGTACTGATGCTGGAGAATGACGCTTACCTTCATGGCATCATTCCAGGAGGCCAAGTTGGGAAAACAGTTGAACATACTTCCTAGGCCAGGTCTCTAAGCTGTATTTAGGTTCATTTGTGATTCTGTTTGTATTTGATTCTATTCTGTCCTCTGGTGTTACATGTCCTGATTTGCCTTCTGAGGCTTCCCTGGCTTCGAGAGGTGGGTGTTGGGAAAAGGCTAGGAGATGATAGATGCTGGGAGACGACATGGGCAGGATGGCTGGGACAGGGACCTCAGAGAGCAGGTATAGACCCTTCTCTCATCCTAAAAGCATAAAAATATCTCTGTGCTCCACTGCCAGCCTGCCCACCTCTACTCTGAAAGAAGAGTTATTCCATTTCTCAATGGTTTTCAGACCTGCCTTTGAACCATTGTCTGTCCTGAAGTTAACTCTAATGGAAATAGCTTGGTTATGTAGGCCTCTACATGGGCTTGTGTTAAAGGAACACAAAAATCATGCAGGAAGAGATATTTTCAAGGATTGGTGAGGGTGAGATGTGAGTGGAGAGGCATGGGGAAGGGGTTGAGAGGAAACGGCTTCCATGATTAAAGAAGCCATTTATACCAACTTGGTGGTTATGGAAAGTCTGACCTGTGGAATGACAGATGGTGAGAGTCGCTCCTGTTTTCCATGCTGATTTACTCATCATTCAAATATCTTGCTGGTGGAGAAATTCAGTATGGAAGCCTCATCCTCTTGCCCCGGAAATACTTGGGTCGCCAAGTATTAGACTCTTTACGGTCCTTCCCTGAAAAGAAGATATTACTCAGTTGGCAGGCAACTGCGGTTTCTAAGGGATTCATTCAAACTCTATTTATTGTGTACTTGCCAATACAGAAGGACAGGGGAATTATTATTTAAAAAAAAATTGAAAATATTTATTTATTTATGCTACCTCGGGTGTCTTAGTTGTGGCATGCAAGATCTTTGTGGCATCATGTGGGATCTTTTGTTGAGATGCACTGACTGTCTAGTCGTGGCGCATGGGTTCAGTTGTTGTAGTGCGCAGGCTTAGTCTTTTTTTTCGCCGTAGCAAGGGAAATCTTAGTCCCCCAACCAGGAATTGAATCCAAGTCCCCTGCATTGCAAGGTGGGTTCTTAACCACTGGACTATGAGGGAAGTCTTGGAAATTAGTTATTAATGATGCCTTCCTCTTAAGGACACTAAGTTTTCCAGTGGAGAAGATGGTGATCCGCCTGCCAAGGTAAATGTTGGTGAGTTTTGTTTCCCTCTCTAGTGAATTCAGATTAATCTGTGTGAACTTTGCCCTAGTACCTGTTGTAACAAAATGTGTATGTTGATCAGAGCTTTTGAAGCACAGGATAAACTTATCTCCAGCTCCTGGTCTTTGATCTTGATATTACGTAGCACCAAGCTTCCCTGGTGGCTCAGATGGTAAAGAATTTGCCTGCAACGCGAAAGCCCTGGGTTTGATCCCTGGGTTGGGAAGATCCCCTGGAGGAGGGCATGGCAACCCACTCCAGTATTCTTGCCTGGAGAATCCCTGTGGACAGAGGAGCCAGGTGGGCTACAGTCCATTGTGTGACAAAGAGTTGGACGCAACTGAGCGACTAAGCACAGCACAAGCAGGCCGCTGTTCAGGTTTGGCAAGGATGTGTCCACAAAAAGCATTTCTCTTTGATTATTTGGTATTTTATTATTGGAATTTCTAGTCTTCAATGTAGTCCATGTGTCAAGCCCACCAGTAGGAGTATCTTCCTAAAGTAAGTCATAGAATGGAAGGGGGAACAGGGTTCCAGTCCAGTTTCCTTGGCCCCTGACTCCATATGGGACATGCAGTAAGTCCAGGTTTTCCTCATTTGCCAAATGGAAGTAATAATGTCTGTCATGGTTGAAGATTAAATGCAAATCCAAATTCTCTAATGACCTATATGGGAAGAGAATCTAAAAAGGAATGGATTCACAACTGATTCACTTTGCTTGTACACCTGAAACTAAGACAAAATTGTAAATCAGCTATACTCTAATAAAAAGAAAGATATATGAAATATTAAATAAAATTAAAAATTTTAAAGACCATAATATGTACAAGTGTTTTTGAAATTAAACTCACATGCAAATATACGATCGGATATAATCATCATTCAGGGAACAAGCATTTTTGAACTTTCATAATGCACTTTGGCTTTTGCTAGGTCCTGGTGAGAGTTGCCATAAATGTCAAGGAAGCAGAAAGAAAGGGGAATAACATTGCCAGTAAGTTAGCAAACATGATGGAACTGTGTTATTAGTGGTTGAACTGTGTAGTCTGCGTGAGTACTGTTAGCTGTGGTGCCGCTGTGTCCCTGCTCATACTCTGTAACCCATTTAGATTGGGTCCTTTTCTTGCTCACACTCTTCTCACCTTGGCTGTTTTGTCTCTTACTATATTCCTTTCCAATTTCCTTTGGAATTCTCTGTATTCTACGAGGCTCAGATCAAATATCAGCTCTTTCATGTAGCCTGCTCTGATTACCCCTCTGGATGGTAGGAAGTTCTCTGACCTAGTCAGGGGTTGGCAAACTTTTTCTGAAAAGGTTCAGTTAGGAGGTGTTTCGACGTTGTGGACTACATGGGCTCTGTTGCAGCCACTCTGCCACCGACAATAAATGGGTGGGTGTGGCCATGTGCCAATAAAAGTTTATTTACAAAAATAGGCTGCCAGCTAGACTAGGGGGCTGAGGCTGCATTTAGCCAACCCTGGTGTATGTCATTGTCCTCAGGGTAGGCTTATTGAAGGCTTCTCAAGGGCAGAGTCCAGGCCTTTTTTGCCCTTGAAATCCCCTGAATGTTTAAGTAGGAGGCTGTTCAGTTTTGATGTTCAAGCCAAAGAATGACTGAATGGCGTTGGGTTTCAGGTCTTGGCATCTTCAGTCCACCTCTGGATGGCCAAGTTCTCCAAGTTTCTGATGTCCTGTCCCCTCTCTGCCCTGCTGGAAAAGGGGTTGCGGGGAGGCCCTCTGAACTTTGTGTACACCTCTTGTTTCTGTATTTCTCAGCCAGCCTTTCATTACTTTGAGCAGCTACTATTTACAACTCAGAGAATTCTTTATTTATACAGCATTGAAGACTGTTTACCCATGTTGAACTAACATTAGGTTTCTTTAAATGTGCTTTTAAAATGAAGAGTGGCCATTTGTAACTTTAGGAACATAACAGCTGGAGTCATGATGTAAGCAAATATATACACCCTTAAATTTCTTTCCAAAGGCCCGGGAATGGGATTTTCCTAGTTGACGTGTTACAAGCCAGTACTTTGTACACTGGTAGAGGAAAGGAATATGGAACAAAATCAAACAAAAAACTTCTGGACATCTTAGGAGTTGTTTTGCAATACTGAGCAGGTATGGATTTGGTACTTTGTTTTCATCTGGAAAATTGGCAAATGAAAAGTTTTAGTATAGATATAATTTTCAAGGTGAGTAGTTTGTAAGGGTCATTTACACATTTTGATACTGAAAGAACAGCATATCAAAGGAAGAGAAAAATACTTTCAGTTCCAGATAATATTCTCTTTTCCCCTTAGGGTAAATAAATTCATTTTCTCTAACCTGGCTATTTGTTGTTGTTTTTTCTGCCTGAGCTCTTCATTTTAAAAGTGAATTGTTGGAGTCTTCTGAATTCAGTTGGGGAAAACGTTACAGACCAGTTTGTGAGTGAAACATTTGCTTTTTTTTCACTTTTACCCAATTTTAAGATTTAATGATAGTTACAGTATTCAAGATAATGTGGTATTAGCAGAGGTTTAAATACACAGATCAATAAGATAATATGAAGAACTCAGAATAGACCAAAATGAATATGCCCAACTGATTTTTTACCAAGTTCAATAGAGGCAGGATAGTCTTTCCAACTATTTAAATGGTAGCCAAAGCAACTGAACATTGTTGTTGGTGTTTAGTCAATAAATCATATCCAACTCTTTGTGACTCCATGGACTATATAGCCCACTGGGCTCCTCTGTTCATAGCAAGAATACTGGAGTGGGTTGCCATTTCCTTCTCCATGAAGCATTGCTTTTTAATTTCACTGCAAGTGAGGCAGAAGAGGGCCTTGGAAAAGAAAGGTTATTATTTCCTCTGTGGAAACTTTTATCTTTGTTTTCTGAGTGACTGGTAAAAACAATAGTTTGCTGTGGAGTTTCAATAAGCAAAGAAGAGGAAATAGCATGTGAGTGACTACAGCTGGTTGGCGGGGACAGGGCTGGCTCCTTCTGAAGGTGAAATTTACTGAAGTCACGTTAACTATCTCCTGGTGCAAGGGTTGCTGACATTTTTTGTAACAGGCCAGATGATGAATATTTTAGGCTCTGGGCCCTGTGGTCACTGTCACAACTATTAAACTCTGCCACAGACAATACCTAAACAGTTGAGCATGGCTGTGTTCCAGTGAAGCTTTATTTGTGGACACAGAAATCTGAAATTTCATGTGTCACCAATATTATTATACTTCCAATTTGTTAAAATTATTTTAAACTGTGAAAGCCATGCCTAACTTCCTGGCTGTAGAAGAACAGGTGGTGTATGGGATTTGGCTGCTGGACATCATTTGCTGACTCCTGTCTATCCTAATGAATTAGCATGATAATTTTTTGAAGAGGGGAAGGGTGTAGTGGTCTTTGGTATTCAGTACCTTTTACCGGGCTTCCCAGGTGGTGCTAGTGGTAAAGAACTCGCCTGCCAATGCAGGAGACATAAGAGATGCAGGTTGGATTCCTAGTTGGAAAGATCCCCTGGAGAAGGGAATGGCAACCCACTCCAGTATTCTTGCCTGGAGAATCCCATGGACAGAAAAGCCTGGCAGGCCACAATCCATGGGTTCCAAAGAGTCAGACATGACTGACGTGATTTAGCAAAAGCATGCACCTTTCATTAGATAATTTGATTATGATTAGTTAACACAAATTTGTAAAGAAAATCTCTAGTGGAATTTGGGTGATCCTTTAGGTGTTTTTGTCCCTGACCCATTAATACAGACTTGAGTGGCACTTTGGACCTTGTTACCTATCTCGTGTGTGGTGGGGTCAGACTAAATGGCTTCTTTATTTTTTTATTTTATTTTTTATTTTTATGTATTTTAGTTTTGGTTTTGCTGGGTCTTAGTGGCTGGGCTTTCTCTAGTTACAATGCACAGGCTTCTCATTGTGGTGGCTTCTCTTGTCCCGGAACACAGGCTCCAAGGCACGTGGGCTCAGTAGTTGTGGTGCTCGGGCTTAGTTGCCCTGAGGCATGTGGGATTTTAATACCTGACCAGGGATTGAACCCATGTCTCCTGCGTTGGCAGGCGGATTCTTAGACCACCAGGGAAGTCCACTAGATGACTTCTAAAGTGAAAGTCGCTTAGTTGTGTCTGATTCTTTGTGACCCCATGGACTATACAGTCCATGAAATTTTCCAGGCCAGAAGACTGGAGTGGGTAGCCTTTCCCTTCTCCAGGGATCCTAACCCAGCGATCGAACCCAGGTCTCCTGCATTGCAGGCGGATTCTTTACCAGCGAGCCACAAGGGAAGCCCGATAACTTCCAAGGTTTCATGTAACTCTTCATATTTTAAACCCTCTATCACTTGTGCTTCCATTTTTTTTTCTGATGATCATTCTTGCAATTTACCTTCCTAAGAATTATTTAGATATTTATTGGGAAACAAATGTACCCTAATTGTACAGGGCTCAGTGGTGTGGTTGTATGTTTGGATATGGATGGTGGGTTGGTCAGCATACAACAATGTACATTTCAGTGTTCCAAATGAAACTTTTTTACATTGCAAAAAATAGCCTTTCTTATAGTTATAAAAATAATATAGTAATTATACATATATGTTTGTGGGAATTCCCTAGTGATCCAGTGGTTAGGACTCACAGTTTCACTGCTGAGGGTGCGGGCTTGATCCCTGGTTGGGGAACTAAGATGTTGAAAGCTTTGTGCTTTCAAAAAGAAAAAAAATCATATAAAAAAAAGTTTGTTAAAAATATATGAATAATTCAAAATAAAAAATTAGACATTCATATTTGCATTTTTACTGTAGTTCCTCATTTGTTCATTTATTTGTTCATCCAGCACTTCTAATACCTCCTGTGTGTGGACTTGTGTAGGTATTGAGGACCAAGCTGTTCCCCTAATAAAGCCTGAATCTTTTGTTGAAGGCGATGGGTGGGTAGTTTTATTTGTACTTTTCGGAAGAGGTCTGCTTACTCACTACTTGTTTTTCATACACATATTTTTGTTTCAGTTATCTCCTGGCAAATCTCTGAGTAATGTTTTTGAATTATCAGAGGAAATTTTACAGTCACACAGGTCTTTGTTGACTTTCCTAGTCTCCTAAAGTTGTTAATCATGGAAGATGACTCTCATTCCTCACTGACAGAGAATGAATTCATACTTTAAAATTACATTGGCAAATTTGGAAAGTACTTCTTTCAACTTGGAGCTTTACAAAAAGTCAATCAGATAGGTCCTTTAGAAAACTATTATGTCAGGTTATCAGAGGCCACTGAAGTTAATTAATACTGTCAGCCTTCTAAGCGCTACTAGTAGATTTATATTTGTGTTACACAACACTCCTTATAAAAATATTCCACATGCATTTATTAAATGAGTACTAAAAAAAATCACAGGCAAAATAAAAACAACTGAAATACTTAACAATACTTGTTAAAGCTGTCTTACAACTTGGCCTTTATGTCACAAATTTTGTTTATTTTTGTAAAAGGGTGGCATTCTTGGGCTTTACAACTAGAAAAAAAAGACCTTTATAATAATAGTGTTATGATAATAACAGTAATAAATAATCCAACATAGAGAAAGCTGTTGTTCACCATCACTCCCCTTTGACTACTCCCTGCTCTACTCTATTTCTCTTCAGAGTGGTCATCTCTCAGTTTTTCTCCTAAAATAAAGTTAAATATGGCCTCAGACCTTTTTTAAAATTTTTCCTTATTTTTTAAAAAATATTTGTTTGTTTGACTGTCAGGATCTTTCATTATAGTGCAGAGGCTTCTGTCTAGTGGAGACGTGGGGGTTTAGTTGCCCCACAGTACCTGGGGATCTTAGTTCCTTGATCAAAGATTGAACCCGGGTCCCCTGCATTAGAAATGAGGAGTCTTAACCACTGGACCACCGGGGAAGTCCCTTGTTTGTTTTTTCTTTTTAAATACATTTATTTATTTTTAATTGGAGGGTAATTGTTTTACAATATTGTGTTGGTTTCTGCCATGTATCAACATAAGTCAGTCATAGGTATACGTATGTCCCCTCCCTCTGGAACCTCCCTCCCACCCCATCCCATCCCTCTCGGTTGTTGTAGAGCACAGGTTTGAGCTCCTTGTGTCATACAGCAAATTCACACAGGTTATTTATTTTGCATATGGTGTGTATATGTTTCCATGCTACTCTCTCAATTTGTCCCTCCCTCTCCTTTCCCCTCTGTGTCCACAAGTTCCTTGCTTGTTTGTTTTTAAAAAAAATTTTTTTTTCCATTTCTTATGACCTAAGGCTTTTCACTCATCCATTTATTGCTCCTTGGGATTCCCCTTACTTGAACCCTATCATCTAGTTAATTCTTCTTAAGTTTTGCCTTAAAAGTTCCCCTCTTTGTTGAAGCTTTCCCCAACCTTTCTGGAAACAGATGATTCTGCTTGTTATAAGCCTTATACTTCTTCAGAGCAACTATAATTTATTCTGTCGTTACCTGACAGTAAGCTAGATGAATGTAGAGTCTGTGTTGCCTTTATGTACCCAGCTTGGTATGAATGAACCTGTTAGCTATGTATTTCCATATTCTGCTCACAAAGCAGACTTTTGAGGCAGAGAAGTTAAGCAGTTTGCCTAGGTTGCATCCTTATTCCTGGTGGAGCTTCAGTGCCAACCCAGGTTTGTGTAACCCAGATTCTGTGTCTCACGTGGGCCCTTCAGAGGTATCAGTATTGGCTGCTAATGGGATTCAATGAGAGATCTTGATGTTTCCTCCTCCTGTGGGTCTGTATGTCTTCTTGTAGTCCTCAGTTTTTTCATGATCTATGTGTTTAATTATAACATTTGCTGAAAGATACGTTCAGTTACTGTTTGAGGAAATGGTGGAATTTTTAAAGAAAATTTAATGGCATAGGAATGCATAGGGCCAGGCTATTTGGAACCAAGACTGCCTTGGAAAATCCAGGATCTATATCAGATACATCTGTGTCTTTAAACAGCTTAAAGTTGGGTGGGGCAGGAAAGTACTTATGCATAAATTATTAGTAGAATTCCCTGGCAGGCCAGTAGCTAGGACTCCGGACTTCCACTTCCGCGGGCACGAGTTCAGTCCCTGGTCCGCGAACGGAGATCCCATAAACTGTGTGGCAAGGCCAAAAAATAAAAAATTAATGAGTATGCAGTCAATGACAGTGGCTGTCTGTACACCTGTTTGATCTTTTTCTGCCAATATCTCAGTGATATTGTACAGGCTATCAAGTTCAGGAGTTCAGAACATGAGCTGGTGATAAGAAAGCTTCATGGAGTGGTTGCGGCTTGACGGAGGTCTTATAAGGCATGGCTCCTTTTCAGTAACTAGAGAATCAGTTTCACATCTTGTCTCCAGGGACAAGTCCCTGGTCTAAATCTGCAGCTTAAATCTCTCTTTTGCTTTCCAGACACTGGTGTCCACTTATCCACTAGATACATCCACTCGTGTATACTGCAGTCACTCCAACATGTATGAAGTGAATTCATAATCTCACTCCCAGACTTGCTTCTCCTCCATTGTTTGAAACTCAGTAAATATTGCTCAAGATGGAACCTCACCTATCAATTCTTCCTCACCTCTCACATCGTCTTTCTCACAGTCCCACTTGATCAGTGTCTCCATAACCTCCCTTCTCTATGTTCCCTGGTCTAGGTCACCAGCGTCTCTTATTTGGGCTCCTGATCACCTCGTTGAGATGGTCTTACTCTCCTCTGATTGGTTGCCAGGCTTCAGCCAGAGTGATTTTCTAAAAAGACTAATAATGTCATATCATCTGTTGTAAAGCTTCTCATTTGGCTTTAGGATAAAATTCAAGTGCCTTAACATGAAAGAGGAGAGTGAAAAAGTTGGCTTAAAGCTCAACATTCAGAAAACGAAGATCATGGCATCTGGTCCTACCGCTTCATGGGAAATATATGGGGAAACAGTGGAA
>NW_011494956.1:519249-524273 GCF_000754665.1 Bison bison bison
AATATATGGGGAAACAGTGGAAACAGTGTCAGACTTTATTTTGGGGGGCTCCAAAATCACTGCAGATGGTGACTGCAGCCATGAAATTAAAAGACGCTTACTCCTTGGAAGAAAAGTTATGACCAACCTAGATAACATATTCAAAAGCAGAGACTTTACTTTGCCAACAAAGGTCCATCTAGTCAAGGCTATTGTTTTTCCAGTAGTCATGTGTGGATGTGAGAGTTGGACTGTGAGGAAAGCTGAGCGCCGAAGAATTGATGCTTTTGAACTGTGGTGTGGAGAAGACTCTTGAGAGTCCCTTGGACTGCAAGGAGATCCAACCAGTCCATCCCAAAGGAGATCAGCCCTGGGTGTTCATTGGAAGGAATGATGCTGAGGCTGAAACTCCAGTACTTTGGCCACCTCATGCGAAGAGTTGACTCATTGGAAAAGACTCTGATCCTGGGAGGGATTGGGGGCAGGAGGAGAAGGGGATGACAGAGGATGAGATGGCTGGATGGCATCATGGACTTAATGGACATGAGTTTGGGTAAACTCCGGGAGTTGGTGATGGACAGGGAGGCCTGGCGTGCTGTGATTCATGGGGTTGCAAAGAGTCGGACACGACTGAGGGACTGAACTGAACGTCCTTACAAGGCCCTTGTGACCTAACCCCTACTTTCCATCCAGATTGAACTTCTTATGCTATTGTTGTTGTTTAGTCACTAAGTGGTATCCAACTCTTTGCTACGCTATGGCCTGTAGCCCTCCAGGCTCCTCTGTCATGGGATTTCCCAGGCAAGAATACTGGAGTGGGTTGCCATTTCCTTCTCCAGGGGATCCTCCCGACCCAGGGATCAAACCTGAGTCTCCTGCATTTCAGGCAGATTCTTTACCCACTGAGTCACATGGAAAGCCAAACTTCTTATAGTTCCTTCTAAAGATTGCATTCTCACTAGTCACTGAGGGCTAGACAGAGGGCCTTCGCAGTGCTCTTCCCTCTGTCTGAATTACGTGTCCCTTCAATTAGTGATTCTTCGCTCCTGCAAGGGCATGGTCCTGAAAGCCTTGTCATGACCCTTGACATCCTGAAATCCAGGGGGTAAGGTGACTGTGCTCCTCAGTAACTCAAGCCTTCCATTGACATTCCCCATTCTGCTTGATGGGGCACAATGAAGAGTTTATGGTTTCCGTTTCGTGCGGACCTTTCTCTCTCTGGTTTCTGTAGGCCCGTGTGCTCACACTTGCCTCCTGGCCTGCCATTGTGTTTGGTCAGGGGCAGGGTTGGGGGGGTGCTGAGGGAGGGTGTGGGGGTGGGTCAGGAGGAAGGGTAGTGAGTAGAGGGCCAGGAGCCTTGGATTTGGCTGACATCTGCTCCTGTGCTCCACACACAGAAGCACTGAGCAGCTGGTCAGCATGTGGGCTGGGAGGAATGGGGCTGGGCCAGGGACTGGGGATTAAGGCAGCCCTTGTAGCAGCAACTGTGACACAGAGAGCACCTGGCCCTCCCGGAAGTCCCGGAGTGCCTTCTTTGACCTCCTTCCTTCACTTCCTGCATTTTCTGAATTACAGCCCTTTTTAAAAAAATTAATTAATTTATTTATTTTTGGCTTCCTTGATAGCTCAGTTGGTAAAGAATCCTCCTGCAATGCAGGACACGCTGATTTGATTCCTGGGTTGGGAAGATCCACTGGAGAAGGGAAAAGCTACGCACTTCAGTATTCTTGGGCTTCCCTTGTGGCTCAGCTGGCAAAGAATCCTTCTGCAATGCAGGACACCTGGTTCAATCCCTGGGTTGGGAAGGTCCCCTGGAGAAGGGAAAGGCTACCCATTCCCATGTTCTGGCCTGGAGAATTCCATGGACTGTATAGTCCATGGGGTCACAAAGAGTCAGGCATGACTGAGCAACTTTCACTCACTTTTTGGCTGTGCTGGGTCTTCATTCTCTAGTTGTGGTGAGCGGAGGCCGCCCTGTAGTTGTGTTGGGCCAGCTTCTCATTGCCATGGCTTCTCTTGTTGCCAAGCATGGGCTTTAGGGCTTCAGCAGTTGCGGCATGTGGGCTCATTAGCTCTGACTCCCCATCTCTAGAGACCAGGCTCAATAGTTGTGGCTCACTGGCTTAGCTGCTCCTAGGCATGTGTGATCTTCCTGGATCAGGGATCGAACCTATGTCTCTTACATCAGCAGGTGGATTCTTTACCTCTGAGTCACCAGGGAAGCCCCTGAATTATATTACAGCCTTTTATCATGGAGCCAGAACCCTAGGAGTAAATCAGGCCCTTCTATCATGGATTTCCCAAGATTGGCTTCTTTTCCAGTTCCTCCTCTGGTGGCTGAGATGTCAAAGCCAACTCGGATGCTCTTGCAAAAGCCTGTGGGCATCCCCTTCTCAGGTGCCCTGGGACTTGCCGGCTGAGAGCTATAATGATAATGAGGGTGTCCATCCCAGGTGACTGGGTCTGAGGTATTTTCTAGCAGCATGACTTTAGGCAAATTACTTAACCACCAGTACAGTTTCTTTACCTATCAGGTGGGACTGATAATTCGTAATACTTACCTTCTGGGGTTAGAGCATGAAATAAATATCAGAAGAATCGAAAGAAAAAAACGCTTTGCATATTATGAAATATGAAAATATTTTACATAAACAACTTATTTATAGTGTGTTCCTACTGGTAATATTATTGTTGCTGCTTCTACAGTTGAAAAATGTCCTGTGCTTTGAATATATTTTATGAATTCTCTGCCTTTCTAATTCTCTGTGTCTTGAATGCAACATAAAGTCCATGACTGTGGCCGAAGACCATCACTGACCTTGGGTGTGGGAAATGTGTTCCTCATGAAATCTGCACAGCTTCACTTGCTGCTTTCTTGTGTGACATTTATGTAGCACCCGCTAAGCATTTTACTGTGACAGCATTTTTTTTTTCAGTGACATTATCTCATAATCCAATCATTATTAGGAGAAAATGTCAGTTGATTTTTTTTCATTACTAAGAACAGGAACAAAGAAAACTGTGTAACAGAAAATTTTCTGTGTGGCATAGAGAAATCTAATCACTCTCATGATTTCATCAGTGGGGCAGTACCCAGCTTTAGGGCAAGCTGATGAACTATTCCACTACAGAGTTAACCAAAGAAAGAAGAATTGGGCAAGTGTATAGGGGGTTGGGGAATGTAATTAGAGAACAGAAAAAAAAAAAAAAACCTCACAATTCAGTTATTAGGATTATTATGAAGGAACTGTCTTTTGAATTGTTTTGAAGCTAAAGAAATCATAAACCAGTATTTTTGTGTGACCATTTCCCCTTGCAATTGAGGTTTATATGCCAAACATTCTTCGTATATCTTCATTAAGATGTCAGAATTCCTTGTGAAGCCTGACTTCATTTGCATTCCCTTGTACAGTTATTAACAAAAGACCCTTTATGTCTCCACCCAGCTTGATTTCAGTCATGAACTCCATTTTCCTTTTATTTATTTCATAGAATCTGGTTACTCAACTGAACTTGGGAACGCATCTCTTGAGGACTTGGTGGGAAGCCAGAGAGAGGTGGTGATGAAAGCAGTTTGTGGGTCCTGGGCGAGTGGGGACAAAGAGGGGCAGGTTAGTGGTGACACTGGCTCCTCAAAGTAAGAGGAACCAGATATTACCTCAAGAGTCTCTTCCTGGCAGATTTTAAACATTCTTACTCAAAGTTAGTATGTTTTGCAGTTTGAAAATACAGTTGGAGCCTCGAGTTGTATGAAGCTTAGTTAGTTGGCTTTAAAATTATGCCTTTCTGATAAATTCTTTGAAAGTCAGTTTAAACAATGATAAAAGTATGAGCAGTTTAAGGGGTTTAGTGACCACTCAAAAGTTGTGTCACAGTAATGATCACCCACTGGAGTTTAAGCTCCTGAGATTTTGTCCTTTATACCAGCAGTATCCAACCTTTTTTGGCACCAAGGACCAGTTTCGTGGAAGACATTTTTTTCCAAGGACTGGAGGCAGGGAGACGGGGTTGGTTTCTGGTTGATTCAAGAACATTACATTTAGTGTGCACTTTATTTTTATTTTGTGGCAATCTCAAGATATTCCCCCTTGACTGTGGGGTTAGGGCTCTCATTCCTATGAGAATCTAATGCCACCATTGAACTGACAAGAGGTGGAGCGCAGGTGGTGATGTGAGCAATGAGGGAGTGGCTGTAAATATGATGAAACTTGGATTGCTTGCCCACCGCTTGCCTCCTGCTGTGTGACCTGGTTGGGGACCCCTGATTCATACCAAGCGCTTAGGATCCTATGACTGCTGGGATTTGAGGGTTGTATAAACTGTGGAAAATTCTGAAAGAGATGAGAATACCAGACCACCTGACCTGCCTCTTGAGAAATCTGTATGCAGGTCAGGAAGCAACAGTTAGAACTGGACATGGAACAACAGACTGGTTCCAAATCGGAAAAGGAGTATGTCAAGGCTGTATATTGTCACCCTGCTTATTTAACTTCTATGCAGAGTACATCATGAGAAATGCTGGGCTGGAAGAAGCACAAGCTGGAATCAAGATTGCTGGGAGAAATATCAATAACCTCAGATATGCAGATGACACCACCCTTATGGCAGAAAGTGAAGAGGAACTAAAAAGCCTCTTGATGAAACTGAAATAGGAGAATGAAAAAGTTGGCTTAAAGCTCAACATTCAGAAAATGAATATCATGGCATCCAGTCCCACCACTTCATGGTAAATATATGGGGAAACAGTGGAAACAGTGTCAGACTTTATTTTTGGGGGCTCCAGAATCACTGCAGATGGTGACTGCAGCCATGAAATTAAAAGACGCTTACTCCTTGGAAGGAAGGTTATGACCAACCTAGATAGCATATTCAAAAGCAGAGACATTACTTTGCCAACAAAGGTCTGTCTAGTCAAGGCTATGGTTTTTCCAGTGGTCACGTATGGATGTGAGAGTTGGACTGTGAAGAAAGCTGAGCGCCGAAGAATTGATGCTTTTGAACTGTGGTGTTGGAGAAGACTCTTGAGAGTCCCTTGGACTGCAAGG
>NW_011494956.1:524373-551058 GCF_000754665.1 Bison bison bison
ACAGCTGCAAGGAGATCCAACCAGTCCATTCTGAAGGAAATCAGCCCTGGGTGTTCTTTAGAAGGAATGATGCTAAAGCTGAAACTCCAGTACTTTGGCCACCTGATGAAAAGAGTTGACTCATTGGAAAAGACTGATGCTGGGAGTGATTGGGGGCAGGAGGAGAAGGGGATGACAGAGGATGAGATGGCTGGATGGCATTACCGACTCGATGGACATGAGTTTGGGTGAACTCCGGGAGTTGGTGATGGACCGGGAGGCCTGGTGTGCTGCAGTTCATGGGGTCGCAAATAGTCTGACACGACTGAGGACTGAACTGAACTGAACAGGGCTCAGAGTGCAATGAAGGAGGGAGGATCCTTGCTGCCTGAAACATCTCACCTTGAGCTGCCTTTGTTCACATCCTTCCCTTATTGTTTAATCCAGATCACTACAAAGTAGTTGTTAGCAAAAATAGATGTGAATGCTCATTCACAAATATGAAAGGTTTTAAAATATCCTGTTACACTGTGACTTTGAGAATGAAAATGTAATTGAACTTTGCTTTGAGTTTTCCTAACATTTTTTTTGAACCCTACATAGATACAATTCTTCTCTGTGGGAAAACTTCTTTACTGTTTCCTCATTTCCCCCAGCACTATTTCAGTGTCTGCAAAATGCATATTGATAGTTTTTCTAGTGGGGTCTGGTTTGTGGTTTTTAGTGGTAAATTAGATGTGGTCTGGACTCAAAAAGAGTTTAAAATCTGATAGAAATAAGACCTACTGCAACCACCAGTGTAAAACTCTTTGAATAAATATAAATGAGGTCTAGTGCACCCCAACGCTCACATCTTGCTTACATTGAATTCTTTCTGTATTGAGGCAGCCACTGCGTACTGTATACAAGGTTGCTTACTTGTTATATGGCCTTTAGGGTTGTTTTCTAGATGTTGTAAATATGCACAAATTTCTCAAGTAGTTTAGAGGACTTTTATAAGGTATGTAAGGAACAGGACTTGTTTTAAAAAATCTACAAAGGTTTTTCATATTCTTGGTCATACTGCTTTATTTAAGTGATAATATAGAATGAAAAATCAGAGCATATATTGGCTTGTGGGTATTTGTACTGGTTGTAAACTAGAAAAGTATTACATTTTAACTATGGGAAAATTCTCAGGGGGAGAATTGATCCTGAAGTTTCAAGAAAAGGAGAAATAGTCATTTTTTGGTTGCTTCTTTTAAAATATGCACCCGTCTCTTATAATTTATACATTTTAACTTCATGAATGTTGATTAATTAACCTGAGTATAGTTCTGTGTTTTACTGTGATAATGTAATTTTTTGTGGGAGAGGACAGGGGGGACTTAAAATATCAATTATTAATTTTGCTTCCAAATCTGCAATTTGATCAGACTTGGCAGGAACAGCTTGTCTTTGCTCCATAGTGCCCATTAGAGTGGCTTGCCTAGGCTTAGATAACCTCTGCAATGCAGCTCACTCACATGCCTAGCAAGTTAGTATTGGCTGTCAGCTGGGTGCATCAGTTTCTCCACATTAGGGTCTCTCTATTGACTACTTGAGCTTCCTTATGACATGGTGGCCAGATTCTAAGAATGAACATTCTAAGAGACAGAAAGTAGAAGCTGCAAGTTTTTAAAGACTTGAGCTTGGAAACTGGCACCATATTTTCTTGGTCAAGTAGTTGATAATGTGAATTTTAAACAGGCAATTTCACAATTTAAGGAAACATTTTATTTGAACTTCATTTAATGGTTCTCATGGGTACCCTTAGGGTGATTCCTGTCTTGGGGATGTGGCCTCTTCCTACCAATGTGTAAAGGAAGGTGCGTGAGCTGAAATTCATGCTTGTTGTGACATTTGTTTTTCTATTCCTGTTCAGGTGAACAGAATGTCGGAACAGAGGACTGGATCTCAGCTTGAGTTTCTTGGAGGGATGAGAAAGGCACACTGTGTTAGGATTGGATGAGAAAGTTGGCAGGCTTCTCTTTCCGCTTTGGGGCATGTGTCTTTATTAGATCAGCTAATATTTACATAATGCTTACTCTGTACCAGGCACTTTACATCTGTTAACAGAATTATATTTCCATAGGAGACTTCCTATAGACTCTTCCTGTGTTACAGGTGGAGTCTTGTAGTACTGCTATAATGACATTATTTTTAGAAGAGATTATTATTAATAATCCCTTGCCCTGCTTCATAACTCTGTATAATATATACCTTTTTGTTGTCGTTTAGTCACTCAGTCATGTCCAACTCTTTTACAACCCCATGCACTGGCTCCTCTGTCCATGGGATTTCCAAGACAAGAATACTGGAGTGGGCTGCCATTTCTTACTCCAAGGGATCTTTCTGAACCTGTATCTTCTGCATTGGCAGGCAGATTCTTAACCACTGAGCCACCTGGGAAGCCCATAATATATACCTTGTTGCTCTTTTAAAGATATCATGGAGATATTCTGAAAATGCTTGGAATTTGGTTGTTTTTGAACACATGGCTAAATCCTTCCTCCTGTTCTTGTAGTTTCTCTTAACACTTGGATAGATATTATCTGGGTATATTTTACTTTTAAGTTTAAAAAACATGTGATATAATGATAATCCTAGTCTTTTAGTTTGGGATATTACCATGCTGTCAGGGTTGTCAGGGTCTTCTCTGAGTCTTATTTCCACTCAACACCATTTAGTAGCACTGAGAGCCAGTATAATGAACAGCAGTGCGGGACGGTCCCCTCTTTTCAGCCGAGGTCAGTTGGCAGCTGGCGTACACTGTTTCTTTATTTTGGAAAGGTTTTGCTTGGGCAAAGACTCACTCTTTTAACCAAATCCTGCTTTTCATCTGTTTTTGATGGCAGTGGACCATATTTCCCAGCCTTTTGCAAACATCGCCTGTCTGGCGGGATTTCCTGGACACAGAGCCCTTGACGACCATTACTGGCCAACTTTTTTGAACTTCAGTCATTAACCTGGTTATTTGTTCTGCATTTTCTGCCATGGGAACCAATAAGCTTAGCCTTTTGAAATTAGCCAAGGGTCTAAGAATAATCCATTTGTTAATCAGACCCATTGTTTCCCCCTGCCTATTAACTTTGACGAATCAAATCTTCTGTCCAGTATCCAGCTGTTAATCTACACATCAGTACTATGTAGAGTGACATTAATTTCTGAATAAGGTTCCCATGGTAGACCTTTGTTGTTGAAGTTTTGGAATTCTTACATTATAGACTGACATGATTCAAACATGGCAGGAATGGAACGTCAGTGGCACATGATTAAAAATTGGTTGATCAATCAATGATAATTTTATAGTACAGATATCATTAAATTGCTCTTATACACAAATCATAATATATAAAGTCTGTATGTAATGAGTTGCCCTTAATAATAAGGCAGTCACTTTTTCACCTTATAAAACTAAGCCTAAGGTAAAACCAGTTGCTGCCATTGGTAGACTGTTGATAGTGCCAGTCTTCAGAATGGTGAACAGATCCCTCGAGTAACGGGAGATCTCCTGGGCTTGCACTCAGAAAAAAATAATCCTCATGCCCACATCAGGTTCCCTTTCCTCCGTGGGGTGGGTTGAGATGTTCTGTGAGATGTGTGATTCTCATGTTTCTTGCTGTCTCTTAGGAATGTGGCACACTGCTGCAGAAGACAGATTAACAAAGAAGTTAGATTATATGGTCTCAGGTTTTTTCCCCATTTCTTAATATCCAAGATGTGCATGGAATGTACATTTTTGTCTCCTACGAGTAAGCTCTGATCATACGTAAGTGAAAGAGAAAAGGGGCTTTGATTTAAAAAGAGCTATTTGATAACAGCTTTTCAGAAGCGCAGCCCTTCTAATATGTGATGAATGTATATGTGTTGCTGGATACTATTAGTAGTAAAACCATTTACTTAATAGGGTGAGGCTGCCTTAAAGATACCTGTACATCTGGTCTTCTCTGTAAGGCTACTTGTGAGCTTTACATAGCACAAAGAGCTTGAGGAACACGGGAGTTCTGTTGGGGAAAGTTACAGTACTTACACAGTGTAGTAGATGCTTATGATTTATGGTGTTGTAATCAGTGACCATTGATAGAGATATCCGGGGTGAAATCTGGATGAGTATTAAAGAATCCTGATATTTTCATTATCAATCTATTTACGTCATTATACAAAGCTTGATGGGCATGGGGCATGGTGATGTGTATATTTGAAACATCCTTGCAAGGCTCTTTTTTGAAAATAATACTGTGAGCTGCATTTGGATGTGTAACTGTTAGTCCTTATGGAAAAGTCTGTTTAAATGTATTTTTCTCCTGAGGGCTCAAACATAAATTAGAATTTTAAATATAAAAATGCTAAGATCCTAGCTTTGATGCTTCTGTCACTAAAACAGCAAGAAATTTATCTAAATTTTACTCATTTTTGTCAAATTAAAAAAATCTAAACAAGTAAGCCAACTTTTTTTAAAGATTGAAGTATAGTTGATTTACAATGTTATATTAGTTTCAGGTGTACTATAAAGTGATTCAGTTATACATGTATTCTTTTTCAGATTCCTTTCTATTATTACGAAATGTTACATATAGCTTCCTGTGCTATACAGTAAGTCCTTGTTGTTTATTTTATATACAGTAGTGTGTATATGTTAATCCCAAACTCCTAATTTGTCCCTCCCCCACTTTTCCTTGTTTGTTTTCTGTGTCTGTGAGTCTGTTTCTGTTTTGTGAGTTCATTTATATTATTATTTTTTAGATTCCACATATAAGTGGTATCATATGGCATTTGTCTTTCTCTGTCTGACTTACATCCCTTAGTATGATAATCTCTAAGTCCATCCATGTCGCTGCAAATGAGTAAGCCACCTTCTTGAATGTGTAAAACTATGGGGACAGTATGATCAACAGTGTCACGAAGCCTCACCCCTTCACCCACACTGTGTGGTTATACCTACCACTGCAAGTTGTAGTGATTAAAAACACCACCTGTATTTATTTTGCTAAAAAAAAAAAAAAAAATCCTGAATGATGCCACTCTTAGAAGTTTTCTCCATTCAGTTGAGTTTTATATCTCCTTGAAGAGGTTTGGAAATAAAGTCTGCCAATTGGAAAGTAAAAATGAATAAAGATGTGGAAGACATCAATTTATCTAAGTGCAGCTCTGTAGCACAGAGGCAGAAGCTAAAAGCAAGTGTTACTTTTCTTGAACTGAAGCCCAACTGCAGATGCTAGAATGGCTGTCAACTGCTTTTCTTCTCGTTGTTGCCCAGCAACGGACTCACATTCTTTAGTGAGAGGGGAGTGGTAGTTCTTACCCCCTTTTGATTTTTCTTCACCCCCACCTGCTCTATGTCCCTCTGTTTCTCTTTTAATACCACATCAACTTCCCCAGCTGTGATTGGACTTATAAAAGTTAATCTTGGAGTCGTGTGGCAACCCAGGGCAGATAGTAGGGGACCAGAGACCATGGTTACCACTGTGGCCTCTTCGAACCAAGCAGGAGGCGCAAAGACTCAGGGGTGGGGCACCCAGCAGCCTGCAGTTGTTTAGAAAGTGATGGCTTGCTCTGCACAGAGCCCATGGGGGAATTCTTGGACTCTACTAGGCTTAATTCTTTAAAATATTTATTTTCTTTTAATTTTGGATTTGGATTCTTAAGATTCTGAGAATTTTCTTTTTTCATCTGAGGGACACTAGCAAGATTACAGAAAATTTCAAGAGTGCTTGGCGTTGGTGCCAGGCAGGCCTGGGTCCAGATTCCTACATGATTTATGAGTTTTGGGGCTTCAGGCAAGTCTCAGAACATAAACTTTTTGAACCTCAGTTTCTCATTCATAAAATGGGGATAATCTCTCTTTGCAGGATTGTTGTATTAAATGAGATAACCATGCAAGGAAGATTCTTGAGATTCTGTAGGAGGCCAACATCTGGGTGGTAACTAGTACTAATAGTGTCAAGAAGGTACTCTCAGTTGTATTCTTGACTTTGGCATTGTGCTGTGAGTTTTGGGGCTTCCTGGTGGCTCAGAGGTTAAAGTGTCTACCTGGAATGTGGTAGACCCGGGTTCGATCCCTGGGTCGGGAAGATCCCCTGGAGAAGGAAATGGCAACCCACTCCAGTACTCTTGCCCTGGAGAATCCCATGGAGGGAGGAGCCTGGTTAGGCTACTGTCCATGGGGTCGCAAAGAGTCAGACATGACTGAGTGACTTCACTTCACTGTGAGTTTTGCATTGTAAGATCTAAGCTAATGTGCTGCTGAGAAACAGATGATGCAAAGTATCTGGTGGGAGAATCTGCCTGTGTGGCTTCTTGTCCACCATATATATAGATCAAACACCATCACCTGTGTTCAGTATTGTCACATGTTTAGGGACTATCACTCTACTTGAGATGGACCAACACCCACCTGAAGGCATGCACTCTCTTGAATACAGGTGCCGATAATTTTAAACAGGTACAGAAAAATCTGTATCTATAATAACTTGATAAAGTGGGTGGGAGGTCAATTCTTTAGAAAAAAATTAATCACTGACTTTCCGAAAGGTTTATAGCAGAATTATTTTTCAAAGGGAGCTCTCTCTGCGTTTAAAATGTGATTAACATAAACCAAACAAAAAAGGATTTCAGCAGGCGCTTTCTGTGGCACAAAGTCAAGTCCACTTGGGTCCAGGTTTGCTTCAGCTCCCAGCATCTTTCTCAGGGCCGTCTACAATGGTTTCCATCACTTACTAGTTTTTATCTCGGTTTTAGCTTCAGAATGCTTAGGCTGATATTCATGAGTATATCTTCAAATGCTATTTTAGTCCTTTTTTTATTTTTTTCCTCTCCTTCCTACTGGATCCTTGAGGTGTGGAGAATTTTAGGAAGTAACATGGAGTGGTAGTCACTATTGTCAGCATGTAACAGAGGGAAGGTCATTGCATCTTTTTCATCCTGTTTCCTCATCTGCAAAGTGCTACTACTGGCATTGCTTACTTAACAGAACTACTGTGAAGTCCAGTAATAATAGCAAACAATTTTTTTTCTCCATTCTGTGAATGTCCTCCCCACCACAAAACTGTATTTTTTTTTTCTGTAGCAGTTTATCAGCTTCAGCCCTATCAGCATTTGATACCCTGTAGTTTTTTTCTTTTTATTAAACTTTTAATTTTGAATTGGAATGTGGCCAATTAACGATATTGTAATAGTTTCAGGTGGACGGAAAAGGGACCCAGCCATACATATGCATGAATCCATTCTCCCCCAAACTCCCCTCCTATTCAGGCTGCCACATATCCTGTAGTTTAACTGTGGGGCTATCCTATGCACCATCGGATGTGGAGCTGCAACCCTGGTCGACCTCCACCTACTAGATGCCAGCAACACCTCTTTTCTGCCACTTTTGTCTCCAGACATATAGCAAACATTTATAGACAATTATGATGTGCATTGGAGAAGGAAATGGCAACCCATTTCCTGGAGAAATCCCAGGGATGGGGGAGCCTAGTGGGCTGCCATCTATGGGGTTGCACAGAGTTGGACACGACTGAAGCGACGTAGCAGCAGCAGCAGCAGCAGCATGATGTGCTGGGCACAATGCTAAGAGCGTTCTGTGCTTTTTTAGTAACTTTAATTTCAAGATAAATTTGTGGGGTGGATGCTTTAGTCCTAATAATAAAATGGTAGGTAATGCTGATTGATGGCTTTCTACCTGCCAGGCTTTGTTTGAAGGTCTTTTTATGCCATAGCTGTTGGTGGGAAACTGAGGTGCAGAGTGATTAAGTTACACGCCCAAAGTTTAACATATACAATATAATGATTTGGTATGTGTGTATTGCAAAATATTTCAGTCCATGGGGTCAGAAAGAGTTGGATACAACTTAGCAACTAAACACCGCCACCAGCGTATTAATATATTGCAAAATGATGAATAACACCCATCACCTCACATAGTTACAGATTTTTTTTTCTTGTGATGAGAACTTTTAAGATCTAATCTCTAAGTAACTTACAAATACACAATACAAAATGTTAACTATAGTCCTGCTGTACTTTATATCACCAAAACTTATCTTTTAACTGAAAGTTGCACTTTTTGACCACTTTCCCCCATTCCCCCCACCCCCTCAACCTGTTAGGCAGGCTCTACTTATGATATCATTTTACAGATAAAGAAACTGAGAACCAGAGAGAGGCTGAGTAACTTGTCCGAGGTCTCATAGGTAGTAAGAGGCAGATGTGGCCTTCAAACCAAGTTTTTTCTGACTCCTCCACCTACAGTCTTTTCTGTTGTGCAATATGGCCTCCAGAGACTGAGGTTAAGGGATTAGGTGCCGCTCTAAGGGCTTTCTGCCCTCTGTTGTCCTAACAGCAGAGAAAATTCACATTAGGGCAGGTCCCCATCAAAGGCCCACTATAGCAGAGCTATTTCCTTGTGGATTAAAATCTACAGTTTCTTACTTCCTGAGGTCAAATGGCCACTGTGATGTGGGCTCTCCTTTTCTGAGTTAATACACTTTTCTGAGTCAGTGCATTGACTTAGCAGCAAGTGACAGAGTGGTTTTCCTGGGAGAGCTGTGGTGCCAGGGCCTGCTTGGGTTCCAGCAAGGGTTTTGGGGGGCCAGAGCTAATTCGCTAGTACAGAATGGTCCAGGAGAAGAAAACATGCCCTAAGGCCCTTGCGTTGTCTTTGTCTGAGAGGGCTCATCTATGGAAGATGGCCAAACAGCAGTGAAGTTTCAGAGCAGACTTAAGTATTTTTCTTAGCACATTTACCATCCACTCCCCTGATTATAATAAGTTGAGAGGGAAGTGTGCTGTTTGACTCTACAAATAGAATTGTAGGTACACTGAACTAATGGTGTCTCTCCAAGCTCTATCAGTTCATGCAGAACTTTGAAAATTAATTGGGGAGGAATTCTACTGAAATTTATTTTGATAACTTGAGACCAGAAAAAGTTGGGAAGATTTTTATTGGTAAAGAGAGGAAAACGGGGCTCGCCTGGTAGTCCAATGGTTAAAATTCCAAACTTCCACTGTAGGGAGCACAGGTTCGATCCCTGGTCAGGGAACTAAGATCTTTCATGCCCCACCGTGTGACCCCCACAAAAAGCAAAAAAGAGAGAGTGAAGAAATATGACAAAACTTGCTATTTTTGACATTTTTGTATATAAAATTTCAAACATGCATGAAGTACAATGACTTCCTATTTATAATATTTATATAAACCCCTTGCTGCTGCTGAGTTGCTTCAGTCGTGTCCGACTCTGTGCGACCCCATATACGGCAGCCCACCAGGCCCTGCCGTCCCTAGGATTCTCCAGGCAAGAACATTGGAGTGGGTTGCCACTTCCTCCTCCAATGCATGAAAGTGTAAAGTGAAAGTGAAGTCACTCAGTCGTGTCCGACTCTTAGCGACCCCATGGCCTGCAGCCTACCAGGCGCCTCCATCCATGGGATTTTCCAGGCAAGAGTACTGGAGTGGGTTACCATAAACCCCTTACCTAGATTTAAAAATGGTTAACATTTGCCATATTTGTATCCTATTCTTTGATGGAAGTATTTTCAAGCAAATAATTAACTCCAAATACTTGAGTAGTTATCTCTAAAAATAAAGACATATTCCTGCATAACAAAATTGTCATTTTTAGACCTAAAGAAATTAACAATGCTTTTTTAAAAAAATTTTTTTGAACATTTTCAAACCTAGAGAAGTACTGAAGAGTACACTCTTCATTTGAATTCAGCAATTCTAAATGTTTCACCACACGTCTCTCTGTGTATTTTCTTTTTTCACTAAACCATGATTTCAGCCTTGTATACTGCAGCATGCAGCTTCTAAGAGTAAGGACATTCTTTTGCACAATAGCAAATACCATGATTACCCAAGAAAATTAGCCTTTGTTAAATAATATAATTTAATATATAGCCCTTGTTCAAATTCTCCCAATTGCAAAATACCTCTCACCACTGTGTGCGTTCACATATTCTATGCTGTAGCTTCATGCCTCTGCTTTGATTCAGAAAAGTGCTTCTCTCCCCTTTACAATTTTGTTTCTTTTTCACAATATTAAGTTTAAACGTTTTTTTAGACTAGTATTCCACTTGGGTTTCTTAGGCTTACATTAGGTTGAAAATTTTGACAAAAATACTTAAGTCAGTTTGTGTATTTCTTATTGCATGAAATCAAGATACAAACAATGCCTTCTTAATATCATCTAATTCTCAGTGCTTACTCAGACTTTCCCAATTGTTTCAGACTTTTTTTGTTTTTGTTCTTTTACAGTGGTTTGTTCAAAGGAAATATTTTGCATCATTTGAAAAAAAAAAAAGTAGAAAAATAGACTAGCTTAAATGCTGTTCCTGGTAAACACTTTAGGTTAATGTTCATGTTTCTGCTAGATGCCAACCACATCTTTTTTCTTTTATAGAAATTATTTTTAAAATTGAAATAATTTTAAAAATGACATTTCTCTTAATTACCTTAAAAATGTACTATAATTTTTGTAGAAAAGTACACAGATCTTAAGTATGTTGCCTGTTGAATTTTCACAAATTGGACACACCCACATAAGCAGCTTTCAAGAAATGACTTTCCTAGAACCAAGAAGTCAGAGAAGGCAATGGCACCCCACTCCAGTACTCTTGCCTGGAAAATCCCATGGACGGAGGAGCCTGGTAGGCCACAGTCCATGGGATCCCTAAGAGTCGGACAGGACTGAGCGACTTCACTTTCACTTCTCACTTTCATGCATTGGAGAAGGAAATGGCAACCCACTCCAATGTTCCTGCCTGGAGAATCCCAGGGACGGGGGAGCCTGATGGGCTGCCGTATATGGGGTCGAACAGAGTCAGACACAACTGAAGTGACTTAGCAGCATCAGCAGAACCAAGAAGTACCCCATCTGCCCTCTTCTAGACCCTCACAGTCCCCAAGGGTATCACTCTTCTGATGTCTGGTGTGATGGGTTCATTAGTCTGCTCAAAATTACTTCTAGTTCCCTAAAAGAACGAGCTCAAACTAGAGAAGCCATAAAAGATATGTATATTTTAGTTCGAAATTATGAAAGCCCACCTTCAATCAAAGACATTGTAAATGATATACTGTATATATTTTCACACAGAATAATTCCCACAACAATGTTTTACATAATGGTTTCATTCAGAGGCTCCCCCTGCTTCCCGAGAAATGGGATTTAATCCAAAACGCTAAAGGTTAAGTTATCAATGGAACTCAAAGGGCATTTTGTTTCCATTTGGATAAGTCATTTAATGTTTTTTAAGTCCACGCATATGTTAACAATGGAGGCAGTCAATTATAGGGGAGCTTAGCAAGGCATTCCTGGAGTTCTCCTCAGTGATGAGCATCTCAAAGTGAATTCAGGAAAAGAGCAACTATTTTTCAAGGAGGGAAATTATTTTAATTAGTAACTCGAAAAGGATAATAAATAGTCAGATAATTCTGAAATTGCTTGGCTTTGGGACAAGTAATTACATTGAGCATGCAGTTTAAAAAAAAGGAAATAAAGAAAACGAGGCTGGGGGCACGTATAATCAATTCGGTGCAAGTAATTACATTATGAAGGCTTCATGATAATTTTATGGTACATTAACAGTGCGGAAAAGCATGCATCCTGCATTCTAGTAAGGAGGCTGGCAGCACAGTGGATGTATACGTCTCTTGACCCAAGGTTGGTTTTCATGAATTTCCAGGCTGTTGGGCTCTGCAGCTGCTAATAGGTAACCATCTAATGGGCTGAACTAAGCAGGGAGATGGAAGCCTACTTGTAGTGTCCAGTGAAGCCTTCTTAGATCACCAGTGGTGGTGGTGGTGTTAATTGCTGAGTCGTGTCCAACTCTTTGTGGTCCTGTGGACTGTAGCCTGCCAGGCTCCTCTGTCCATGGAGTTCTCCAGGCAAGAATACTAGATCACCAGTATGCCCCATGTAAATTGGGTCGCAAGGGTCCTGCAATGTGCATCTGGGTGGTATTATTGTAGGTATCTGTGGGTGACTTTCTCTGTGAGAAAGGGGGTGGGGGCGGGGAGCAGATAGGAATCAACCTTCTCTGGTGTGGTTTTCAATGTGACATACCCTAGTGACATTAGTTGCAAAGTGACTTGCTAAAATTAGAAAGTGAGATTGAACAGCTGGGTTGATGGCCTAAGTGCTGGGTTCCCACCAGTTGTTTCAAGGGGATGGAGCGGAGCCACCCAGAATGCTTTGCAGCAGCTGTGACCCCCGAGCCAAGGAAGCTACATTTTGAAGGCACACTAAGAATAGACAGACTCTTACAAGCTCCCGATTTTGAAGTAAGGAAGAAAGCTAAAAGCTTCTGGGTGCAAAAATTCAGTTCACTTTTTAAAAACACAAGTTTAATTTCCAGCTTTCATAAATGGAAATGTATATAGCAAACATGGAATAGCTTGAAATCATAATATACATATACATGCCCATATATGTCTCTCACTGTCTCTCTCCAGCTCTATAATCTGTATACGAACTCTGCTTTGGATAAACTCAGTCATCAGGTTGCTTTGGTATTACAGCTTCATAGCATTACACTCACATTTGCCCACTGATTCTGGATTCGAGCTGCCTATGTTTTTTAATTCCGGTCAGTTGGGTATAAAAATGGTGCTATAATATCTGAAGTATGGGAGGGCACGGCAACCCACTACAGTATTCTTGCCTGGAGAATCCTGTGGACAGAGCCTCATGGGCTACAGTCTATGGGTTTGCAGAGTTGGACACAACTGAGAAACTAACACTTTCACTTTCTTTCATTTTCACATCTGAAGACCATTGTGTGTTCAGGCAGTGCTGCTGAACTGAGTTTGATGCTGTGCTTGGAATAAATACCACAAATGGTTTATTCTGATTCCTAAAATGTATTCTGCCTGCATGAGTGCATGCTAAGTTGCTTCAGTCAGATCTGACTCTCTGGGACCCTGTGGACTATAGACTACCAGCCTTCACTGTCCATGGGATTCTCCAGGCAAGGATACTGGAGTGGGTTGCTATGCTGTCCTTCAGGGGATCTTCCCTACCCAGGGATGAAACCTTCGTCTCTTACATCTCTTGCATTGGCAGGCAAGTTCTTTACCGTTAGCGCCACTTGGGAAGTCCAAAGTATATTCAACAACATATTAATAAAGTGAAAGAAAAGATCACACCTAAAATAAATGTTAGGTTGCTGCTGCTGCTGCTAAGTCTCGTCAGTCGTGTCCGACTCTGTGCAACCCCATAGACGGCAGCCCACCAGGCTCCACCGTCCCTGGGATTCTCCAGGCAAGAACACTGGAGTGGGTTGCCATTTCCTTCTCCAATGCACGAAAGTGAAAAGTGCAAGTGAAGTCGCTCAGTCGTGTCGGACTCCTAGTGACCCCATGGACTGCAGCCTACCAGTCTCCTCCATCCATGGGATTTTCCAAGCAAGAGTACTGGAGTGGGGTGCCATTGCTAGTTCAAACACAGAGCTTTTTGTAACAAGGCAATTTAGGAAGGAAATGTAGCCTTCTGTGTTTCCCAAATTTATTTGATAACATCACTTTTTTGGGGTGCAGGTTTGGGGGATTATCTTCTAGAACTTAAATCCCATAGAATGTACTTGAGGTTACACGCCTGTAAATGCATCTCCTCATAGCCAGTATGACTAAGCCCAAAAGCTTTTGTCACCTGAGAAGTATATTTGATTTAGGTTGAATGTCAGATGAGGTCCATCTGTGAAGTGAAGCTGTTGACAGACTCAGAAGTGTCTTTCCCTACAGAATGACTTAGTGTTAATTACCTCCCTTACCCCCACCTCACGGCACACTTTCATTTTCATCTTTTTGTCAAAATAGTTGTTACCAGGGTTATGGGAATTTTCTAGACCAAAGTTCAACCTGGCTTATTTTATCTTCCTTTTGTAGGACTAAAGAAAGAAAGTGAAATCACTCACTCCAACTCTTTGCGACCCCATGAACTGTAGCCTACCAGGCTCCTCCGTCCATGGGATTTTCCAGGCAAGAGTACTGAAGTGGGTTGCCATCCTTCTGCCATCCAGGGGATCTTCCCGACCCAGGGATCAAATCTGGGTCTCCTGCATTGTAGACAGACACTTTACTGTCTGAGCCACCAGGGAAGCCCTTGTAGGACCATGCTGACAAAAATTTGTTCAAGGAACATTTTGAAGCAAAATAAGAAAATACAGCTAGTTTATTTAGATAGTCATATAAAGTCATGTTTCTGTCATTTTCCTCTTGATTTCATTTCAGTGTAATAACAGACTTCTTTTTTCTCACATAGACAGCATATGATAATTAATACATGCACATATTCTTGCACTTTGTATTAAAATTATATGTCTGAGTATGCAAATGTGACCCTTTTCTCAAAAAGTCATTAAAATGAATCCAGATCCTAACAGTTCTTAGCTGTTTCTTCTAA
This sequence comes from Bison bison bison, assembly GCF_000754665.1. NCBI lineage: Eukaryota > Metazoa > Chordata > Mammalia > Artiodactyla > Bovidae > Bison > Bison bison. Next base: position 538,770 of record NW_011494956.1, read on the forward strand.
TATAGCTGTTTTCCTTTCAGAGCACATTACAAAAATGTACTTTGTGTAAATGTTAAAAATGTAAATATCATAAAAAGCTAAAAGGGAGTAGCTTAGGAAAAGTAGCTTAGAATTATCTCTAATACTTTTTTCCCATTAAAAAAATAAGTAGGAAAGATTAATGTACACTTAAGTAATTATAGTTATGTGTGTGTGTGCTCAATCGCTCAGTTGTGTCGGACTCTTTGTGACCCCATGGACTGTAGCCCACTAGACTCCTCTCCTCTGTCCATGGAAATTTTCAGGCAAGAATCCTGGAGTGGGTTGCCATTTCTACTCCAGGGTATCTTTCCAACCCAGGGATTGAACCTGGGTCTCCTGTGTTTCCTGCATTTACAGGCAGATTCTTTACCATTGAGTCACCTGGGAAGCCAGTTATAGTCAATTAGAAAAGTTAATTACCTAACATTTATAGAATTATAAATGAACACGTTTATGAAACATAAAAAACATCAATATTTGAATATTTTCCCTAGTAATCAACATTAATAAAGACCAAAGACAAGTCAGGCTGAAGCTGTTATTGTCAGAGTTTCTGAGGGAAGGAACTTTCCAGGAGGCGGGACCTTTAACAGCCCCAGTTCTGGCTGGGAGCCCTGCTCTTGAGAGCCATACTCGGCTGCTACCTTTGTGTCTCCAAATCCATCTTCAGAGCCTTTTTACCTCTTCCTTTTAAGTCACAGCAGAGAGTCTGGCTTTGTATTTGGTTTACTTTTTTAAAGTAGTATTTGTCTGTCTTCCTCTCCTTCCTCCCTAACATCAACTACAGGATCACATGGAGCTAATTTGTTTTACTGTCACGGGAGTCCTTTTTCTGGACCAGATGGGCCTGATTAAAACCAGGCCAGTTAAAAGGTCAACTTTGTAGGCAAGTGCATACACTCCATGACTCAAGGGGTTCAGGAGGGATGAGGAGGGATGATTGGTGTGTGCTCAGTCATGTCTGACTCTTTTGCAACCCCATAGACTGTAGAAGAGCCCCCCAGGGTCTTCTCTCCATGGGCTTTCCCAGGTAAGAATACTGGAGTGGGTTGCCATTTCCTCCTCCAGGGGATCTTTCTGACCCAAGGACTGAACCTGTGTCTCCAGAGTGCAGGTGGATTCTTTACCACTAAGCAACCTGGGAAGCCCACGAGGTGGGATTGTTGAAGCAAGACGATGGGGGGAAGAGTCTGTCTTGTGGGGCCCTTTCCTCTGAGGGACCAAGCCTGTAGGTGACGTTGTTCCGGGACAGTCAGGCTATCAGCAGCACCAACTGTCTGTACCCTCTTTTCCTTCCTTCCTAAAGGTCCAGATTATTTGTGTCAGCCTCTTTGGGTTCACAAAGCAGTATCCTGTTATGGAAAAAAAAAGCCCAAGACCCAACTCTAGAGTAAGTTTGGGCTCTCAGCTGTGTCACATAGAACATCAGGAAATTTATTAAGTCATTTAACTTTTCCCAACTCAATTTCTGGATGTTAAAAATGAAGGTTAGTAAGTCTGCTATGTGAGGGTACAATTAAGGTAATTTTGGGAGCTATGAAGTGCTATATACATGTCAACTGTTGTTGTCGGACATTATTATTACCATCATTACTGTGAATATTGTGATGTGTGACTAATAGTCATTATCATGACTGTCACTATTAACTTCATTCGTATGTTCACTCATTCATTCATTTGACAAACATTTACTTATTGGAACTTCCCTGGCAGTCTGTATATGCATAAGGGTGGTGCTAGTGGTGAAGAATCTGTCTGCCAGTGCAGGAGACGTAAGAGACTCAGGTTCAATCCCTGGGTTGGGAAGGTCCCCTGGAGTAGGAAATGGCACCCACTCCAGTGTTCTTGCCTGGGAAATTCCATGGACAGAGGAGCCTGGTGGGCTACAGTCCATGAGGTTGCAGAGAATCAGACACAACTGAAGTGACTAAGCACAGCATAACCTGGTGATCTAGTGATTAGGATTCGGTTCAATCCCTGGTTGGGGAACTGAGATCCCCCAAGCCATGCAGTGTGGCCAAAAACCCAGCAGCAACAACAAGAGCAACAAAAAGCATTTATTGCGTGTCTACAATATGCCCGAGGTGGTGTACTTTCAGGGTCCATGGTGAGCAGCACTTGGTGGTGGTTCAGTTGACCAGCTTGCTGAATCAAATTAGAATAAATTAATAATGCTTTCATTTGTTTTAGAGGCTGGTACAGCATCCTCTAGGCTTCATGTCCTTCCAGGGACCAGTAAAGAACAAATTTTCCTGGATGAGTTTTTTTGAACACTTGATAGATAAGGGTACATAAGATATGGGTGATTTGTTTGATCCTGTCACTGAGAAACAAAATATTTTGTTAAAGGAAGCTCATTAAATACATTTTTTCCCTCCTTGCTTTTTAAAGTCATTTGTTTCATGAGTAATTTTTGAATATCTGCTGTAGGTCTTCCACACTAGATCCAATATTGGAACTACTGAGAACTTGAAAGCTTATTTAAAGTCTCCTTCAATTCAACATCCTTTAAAAAAAAGTCTCATGGAAAGGAAAAATCTAAATGTGTCCTGTAGAGAAAATACCATTTCCTTTGACCATTATTATGATCTTTATCCTGCTTCTTTATACAGAGTTCCTCTCCAACTCAGTGGGAACTCCTTAGCAGTTCTGAAGGCAGGATGTGCCTTGGAGTGGGAGGAGAACGAGGCTTGTGGTTGGTCATCAGACTAAATTTAAACCATTATTTGGAATGACTATGTAATTAACGTGGGGGTTAAAAAATGAAAAATACAGCTGCAAGGGTAGTTTTCTTCCTTTAATAAGAAAAGAAGTCAGGAGGCATGAGAAGAAAACAAACACAGGAACATGAGGCATGCATTCTCTTTCATGAGAAGAGAATCAAAGATGCACCCTAATCTTTCAAGAGACAATAAATGCCTCTCCCTTCTGGATTAGGAAGATGACAGCAAGAACGGCACCGCAGCTGGGCGTCTCCAGAGCAGACAGGTGCTGGATATAAGATGCCTCCCATTGTCCTGTGAAGTGTAGACAGTGCTCCAGATGACAGGCCCCGCTTGATCTGCCAGAGGACAGAGCTGCTCAGTCTGTTGACGCCTGGTTCACAGTCCCCCAGCTCGCTCAAACAGCTGCCAGAGGCAGCCATGAAATATTGCTTAATTATAGAATTTCCCTTGATCCTCTTTATCCCTTCTCCCGCTCCCCACACCCGGCTTTGTGCCCCTCCCTGGTTCACAGCACCTTTAGGCTGAGCACTCAGGGGAGTATTAGGATGGTGCCTTTTCCAGCTCACAGTTAAGGGACTGACAAGAGGTTCAACTACACTCTAGCTGTGGGCTTATTCTTGGAGGCTGTAATTAGCAGTGTTAAGTTTGAATATGGAATGCAATGTTATTTTTTTCAGCAGGAAGCGAGTTTACTTGGAGCAGGGCAGAGGAGGATAGCTTTTCTCATTCTTTCTCTCCTTTTTTTTTTTTTTTTCTGATTAGAAAGTAATGGTTATTGTACAAAGTGGAGAAAGTATCAAGAAATCTAAAGATATGACTAAAGCCTACTTTCCTCTTATTCATATGTTTGGATGTTAACCAAAATAGTATTATGTTCACTTAGTATTATGTTCACTTAGCATTATGTTCACTTTCTATTTTAACAAGTATAGATCCATGTCATGTGTAATGTCTGTTCAGTCTTCCATGATCTGGCAGACCCATAATTTACTTAACCATTTAACACATTTGAGACATAAGTAAAACTGCAGTGGACATCTTCGCACATACATTTTGCATACTTGTTTATTGGTTTGAAATTATGTTTGTAATTAACAGGGACATGAAATGAGATTGTCTCTGACATTAAATTAAGATGATCAAGGACTGATGTGATGGTTCGGCACGCACTTGTCTCTTTTCTATTGTCTTGTTCTTACTGAGTAGCTTTCGTTCCTCATGATTTAAAATGGTTGCTGTAGCTCTGGTCATAACGTCTACTTTCCAAGCTGGAATAAAGAAGGTGGAAAGCAGAAAAGACTGTTTATCCCTTCCATTTAACGAACTTCCCTAGAATTTCACACAGCATTCTGTTTATCATCTCGAACTTAGTCTCTTGGCCACACCTTGCACCCAGAAGAGAAGGTGAGTAGATATTCAGAAGCAACTGGTCATCTCGTCCATATCTTTCTGTTTCCTTGGTATATGTTTCATGGAGGAGTTTCTAATTCAAAGATTTTTCAAGGATTTTGTAATATGTTGACAAACTACTCTCCAGAAAGAGGTTACCAATTAAGTTTAGTAGTATGTAAGAGTGACCCTCAGTGAGGCTATGGGTTCTTTGGTGAGCATTTTAAGGGCATTTTAAAACTTTTTCATGAAGCTGTGTTTTTATCTTTCTTTAAATCATACATTCTGGAGAGAGTTGATGTAGGGGTTTCTGATACAATTTTTTCTTCAAATCAAGGTCTGTACAAGTAAGAGTATTCCTTCCAAAAATTGGAAGGATGTTGCCCTGAGAATTCAAATGTTATTCACACATGTTTCCTCCACTTTTAAGAACGCTTATTTGGAGATTCAATTAACAAGCAAACCCAGTTTGAAAACTTTTACTGCCAATCAAGTAAAAAGGCACAACCAAGAAGCTGCTCACTCAGCCCATGTCGGTATTAAGATATAAAGATATTTGATTTCTGTTACACCATTTCCTATATGTTTAAAAATCATATCAAAATTAAAAGTGCATACACCTAAATAGATGTTTTTTACTATGAGAATTAATGCTAGCTATGATATATTAGTGAAGAACAGTGGGGTTTGGATGGGTTAATAAGTCATAAAAATGGAAAAAAATACATTTCCTGTTCTTTGTTAAGTATGTGTGTGTGTGTGTTTGTGTGTATATATTTTTTGGCTGCACTGCCTGGTTTATGGAATCTTAGCTCCTCCACCAGGGATTGAACTCAGGTGCTCAGCATTGAAAGGGCAGAGTCCTAACCTTTGGACTGCCAGGGAATTCCCAATAGTAGTATATTTTTGATTAACACACACCTGTGGGTACAAAATCCCATGGACGGAGGAGCCTGGTAGGCTGCAGTCCATGGGGTCGCCGGGAGTCAGACATGACTGAGCAACTTCACTTTCACTTTTCACTTTCATGCATTGGAGAAGGAAATGGCAACCCACTCCAGTGTTCTTGCCTGGAGAATCCCAGGGATGGGGGAGCCTGGTGGGCTGCCATCTCTGGGGTCGCACAGAGTCGGTCACGACTGAAGCGACTTAGCAGCAGCAGCAGTGGGTACAAAGCTAACTCGTTTGTTTTGCATTAACATGTTTGTATAAAACTATAGTACTTTTTAAGCTAATTTGCTTTTCCATTTTGTTGATTCACAGAAGTTTCAAGTCTTCTTGTGTTTCTGTACCTAATCTGTGTCCCTTCATTTTGGGGTAAACTATGGGAGTGAACTATTTTGACCCTGTAATTGATTTAAAGAACTTCGTTAGGGTAAAACTTCTTGAGCATTTCTGTTAGGAAGGAGGGAAAGCCATTAGGTACTCTTTTTCTAGTATGTCTTATGCTTTTCACGTCAAGCTGAAATCCTTACTAGTTTATACATGAGACTGGAAGTCTTGGGCTGACACGGGATGCTCATTACCATTAAAAGTGCCTAACAAAGGCGTTAGAGGAATCTCAGCTTTGGCCTTCTCTTACACTGGACCTGAGAGTTGTTATTGTTAGAATGTAGGGTGAGGGGAGGGGTGGTAGTGAAGGAGCCACTGAAAGGCTGGTGGTTTGCTTGTTCTTTTGTGTTTTGAGAATGTTTTTGTCTCAAGATCAATGGTTAGTTAGCTGCTTTATGTGAAATCATATAAATCTGTAGCTTTTGCAGTGAATTAATGCCCACTCTTATTTTTTCCCCATTTTCACTGTACTCTAGGCTGTTTGCTGACAATTTTGCATTTGAATTCCTCAGATCTTTGTAAAACGCTGGGATAGATTTTCAGGAGAGAAAGAAGTGGAATTAGTATTTATAGACTGTCATGGGTGTGTCTGGCACTGTGTGGGTTGTTTTGTTATGGGATGAAATATTTAAAACAGCCTCACGCACGAAAGGATGTTCTTAGCCTGTTTCACAGTGGAGGAAACTCAGGCTGGGAGACACTAAGTAAAGTTAACTCTTAACTGGTTAATCCAGAGCTCAAAGCCACTGCAGGACTGCCTCATTTGGGTGATGCTCTCAACCCAAGATGCAAAGAAATACACGTAAAGAGACGCTTTGGGCTGGGTTTACGGGAAACATAAGCAGTGTTGCCTGGTGATTATCTTCCAGGCCTCCCCTCCCTGCTGGGAAACCTAACTCCCCTTCTTTTGTCTTTGCTCCTCCAAACCGGTTCTTGCAAAATGGGATGCTGGCTCTGAAAAGCACCTCCAATCTTTCTCCAGACCAGGGTTGGGGCTCATGCCAGTCCATGTATCTAGTTCCATGTATCTTGTCATTCAAACATGTGCATAAAGTGGCTGAAGACCAGGGTGGCCCATCCTCTTCCCAGAATTAAAAACAAGAACAACAACAAACCAAAAAGGAATTGGCGTTCCCCACATGAGTAGAGGAGAGACTAGATTAACCCAAAAGAATTCTTGTTTTTTTGGAGGTTTTGCCCTATTTCCTTGGACAAGTGACATTTAGTTCGTTTTGCCCCACCGGAACAAGCAGTGTGTCAATGTCCCATTTAAGAACAACTGGAAAAACAACACGTTGAAACATGTGTTGAGCACAGAGAGCCTGGAAAAACAATTTTCAAAGTATTTGAGCACTTAAAGTAGCTTGGTAGCTTAAAAATTTTTTCTTTTAAAAACTGATTGAGAGATTAAAGCTGCTTCCCAGATGTCAGATGCTGTTGATACCGGAGCGTATCTAACATGTAGCTATTGAGTTAGAATGTCAGGCTCTGGACCTTTTATAGCAACAATAAAAATAGGGTGTGTGCTTTGTTACCCTCGACACCAAACCTTTATTTCATTGCCACTGCCCACCTGATCGCCAGCTTCCAGGTCCCACGTTACATCTTCTGTTACGTCCTGCCAGGGAGGAGAGGACACTGCGGGCATTCAGGATCATATGTCTATTTAAGTGGCATGAATTCAATTCTACATGCCTAGCAAATCCCAACATAAGTATTTGGGGACAGCATCACTTCATCTGGAGCTTGGCTGTAGAAATAGTACCATGTCCTAACCCTGGAAAGATCTGGCTGTGTTGGACATACTGAAAGACCTTATAATATACACAAAGCTTAGCACACTGTACATTATGGCCCATTTAAAGGATTTACAGTGGTAATTTTCACCACACTCCTCATTTGCCAGAACTGCTTTTGGGGCTGCATTCTCATGGAAGATACTGTCCTGGGGTAAATACAGTCTGTTGAATGACCGAATGGATGAATGCCTTTCACTTCCTTTGATAATTTTAGAATTCACCATTCATTAAGATCCTCATCTTCACGTCTCCTCATTACTATCCCTAATTTTTGTTTGTGAAAAAGTGGGAAAATAGATACTGAGCACCTATGTTATACTTGATGCCTGGAAATAATAAAACCTGGTAAAATAAACTCTTACATGGTTGTTCAGCTTCAACACAAGAAACAGTGTGGTTTATAAATCTTTTAATACCATTATTGATCCTGATATGAAAAGCAAAAAAAAAAAAAAACAGTGTTGATAATACCATTGCAGTATAGCCCAAGTTAAGTGCTTGGCCAGAGGCAGACAAGAAAACAGAAACACAGTCCTTTTTCTTCTCGCTTTTTTTTGGGAATAGAAAAAGTGAGGTGAAGCAAGAGTTGGCTCAGTTTGCACAGAGGAAGTCAGGTCTGCCCCGGTCATATGGCACTGGGGATCTCAGTGGGGATGAGGGGGTGCCTCTCACACAAAAGCTCACCCTCCGGAGTGAGGTCACTGAGTCACACCTCTGGGTCATGTCCGTGAGTCATGGGCTTCCCAAAAGGCTTTCTCCAGAAGTGGCGCCTTCATGGTGTCCCCAGCTTTCTCACCCCAGGGATAAACGCTGGTAAATAAACCCCTTCAGAAAGGAACTATGATTATTACAGCCTCAAGTGGGCTCACTCTGCACTTTAGGACTGACTGCAGCTCTGCCTGACTCAGCTCTCTGCCCAGATGGAGCAGGTTTGGAAAAGCCAGATTCGCGTAGATGGATGCCCGAGGCTGTCTGAGGTGGAAGTGCCTGAAGACCTTCCATGCTGCTTCGGCTCCTACTGCTGCTGATTTCAACAAGTGGAGACTTCTTGGCACCGCTGAGATGGAAGTCGAGGATTAGAGCCTGGTAGTTAAAAATACAGTCCCTGTCATTCATTTGGAATTCCAGAGAACTCTGAAATTTTTTGAATTGGCAAGGAATGGTAGAGACCGGAAGCATGCACCAAAATAATGCTTCTGGTCTTCTATCATCTTTTATTAGACGATCCTAAAAAAATCCCCTACTTATATATGAGTTATTATTCCTGTGTCATAGACTGCAGCTATGTTTGATGAGCTGCCGAAGTGAAAATCTGACTGGAACCTTTTAACTATAAATTCCTTGTGGTTTCAAAGAAGGATGAGCTTTCTCAGCCAACACACTTTTGTTATGTGAACAGTTACCTTTATTGTATAGCATAAGAGAGTCAGTTTTTATAGCTTTAGGACTTAATCTATGAATGATATGAATGTTTTCTAATGGATGTGTCAGCTAGGTACATTTGCAGCTTGACTTTTACCTCTTTGTATCTTTTATTCTTATGCATTGGACTAGCAAGTGCTGGTGATGTTTAGGATTTTGGCAGAACAGAAAAAGAATTATAACCAATTGTAATGTAATGAAAGCTGCTTTGGGACGAAGAATCATCAGCTGGGCTGACAACAGGAAAGATGACAACTTGGGAGGGAGATTGGTTGCTTTAGAAAGAAAATAATACATCAGCTGTGCATCTTTTCAGCCAGGTGAAGAGCCAGCACTTTATTTCCAATTGTCAATGTATTCAAAAGACAAGTCCTTATTATCCAGCTGGACTGATAGGGTTAAACAGAGGGGAACAATTTACTGATGGCTACTAATCAGATGGGGTTGCTACTATAGACGAGGGCTTTGAGCTGCTACTGCTGTGGGGCTTCCACTGTGATCAGCTCCTACTATTCCCTGGGTTTGGGTGGCTCAGTGGTAAAGAATCTGCCTGCCAGTGCAGGAGACGCAGGAGACGTGGGTTTGATTCCTGGGTTGGGAAGATCCTCTGGAGAAGGAAATGGCAACCCACTCCAAAATTCTTGCCTGGGAATTCCCACGGACTGTGGAGCCTGGTGGGCTACAGTTCATGGGGTCGCAAAAATGCTGGACATGACTGAAAGACTAAACAACATGAGGAACTATCTGGAGAGTGTATGTTTCTGAACCTGGGAGAATTATAAGTGTGCATGCCAGCTGTCTTTGTTCTCGTGATTAAGACCCATCTCTGGTGTCAGTCGGAAGAGCCAAGTATCACTGGCAAAAAAGCAAAACACGACAAAAGGCTCCACTCAAAGAAATGCAAGATGTGAGTAAGATATGATGTGTCATTTCCTAGGTCTTGAAATTTAAATCAGAACACACTGCCCACATGTTTAATGTAATTGAAAGGCAGCATTTATCCCTGAAATACAACAAAAAAGTGAAACAGCTTTTACGTATTTGTATTTTAATTCTAATTGGGGAAAATTTTCAAATTTTTATGTGAGTCCTGGGCAAGTCTTCTTGCCATCTGGTACAGGATTAAACATTGGCATAGCATTTGTTTTCTGCTGACAGTGGGTCCAATTTATTTGGCAAGACCTGCCTGGGAAATTATCAACCTCATGCAAATCTGCTTCAGTTTTCATTTTTAACACTGATGAGTTTAACTGAATGGGTTCACAACAAGCAAGTTGCAAACCTATTTTAGTTACCAGTTTTTATGCAAATCATCTTCAATCTGTATAAACATTTGTTATAACATTAAGAGGGTGGTGAATTGGCCGACTCAGTAAAAAAAAGAGCTTTAAATGTCTGATTTTTAAAAATCAGCATATTTTACCTATGCCCTCAGTTGGGCTTGTGAAGATTCTGGGGGTTCCAGGAGTATTGTTTTTCAAGTGCCTACCATGTGAGGGCACCTTGCTCTGCCTCCACTGGGCCTTTTCTGTAGTCAAAAGAGCTTGTGTTCCATTGTAAGAGAAATATTAGTACCCCCCCCCAAAAAAAAAAAAAAAGAATGAAAGGAGAGGTTAAAGAGAAACTGGGATTGGCAGGAGGATGAAGGGAAGAAGCACTGAATATGAATTGAGTTTTGAGCAAGTCAGAGGAGCCTGGTGGGCTACAGTCCTTGGGGTTACAAAGAGTCGGACTGAACAACTAACACTTTCACTTTCACAACACTTAGAGCCTTTATATTCCCATCTCCTTGGTGTGGTTGTCTATAACTGGGTTTCTCTGGTGGCTCAGACAATAAAGAATCTGCCTGTAATGCAGGAGACCTGGGTTTGATCCTTGGGTCAGGCAGATCTCCTCAAGAAGGAAACGGCAACCCACTCCAGTGTTCTTGCCTGGAGAATCCCATGGACAGAGGAGCCTGGAAGGCTACAGTCCATGGTGTTGCAAAGAGTCAGACATGACTGAGTGACTAACACTTGCACATAATCATCTATCTAGATGGTAGTAAGAAGCTGCTTTTAAGTCGTGCCCTAACAGCTTGGTTGAGGGAGCCCTGAGTAATGTCCAACACAATTAATGTGAAACTCTGTAATGTATTAAGAGAGGAGGAGGAGTAAAAAGGCCAAACACTTATACTTGCACATGAAATCTTTGCCCACATATATGAGCAAACAGCTTATATTGCTATGAACTCCAAATTCTTTCAAAATTAAACACTCATAATCATTACTATTTTTATATCTTTGTATGCTTCCAGCAATACAAAATGTATTACATAGGCTTTCTCTATTTCAGAAAGTCTTTGTTGTGTGGCTTCCTTCCATGAAGTTAGTGTAATAGGTCATGAACTGGGGGGTAAATTTATCCAAAAAACACCAAGCCTCTTCCTGGGCTATAAGAAGCTGGTGGATTGTTTTTGCAGATAAGATTTTATCTTTGCCTTTCATGGTTCTGCCGCCAGTCAAGATTTTATATTTATAAAATGCTTTTCATTTTTATGCCTAACAAGTGCATGTGCACTATAGGAATTATACAATCCAGGCTTGTTGAGCTAAAGGTTGCCAGCCTTGGGCTGGAGGCGGGAGCTGTCTTCTGTGAGTTCACTGGCTAAGGAGGTGAGCTTGAGAAGTGAAGTGAACTGGTCATGAAGTTGGCAGGTGACCTCGGTGATTACAGGTTTCCCAGAACAGCTGTTTTTTTCACCCTCAGGAAAAGGAACCAGAGCATTTGTTGGCTTTTTTACCCCTGTTTCATAGATATGGATGCTGAGACCAGGATGGGTTAAATGGCTTGTCCACATAGGTCACACAAGATCGGAGCTGTATTAAAGCTCAGACATATGTAGGGATCCCCTGGAGATCCGGTGCTTAGGACTCTTGAGCTTTCACTACTGAAGGTGCAAGTTGGATCCCCAGTTGGGGAACTGGATATCCCACAAGCTGTGCTGCTGCTGCTGCTAAGTCACTTGAGTCGTGTCTGACTGTGAGACCCCATAGACGGCAGCCCACCAGGCTCCGCCGTCCCTGGGATTCTCCAGGCAAGACTGTGAGGTGTGGCCAAAACAAAGAAACACAACAAAAAACAAAAGAACTCCGGTATGTGTGACTCCCAGCCTGTGGTCTTTCCAGAAGACACAGTTGCTTCACTGTCTCCCAGTAGGATGTCAAGGGTCGTGGGGACCTCAGACCCAGCTGTTCTAGGGATGAGTCTGGAGGTGTGTTGGAGAAGGGATTGTCAGATAGAAAGGGTGGGGAAGGGATGGAGGACGGAAGGAAAACCTGAGAGACTGGGGGAGGGAAGCCTGGAGGCCATTGTCCTCATCCAGGTGAAAGGTCATGTAAATAGGAGCTAAATTAACAATCTCCTGGAGGCTATTGGGAGGGGCCAGGCCTGTAGGGGAGGGTGATTGGGAGAGTCATAATGCTCTTCCCTCCCCCACTGATTTCAATGGCATTCTAACCCCAAACACAGAATGTTCCTAATACACAAAATGGCTTTCCCAACTTGTGTCTGTATTGAAGAACACATTCAGATTCTAGAAGGAAAAATTATTTAACACAC
>NW_011494956.1:551158-562214 GCF_000754665.1 Bison bison bison
CACAACACAGCTTTCCATAAACTACCATTTCCAACCTAATATCTTCTCAGAGAAGTGCTTGACCTTTCTTGCCCTCGGGCAAACATGCAGGTCCTCAGAACTGAAGCTCTCACAGACCCTGGTGTGGTTGTATATTTGTCCTTTATAAGACTGTGAAGAAAGGCAGTCTGGGAAGGGGCCCAGAAGGAAGAGGAAAAGATTCCATTACCTTTGTAACAGGTGCCATTTCCATTGCCCACCACCTGGGGCTTCCATGAGAAATCCCTGCAGACATCTTTTTTTTTTTTTTAGTCCAGGAAAATTGGGTGTTTGAGAGTGTGTATCAAGAAGACTTTTTCTTTCCCTTAGAGACTGGCTTTTTTTCCTTTATAAAAAGCATGGAGACAGGTAATTGAATCCATTTCCCTTCTTTCTTTGGCCACTCAAAAATAGGAGCCAAATCTCTAGTTTATCTCCAGTAACTTTTTAGTACCTATGACCTGCATTTCATGCATCATTTTCCTTTTCTGTCTTTTTGCACCTTCAGAAGTGTTTTATTTTCACTGGTTATGAAAACAGTACATTATCGCAGTTCAAAACTGGAAAGTATAGAAGAGTTTAGATTAAGGGGGAAACAAATCTCCAGTGAGCATATTATTTGCTTACACGTGTGCGTGCTCAGTCATGTCCAACTCTGCAACCCCATGGACTGTAGCCCGCCAGGCTCCTCTGCCCATAGAATTGTCCAGGCAAGAATACTAGATGGGTTGCCATGTCCTCCTCCAGGGGATTTTCCCGACCCAGAGATCGAATCAGAGTCTCCTGTGGCTCTTGCATTGCAGACAGATACTTGCATATATCAGTCTAAATACTCTGGTATCTTTTTTGGTTCCTTTGTTTAGGGAAGTGGGGCTATGCTGGGTCTTTGTTGTGGTGAGTGGGCTTGTGTAATTGTGGCACTTAGTTGCCCCACAGGATGTGGAATCTTAGTTCCCTGATCAAGGATTGAACCATTGTTCCCTGCATTGGAAGGTGGATTCTTAACCACTGGACCACCAGTGAAGTCTTCTGTTCCGTTTTCGTATGAAAGCTGTATAGAATGTGTGTTCATAGAATATACACTATTATGCAGTTGAACATACATATATAAGTGTATATAAATATTACATATGTAAATTTTTAAGGGAAACTGGACTTAAAGCAGCAGAGAGACATTTTCTTTCTTTCCTTCATCATTTCTTTCTCCCTTTCTTTCATCATTTTTTTTTTCCTTTTTTCCCCCGTAGACATTTGCTTGAAGTGGACTCAGCAAGAGAGTGATGTCAGACAGGGGTGGGAGTAGTAGGGAAGTGGAGATTAATTGAGCTAAACTGTGGGTCCTGGCAAACAGTGCAGTATTTCTCTGCACTGAGAAATACAAGAAAGGAAGTGACTCAGTAGCTCTGAGAAGAGGGAGCAGAGATGAGGCAGCAGCATGAAAGAGCGATGGTTTATCCTACGGTTGGGAATAGGATGTGGGGACCTAAATGAATTTAGTTTTCAAATCAAATCATGAGTGGTGGATTAAATTCTTATGAGCAATGCCCTTGCTCTTGGCATTCAGACCAGGTGTCGCCCTGGATGTCACATAAACTGAGTTTTAGAGAACTGCCCTGCGGTCGATTGGTGTGCAGGGGCTGGAAAGTGGAGTGGCTTTCTTCTCAGAATTGTTTCAGAGCAAAGAGAACTTCTTCTCAGAGTTGTTTCAGAGCAAAGAGAGCTGCTTACGTATGAAAGGCTCCCCCTTGTACTCAAGTCTTTGGGGAATACAGTGAGTGACACATTTAATTATCAAACCCGCTGGGAACAAAAGTCCTTTAAAAAGCGTTGGCGGGGTGTGGAGTTTGAAGGGTGGGCTGAAGAGGCTCCCACGGTTGTGGGGGCAGTTTTGGGGCTTGAAGCTGTGGCATCTTTGGGGTCAGATCTCTTAGGATGAGGGTCAGAGTGTCCATCCAGAAAAACTCTGCCCTCTCTCCCAGGGGATGGAGGCTGTCAGCCACAGTGGCTGTCTTCAGACAAGCTGGGCTTCTCTACCACTTTGGGCGTGAGCCTTTCTGCTCTCTGCAGACTTGAGAGTCCCAGCCCACTTGTTCAGAATGGGAAGGGTGAATGGGGGACGGGCATTTGAGAATCCATCATTCCGGTTCCCGTATTGTTCTGATCACTGACAGGGAGCTGAGTGTGTACACGGCAGTATCCTTAAATGTCCAAGGTGGTAAAGAACCCACCTGCCAATGCAGAGACATAAGAGATGCAGGTTTGATCCCTGGGTTGGAAAGATCCCCAAGAGAAGTGTGTGGCAACCCACTCCAGTATTCTTGCCTGGAGAATCCCATAGACAAAGAAGCCTGGTGGGCTATGGTCCATAGGATCGCCAAGAGTTGGACACGACTAAAGCAACTGAGCAAGCACAGTATGTATTACTATATCACTGCTTCTCACTCTGGGCTGTTCTCGTGCTGGTTCTATGGCAGTGTCAGTATAGTCATGGTGTCAGAGGGTCTAAGAAAGGTTCATGAAAGAGAGAAGGATGCCTCCCTTTTTGGTACAGTGGAAAGTATTTCTTGCTTACCGTGTGTTTTAGTGATATGGAATCCTGAAGGAATAGGTAGTCAAAGGGTTTCTTAGCTCTAATTACTTTGCTGAAGGGAGTTTTCTCAACTTTGACATCCTCATCAGTTGTTCCTCTTTTGGAAGACTGTGACAAACCCCCTGAAGTTGGCTATGAGTCTCCACGAGACCAAAGGTTGCAGAGAATTTTATGAACTCTTTGAACAGAATTACTATTGTTAACCTTCAAGGTGTAACTAAGACAGTTGTTTCTTGATCCTTAGATAGCTGATTTTCATCTTTTTAGTTCAGTCTCCTCACGACCACCACCATCCTTCTCAAGATCGTCTTAGTTTTTTTAGTTTTATTCCTCCCAATTTATTTTTGATTATTTTTTAAAGACTCCTATAGCATGAAACTCTACAGTTAAATTTAATTTTGCCTCTTTTATGGAAACTGACTTGTTTTTCTTTTCCTTTTAAATCATACTCATTTTAAAGGCTCTCTTGGGAAAACATCCAAGTTTTCACTCAAGGCAATGAATGAGCATCCATGGCAATAACTTCTAGTCTGGGATGAAGAAATATGAGGAAGAATTTTAGTAGAGGCTGTATTCAAATATGAGGAAATGGAAGCAAAAGAAAAGATAAATATAACTCCATTACAAGAGAGTCACTGATTTAGGTTTAAACTCAGTGATACTAATAGTGGTTTTCTACACAAAGGATTCAAAGGAAGTCATTGCTATTCAAAAGTAAGGTGTGTTTAAAAGGAACGAGGTTGCTCTTTTTCACATGGATCTAGGAGGATCTATAACATGTGGGGTTGGCATTGCCCTTTGGTTTGGGAGAGGCAACCTAGTTACAAGGCTTAGAACAACAGACTGACATTCAGCTTCTGCCATCAAAGTTTGTTGTCTTTGATAAATACAGAAAGATCTTTGATATAGTTCAGAAAACAGATTTGTGGCACCAAATGAGTATGCTTATCTTTAAAAGAAAA
This sequence comes from Bison bison bison, assembly GCF_000754665.1. Lineage (NCBI taxonomy): Eukaryota > Metazoa > Chordata > Mammalia > Artiodactyla > Bovidae > Bison > Bison bison. The sequence goes on from NW_011494956.1 coordinate 554,729, forward strand.
ATGTACTAAACTCTCAAAAAAGATTGAGTTTATGGAGTGACACAGGGTCTGTAAGGCACCAGGAGTGACTTGTGATGTGGTCTGGAAGGAGGTAGGAAAGCTAGAGGTCCCATCCATCTTTCTGAAGATATACTGGAAACTCTGGGTGGAAGCTGATGTCCTTCTGGTTTCTCTAAGATTAATAACAAAGCTTGGGTGTTGTTTATGACCAAAAGTCTAATCATGTCTTATTCCCCAGAAACCTTTATGCCTCGGTAATCTGGGTGTCTCCATAATCTAGCACTTCCTACATGTATTTCCTGCTACTCTGTTCTCCAGCTACCCAGTTGTTACCTTGCATGGTAGAACATAAGCTTCCTGGGGACCTCACAGTGTCTTACCCTTAGTAAGAGCTGTGTAATGTCATGTTTATGGGATTGGTTTCAGGGGCCCTGTCTTTGGCTGGGGCCAGGTGGAGGTGTCTCATTATGTCAAATTACATGAGCTGGGAGAGTATGGGAGGGCTGATGGGCAGGAGAGCAGGGTCCTGCTTTGGAAGAGGAGTTTGTGGCATGGTATCCCAATGCTTGGATGGCAGTGAGCACTGGGGACTGGAGAACATAGGCTCCTTGGACTTGGGGAAGTATGCTGGGGCTGGTCCATCCTTGGTAAGGCAGGAAACCCTTAAGAGGGCGTTTGCACATGGAGGCAACTGGTCAACTAAATCATGGACTTACTGTCAGAGAGTCCCCTGCAAAATCCCCATATCATGGCCCAACTTGAATGGAGGGTAAGTGGGCAAGCTTGATGTTGGCTGGAAACAATGTGTCAACCTCCTGTAAGCAGATTCTGAAGGAAGAAAGGCCAGCATCATTTAACTGTTGTGTTGTTACTGGTGATGATGATAATGATGCTAACAATTAAAGAGATAATTGTTTTCCTTCTTTTAGTCACATAGAAAAAATCACCACATGGCAAGACCCTAGGAAGGCGATGAATCAGCCCCTGAATCATATGAACCTCCACCCAGCTGCCACTTCCACACCAGCGCCCCAGAGGTCCATGGCCGTGTCTCAGCCGAATCTTGGTAAGCTTTGACTCGGAGCTGGATAAATAGATGTTCAAGCAAGGGCCTCTGGAGCTCAGAAGCAGCTTTGGTTGCCTCAGTGCCTACTCATATACCCAGATAGTATCCTTTCCTCCCTTTTGGCTGCATTACCCTTTCACTGCCCTTGCCGTCTTTTCTTGGCCTCTTGGCTATGTGGTTCATGACATGCTATCCAGCTTGACACTACAGCTCCAGCATCCTCTCCAGTTACCTTTATTGAAGCTCTTGGAAAAATCACTTAGGCCTCCTGTCTTCACCCACACCAAGGCAAGAAGGGTACTTATCCTTTTCCTGTGAATTTGGTCCCTGAAGAGTACCAAAGGGTACAATTCTGGCTTCAAATCTCTTTGCTTCCTTCCTTTTCTTCTCCCTCATAATGTGCAACTGATACCAGACTAGGTATTTTCTTGACTTATCTCATGCAGTCCTCACAACAACCCTAAAAGAAGTGATAGCACTCCCATTTTATATATGCAGAAACTTTTCCAAAGTCCCGGCTTGTGCGCTAGTAGAGCCAGAATTGAAACTGAGGTTGGTCTGGTTGTAGGATGCATTCAACCCTTGCATAATCTGTGAGTGGCTTCTCCCCACATCTACCCTAGGAAAGGACGGTTCACATTTCACTTCATTTTGAATAGGTGTGATTTTAGTCTTGAGATTAGTTTCTGCTAATTGCAAAACAAGTAAATTTCCACCCACTGGAGAGAATCCGGTGTGAATGAATACACTCCTGCAACAGAACCAATCAGCTTTTGTTGTTAGCCATTCTTCCCTGCCCCTAAAAGGTAAAGTTTTTAAAAAGATAGTGCATTTTCAGGTGACGTTTCCATTTAAGATCAGATGTCCAGATACTGTTTTATACACAGAACAGAATTTTAGAGAATGAAAAGAATCTCTGTTGGATTTTCAAGAATGAACAGATAAAAATGGAAGCAGTTTTCCTAGACACCCTCCATTTATAACTGTGGCTTAGCCATAGTGAGTATGGACTCAAGGAGATCTGAGTCAGTATACTCAAGTAAATATGTTGTCCCTTCTTTCAGGAAGTCTGGATCTACCATTTTAAAGCCTGCAGATGTAAAATATATACAAAAGGCAAACGACTTGGAACAGCCTCTGTTGTGTTTCGTATCTAAAGGGCAGATCAAGGAAAATGGTGCCAGTGCTTGTATGAGCAGTGGTAAACCAAAGCTTCCCATGAGTCATTTGTCCCCAGTATATCAGAGCTCAAGTAGAAAGCAGATGTGAGTACAGCAAAGAAACCACAAATTAGGTAACATTAGACTGTTTCAGGGTTTCTTTAACCATTTGATTTTTACTGAAAGTTCTAAAAGCTGATTATTAAAGTATTATTGCTAACTTTGTAGTCAGTCTTCATTGGAAAAGATCTTTCATGGACCTGGTTAAAAAAACTCAAACTCTTTTCAAAGGGGTGTCAAAAAGCAAGTCTCCCTGTGATCACCATGCCTCGGTCCTTTATGTGTTGCCTGGAGTCAATCAGTGTTTCTAGTCTTATGTATGTTTCTTCACATAAATGCTGGCACATTATATCCACTGTTCTGCACCTTGGTTTTTCCACTTTCATATCTGTACACACAAAGTTGTCTTGTTTTTTTTTTTTTTTAATTACCCAATATAAATATTTAACTGGCCTCCATCTGATGGGTGTTGAGATTTAGTGTGTTGTTAGTGCACCCAATATTGGAGTGAATATCCTTGTTTATGCTCGTTTATGTACTTCCCTTAATTTTTAAAAATTGCACAAGTAGGAAGAGGACTAGATTAGAAGGACTTTGATGCTAAAAACTCAATACTGAAAGCACAGGTGAGGTCCTCCCTCACCTTGCAACACACTAAAAGCCCAACTGTTGGTAAAGTTCGTCTAAAGAAATTGTAATCGGAATGTCTGAAACAAGTTTACCTGTGGCTGAATGAAATACTTTTCCCCAGATCTCTAATAAATTGGGGCAGTGAATTTCTCAAGACACACATTCTGGGATTTTTCCAATAATATTTGAGTGTTTGCCCACTACAGAGTGTGTTCCTAGCCTCTTGACAATCACAGATGTATCCCAAGAATGGAAATATAGTGGGGAATCCAAAGTAAGCTCCAAAGACTGGGGATATTTAGAGTCACAATATGGTCCTAATAATAAATGATTTACTCAGAGTATTTTATTTTAAGCTATAGCTTTGCCTGTAGTTTATACTCTCTATTATCAGTCTTTAAAAATAGAACAGATTTTTCTACTTTTTCTTTTAAGATTTAACATGTGGTATTCCATTTTCATTATTTTGAAAGTAATAGGTATACTTCTGTTTACATATTTATATTATTAGTGTGTATATGTATATAAACATATATATAAAGTCATTATTTTGAAGATAACTCAAAATTTCTAGGTCTGTTTTATCAACCACAATTTTTTTTTTTTACCTTTTAAGTGGAGAAGATCCTTCTCTTCCTTCTACTTCTTAAATCTCAAATTTTGGTTTTTTCAATGGCATGCATCTGACAAATAAGTGAACTTAAGTCATATGTCCCCTTCACCAATGGGTTTTTAGGTACACGTGAAAATGATGTCAAAATACAGTGAACATTACTGTCAGGTGATGGAATGAGTACCTTTACTAGTCTAATTTATGTATTTCTCGAGCTATGATATGGGCTTCCCTGATGGCTCAGACAGTACAGAACCTGCCTGCAATGTGGAAGACCCAAGTTCGATCGATCCCTGGCTTGGGAAGATCCCATGGAGAAGGGAATGGCAACACACTTCAGTATTCTTGTCTGGAGAATTCCATGGACAGAGAAGCCTGGTGGGCCACAGTCTGTGGGGTCACAAAGAGTTGAACACGACTGAGCAACTATAATCAGTGACATAGCAAAATATATTCAGCAGTAAATCTCCTTATATTGCAATTCTGAGTTTTCCTGTGGATTAGAGACATGGGCCTGGGAGTCAGACTGTCAGAATTGGAGTCTTGGCTCTGCCTATTGGTGACTCTATTAAGTTGCTTAATTCTGCCTCAGTTTCTCCATATGTAAAATGAGGATTATATTTACAGTGTGAGGAGGTTGTATGAGTTTATAAGTAAAGTGTGTAGATCCATGCCTGGCACATAATGAAATATTATCATCATTGTGTTTTTGGAAATAAGAGCTTTATTTTGTTTTATTTAATTATATGTTATATTTGAGGACAATTTCATTGTTCAAATTAAAAGCTCTCAAAAAAAAAAAAAAACCCAGGAAATATTTATTTTAGATTGGTTAGTGTGCTGCTGCTGCTAAGTCACTTCAGTCGTGTCCAACTCTGTGCGACCCCATAGATAGAAGCCCACCAGGCTCCCCCGTCCCTGGGACTCTTCAGGCAAGAACATGGGAGTGGGTTGCCAGCTTTAAATTAGGAACACTATTTTTAACTTTCAGTGAGGATAGCGCCCCCTGGTGCAAATATTTCAGGTCTCCTCCCTTCCCGCCACTCCCTGCCAGCCCAAGAAACCTTTTGTCAGTCAGTAAGTCGGTATTACAGTATTCTGGCCTGGAGAATCCCATGGACAGAGGAGCCTGGCAGGCTACAGTCCATGGGGTCGGAAAAATCAGACATGACTTCCGCTCAGTTGTGTCCGACTCTTTGTGACCCCATGGACTATACAGTCCATGGAATTCTCCAGGCCAGAATACTGGAGTGGGTAGCCTTTTCCTTCTCCAGGGGATCTTCCCTGGGGGAATCGAACCAGGGTCTCCTGCATTTCAGGTGGATTCTTTACCAACTGAGCTATGAGGGAAGCTTTTGTCAGTGGATATCTCATTTTTTCAGTGGATATATTCCTGAAACGTGGGTTGTAAGTCAAGTCATATTTTAATTGCAAGAGAAGACACCCATCACTTAAAGGCATCCTAGAATGAGTGACTTTGTGAAAGTCATTTGGTGAGTGACTTTGTGACCATACTTTTGTCAGGATGCAGATTTGTTGTGTAATTAACCTTGCTCTCTTTCCAAATGCCAAAGTAAAACAGAATAGTCTCTCAAGGGGTTATTTCAAATAGCCCTCTCCACCTTGGTCTAATTTTTAACGGAAATTTTTGTTTTCGTGTTTACCAAATTGGATTGTCTGTTAGGTTTTATCCAATTTGATTCTGTCTGGGCAGATAGATCCCCTTTGAGTCTGAGTCCCCAGAGATACCCAGTGAATGGTAGCAGAAAGGAAGGTCTTGGAGAACTTTAGACAGTGAAGCGCAGACGGAGATTACCACTGAGTGGAAGCTGTATCACTTGGGGGCTGACAGCTTGTTTGAAATCCTCACTTTTACATGACACAGTGAAGGAGGAAGATTACTGTCCGTGTGAAAGTTGATTTTTTTTTCATGACACACACCAGGTAGGATTTCATGTCTTTTCAGTGAGTTCGTTGGTATGATTAATTACTATTAATAGCTACTCTGTTTTATTGAAGGAGGGGAAAATAAAGCAAACAAAAAGAAGGACTCTACACAGGCCATATCATAATACATGAAATAATGGGCTTGGGGGAAACGAAACGTGCTAAGGAAATCAGTTAGGTTGTTACGGCGGTGATGGGGGTGAGGCGGAGGGCAGGGACCTTTTGGTATAGTGGTTAATGGGAAGACTTGCAGTCAGAACTGAATTTCTCTCTTGGGTTAGACATTTACTACTTTTGCTTACTCGTTAACCTGGGTCTTATTTCCCTTATTTGTAATTTGGTGATAATGATAGTCTTTTCCCCATAAAAGTTTTGATTATTTAGGTATTGCATATTTTGCAATACTTAATATAGCATAAAAAATGCAACCCCCTCCCCCGCCAGAACTGTATTGTTATCACTATTATTATGAACTGGCAGCCTGGTTTGTTCTCACTTTCCTGGCCCCTGTGTAGCTGGAGGAAGAGCTTGCGGTGTGTGCATTAGAAACGTTGATCTTTTAGACCCTTTGCTTCCATGTTGAGAAAATAATCTTTAAGCCCAGCCAGTGATGGTGAAAAGATGAAGAGACACGTGCTCAAGCCCTGGCTCCTTCATGGGCAGAGGGAGTTTCTGAAGAGCAGGTTCACCTTGAACTCTACCTGAAGAACCTTCTCCCTCTGCAAGTGTATTGGTGTCCAGGTTTTCCCATTTCTCAGCACGTGCATGCATTCGTACTAAGTCACTTTAGTCATACCCGACTCTTTGCGACTCCATGGACTGGAGCCCTCCAGGCTCCTCTGTCCATGGGGATTCTCCAGGCAAGAATACTGGAGTGGGTTGCCATGGTCTCCTCCAGGGAATCTTCCTGACCCAGGAATTGAACCCATGTCTCTTATGTCTCCAGGATTAGCTGATGGGTTCTTTACCACTGGTGCCACCTACGAAGCCCTTTCTCAGCACCTGAGGACTGAAATCATGCAGTAACTTAAAATCTTCCCATATTTTCAAATGTTTTTGGGGGAGAGAAAGTGACAGGCAATTTTTGCTTTTCTGTGATAATCCTAGCGATCATCAACCATGGTGTGCTGAGCCCCTGTCACACATTAACAGACCTTTTTTTGGAATGAGGCCCCGACCTGGGGTGCCAGTATCCTCCCAGACAGGACAGGAAAAATAAAGACTGTATAACAGCTTCACCAGACTGCCAGCCCTAGCCAGTTCAGAAACTTCTGGTAAAGTGCAGCCAGAGTGTATTTTTAATGCTATAGGAATTTTTAAAATATCACACACTCTCACACACGCTGCCTCTTTGAAGATGTGCCATCCACCAGGCCAGAATCTGTCCTCCAGGTCTGTCTTGATCTGTGCTTCAAATTATAAACACATGTGTGGTTTCCTTGCTTGCTTACTTTTGCAGGGTACGCTTTTCAAGACAAGATGGAAAATCTTGTCTCTGCTCAGTTTGCAAAGTTGGCTCCCCTGTCCCTCTAGGAAGTGTTCAAAGGCACTTAAAGACGTTTTACCAAAAGCAAATAAAATAGCTAAGGAACACCTCAGTCTAGTGTTGCCGAAAGCATGTGGAGAGGTGTCCTGAAAGTTTACTGGAAGTTAGATTTATATGTGGGCTATCTTATTTTTGTCTTTTTCCAGTAGTTACCCCCCCCCACCCCCCGCCCCGGATTAAATTTATGTAGTGAGTTTATGGCAGACACATCTGGCTACTGTGATTTTTCCAGCTCTGTTCTCACTACTTTTTGAACTTTGTGGTTTCTGCAGCATAAATTAGCCTAATGCGCACAGACACATACACACGCAAATCCAAAGACAAACTGGAAAACCTCCACCTTTGTTGGGGAGAGTTGGGGTGATGGGGCGTTGATAAGGTTGCTGTGGTGCAAAGTGGGTCTTTACGGAAGACTGGTGGGCATAGGGAAAGGGGAAGGGGTTCTGTTTTTTTTTTTCCCCCTT
>NW_011494956.1:562314-565934 GCF_000754665.1 Bison bison bison
AAAAAAAAAACTTAACTATTTTCTAAACTGCAGAAAATCAACACTATTTTCTTAGATTTAGAGTTGTCAGGATTTACTCTATTTAATCAACATTATCGTAGACTGCACTTTCGGAGTTTCCTAAAAGAGATTCATTACAGTTCCTTCCTTCTAAGGCTTTTAAAGACTAAGTGAAATGGGGCCTGAAAACCAATAATAAAGTCAACTGATCAATTCTTCTTATGCAATAAAGCTGGGCATAATGTTATATAAGGGTTTTCCAGGTGGTGCTAGTGGTAAAGAACCTGCCTGCCAATGTAGGTGACGTAAAACACTTGGGTTTGATCCCTGGGCCTGAAAGATCCCTCGGAGGAGGGCATGGCAACCCACTCCAGCATTATTGCCTGGAGAATCCCATGGACAGAGGAGCCTGGCAGGCTACATCCATAGGGTCGCAAAGAGTCAGATGTGACTGAAGAGACTTAGCATGCATGCGCACAATAGTATATAAAGAAATAAACCTTGTGTTTTCTTAAATCTCTCATCTATATCAGTATTCATTCATATGCTTGCATTAAGGTGACATGATGAAGACTTGTGTTAATAGATTTTATCACTCCAAATTTAGAAATGTAGGTAAGATAAAGTAAGACTCTTTGATAAGAAGTCTCAAGAGCCATTGAAAATGTTTGATGCCACAGCTTTGCTAAGAAATATTCTCCAAGGTAAAATTCTGAAATAGCTGCTAGGTGAACTATTTGGAAGACTATACAAAAATGTGTTGTTTATTGGATACCACTGACATTAAATGCTTGCAATATGAAAATAAATATATTTGTAGCCACTGACACAATTGTCATAGGACTACATAGCACATGGAAAACTGGTTTATTATATCAGTCTAATTTGATAAAGTAGGCAGAATTGTTTATACTATGATTATAATTTTGTTTCTTAAAAAAGACTTTGTTGAGATTTTCTTTTCCCATGACACGCTGCTCTCAACCTGTGTATTTCTAGCCCATGGCCAAGTGCATTACGCATCACGGGTGCACCATTTTGTAGAATAAGTGTATTGGGTGAATCAATTATGTGTTTTTAGATGTTGATAGAGATTATAATAAGGCTTTTCAATCGGGGGTGGTCCCCTTAATTTTCTTTTAAATATAGTGATATTCTTTTTTTAATAGCCAAAATAAAAGGAGAACTATTTGGTTGGTGAAAGTGTTAATCACTTAGTAGTGTCCGACTCTTTGTGACCCCATAGACAGTAGACTACAGGCTCCTCCATCCATAGAATTCTCCAGGCAAGAATACTGGAGTGGGTTTGCCATTTCCCACTCCAGGAAATCTTCCTGACCCAGGAATCAAACCCATGTCTCCTGTATTGCAGGCAGATTCTTTACCATGAGTCATCAGAGAAGCCTTGAGTTTTTTATTGTGAGAGGAGGATGGGGTGTAGGGAAGAAAACTCTAGGCTCCGTGTGCAGTTTAGACAAAACCATGAATTGTTAAGCTTCTCTGCAGCTGAGTCTATTTGTGGCAAACAAGTCGTACCCTAGTCTCTTAAGATTAGTGTTTCTTTAAGTGGGGCCTAGCTGGGTAGGATTCCTTGGGGCATTTGTTAAACACACAACTTCAGAGTCCAGTAGTCGTGTGGATTGCTCCCCAAAGAAGAATCACGGGCAGCTGCTAGGAGGAAGCCCGCCTGGACCCCACCCCTGGGAAATCCTGCCTTGGACCGTGTAGGGTGGGGTCTGGGAATGGGCGCTGTTTTCAAGTGTTCAGATGCCTCTGGTCATCAGCCAAGTATAGGAACAGCCACAGAACTGTGTGCCTTAGCACAGAGATGGGAAGCTAACAGCTGGCAAAAACCCACTCAGAAATCCAGCCTCTAACTTGAGTTACCTGAAAAGAACTCTTAAGTTTTAGCTGTACAACATAGTGATTCACAATTTTTAAAGATTATACTCCATTTATAATTATTACAAAATACTGGTTTCATTCCCTGTGCTGTACGATGTATCTTTATGGCTTATTTATTGTACACAGAGTAGTTTGTCCCTCTTAATCTCCTCCCCCTATCTTGCCCCTCCCTGCTTCCCTCTCCCCACTGGTAACCATTAGTTTGTTCTCTATGTCTGTGAGTCTGTTTTTGTTTTGTTATATACACTCATTTGTTGTGCTTTGTAGATTCCACTCATAAATGATAATAGACAGTATTTATCTTTCTCTGTCTGACTTATGTCGCCAGCTTCTGAGTGGGATTTGTGCCTGAAATAGACATTTATGGTGACATTGGCACTTGTCGCCTTGGTACTTGGTGTCAGTGCACACGTGAGCTTTGGTATGTGAATGTCGAAGCCGCTTTCCAGAAATTTCAAAAACCAGGGGAGATGTTGCTGTTTTGCATCCTGATTATTGAGATGTGTTGTATAAATTCACAAGATCAGTGTGTAAGCCCACCTTGAACTTCACTAGCTGAGAACTGACCAAAGAGGCCTCTACAGGCTTAAAAGTAAAAGCGTTAGTCACTCAGTCGTGTCTGACTCTTTGCAATCTCTTTGCGATCCCATGCGATCCTCTGTAGCCCACCAGGCCCCTCTATCCATGGAATTCTCCAGGCAAAAATTCTGGAGTGAGTACCATTCCCTTTTCCAGGGGATCTTTCTGACCCAAGGATTGAATCCAGGTCTCATGCATTACAAGCAGATTATTTACCATCTGAACCACCAGGGAAGCCCCCTCTACAGGCTGAAGCCCCTGAAAAATTCCAGAGGGGGTGCCCCATACCCAAAGATGAACAGATCCTCTTAGGAAGGAGGTCAAGGCCAGATCAAGCTTTTCCTTTGTCCCTTTTTTGTAGGCACCATGTTTATTTACTTATTTATTTTTAATGGGTTCTAAACTCTTCACCAAGCTGTAGGCCTCGGTTGAGAATTTTAAAAATAATTTGGACAGTTTTAGTACATCTGCTGGCTGACTTTCAGTAGTTTGCCCCCAGGAGCTTCCTTGCTGTGGAGAATGTCATCCAGTTAAAGTTTTAGGCAGAGGGATGCTGGGATGGTAGTCATTTGGCCATTTGTTCCAAATTGATGTGTCGAGTGACATCTGGACACTTTTTCTTTGATCTCCTCTTTGGGGCTCCTGGTGATGTTGACCCCGCCTGGGTGTGATCATCACCTCCCCCCCTCCCCAGTATCAACTGCAAGATTGATTTCTTCTTCCTTTCTGGAAGTCTAAATTTATTCCCAGGGTGTTCTGCAGTTGCTGGTGGTCAGGAACAGCTGTTGTGCCACGCTTGACTTGGAATAATTCTCTGTGATGAAGTCAGCAAAATATTGATAATACCATAAGAGAATCCAGGAAAACAAAAGCCTTCATGGTCTTTTCTCATTAAGTGTGCCGAAGAGGGGAAGATCTCCCTGGAAAAAGTAAAGCAGGGGAAAATGAGGCCTTAAAACATATTTGAGGCAGCAAGATTCAGGAATGTTATTTTCTCCCATATTATATAATTACTACTTGGTCATCATAAACAGTACTGATCAGCAAAAAATGAGAAAATAAAAATACTGTAATGTGATCATTCAAAATCACACTAACGTCTCATATTTCTCTTTTTCAAGTATAAATGTAAACAA
>NW_011494956.1:566034-567021 GCF_000754665.1 Bison bison bison
TGTATTCTTTTTAATGGCTGAGTAATACTCCATTGTGTATATGTACCATAGCTTTCTTATCCATCATCTGCTGATGGACATCTAGGTTGCTTCCATGTCCTGGCTATTATAAACAGTGCTGCGATGAACATTGGGGTACACGTGTCTCTTTCAATTCTGGTTTCCTCAGTGTGTATGCCCAGCAGTGGGATTGCTGGATCATAAGGCAGTTCTATTTCCAGTTTTTTAAGGAATCTCCACACTGTTCTCCATAGTGGCTGTACTAGTTTGCATTCCCACCAACAGTGTAAGAGGGTTCCCTTTTCTCCACACCCTCTCCAGCATTTATTACTTGTAGACTTTTGGATCGCAGCCATTCTGACTGGCGTGAAATGGTACCTCATAGTGGTTTTGGTTTGCATTTCTCTGATAATGAGTGATGTTGAGCATTTTTTCATGTGTTCGTTAGCCATCTGTATGTCTTCTTTAGAGAAATGTGTATTTAGTTCTTTGGCCCATTTTTTGATTGGGTCATTTATTTTTCTGAAATTGAGCTGTAGGAGTTGCTTGTATATTTTTGAGATCAGTTGTTTGTCAGTTGCTTCATTTGCTATTATTTTCTCCCATTCTGAAGGCTGTCTTTTCACCTTGCTTATAGTTTCCTTTGTTGTGCAGAAGCTTTTAAGTTTAATTAGGTCCCATTTGTTTATTTTTGCTTTTATTTCCAGTATTCTGGGAGGTGAGTCATAGAGGGTCCTGCTGTGATGTATGTCGGAGAGTGTTTTGCCTATGTTCTCCTCTAGGAGTTTTATAGTTTCTGGTCTTACGTCTAGATCTTTAATCCATTTTGAGTTTATTTTTGTGTATGGTGTTAGAAAGTGGTCTAGTTTCGTTCTTTCACAAGTGGTTGACCAGTTTTCCCAGCACCACTTGTTAAAGAGATTGTCTTTTCTCCATTGTATATTCTTGCCTCCTTTGTCAAAGATAAGGTGTCCATATGTGCGTGGA
>NW_011494956.1:567121-568438 GCF_000754665.1 Bison bison bison
CCTGCAGATGCTAAAATCTGAGGATGCTTAAATCTCTTGTATGAAATGGTGCAGTGCAGTCCACCCTCCATATCCACGGTTCTGCATCTGCAGGTTCCATTTCTTTTTTAAAAATTTATTTTTAAAAAATAATTTTTTTAATTTATTTATTTTTGGCTGTGCTGGTTCTTTGTTGCTACGTGGGCTTTTCTCTCACTGGGGCAAGCGGGGCTCTAGGTGTCCAGGCTTCAGTACCTGTGGCTCTTGGGCTCTAGAGCACAGGCTCAGTAGTGGTGGCACATGGGCTTAGTTGCTCTGAGGCATGTGGGGTCTTCCCGGATTAGGGATTGAATTTGTGTCTCCTGCATTATTAGCAGAAGGACTCCTTACCCCTGAGCCACCAGGGAAGCCCTGCAGGTTCCATTTCTATCCCAAATCGGTTGCATCCTTAGATGCAGAAACCACAGGTACAGAGGGCTATTTGTATTTCAGAAATACTCTATATATGTATGTGTCCTTAGATAGATATGTCTTTTTAAAAACTTAACATATATTAGAGAGCTTTCTAAATTGGCACTTACAGATGTATTTATTCTTTTTTATCAGTAAAAAATATTCTACTCTACAGACAAACCATAGTTATTCAACCAGTCCTCTATGCTGAATATTTAAGTTCTTTGCTAATTGTTTGCTATTAGTAGACAAAGCCACAGTGTGCATCCCTCTATGCAAATCCTTGTGCCATATGCTGTTTATGTGGAGGACAGTTTTGCAGAGGTGAAATTCCTGGGTCCAAAGTTATGTGCATTTCAAGTTTTATTTATTTATTTATTTTTGTTTAATATTTGTCTTTTTTTAAAATTTAATTTAATTTTTGAACTTTACAATATTGTATTGGTTCTGCTGTATATCGAAATGGATCCGCCACAGGCATACACGTGTTCCCCATCCTGAACCCTTCTCCCTCCTCCCTCCCCATACCATCCTTCTGGGTCATCCCAGTGCACCAGCCCCAAGCATCCAGTATCGTGCATCTAACCTGGACTGGTGACTCGTTTCATATATGATATTATACATATTTCAATGCCATTCTCCCAAATCATCTCACCCTCTCCCTCTCCCACAGAGTCCAAAAGACTGTTCTATACATCAGTGTCTCTTTTGCTGTCTCGTATACAGGGTTATTGTTACCATTTTTCTAAATTCCATATATATGCGTTAGTATACTGTATTGGTATTTTTCTTTCTGGCTTACTTCACTCTGTATAATAGGCTCCAGTTTCATCCACTTCATTAGAACTGATTCAAATGTATTCTTTTTAATGGCTGAGTAATACT
>NW_011494956.1:568538-625033 GCF_000754665.1 Bison bison bison
GTCCATATGTGCGTGGATTTATCTCTGGGCTTTCTATTTTGTTTCATTGATCTATATTTCTGTCTTTGTGCCAGTACCATACTGTCTTGATAACTGTGGCTTTGTAGTAGAGCCTGAAGTCAGGCAGGTTGATTCCTCCAGTTCCATTCTTCTTTCTCAAGATAGCTTTGGCTATTCAAGGTTTTTTGTATTTCCATACAAATTGTGAAATTATTTGTTCTAGCTCTGTGAAGAATACCGTTGGTAGCTTGATAGGGATTGCATTGAATCTATAAATTGCTTTGGGTAGTATACTCATTTTCACTATATTGATTCTTCCAATTCATGAACATGGTATATTTCTCCATCTATTAGTGTCCTCTTTGATTTCTTTCACCAGTGTTTTATAGTTTTCTATATATAGATCTTTAGTTTCTTTAGGTAGATATATTCCTAAGTATTTTATTCTTTTCGTTGCAATGGTGAATGGAATTGTTTCCTTAATTTCTCTTTCTGTTTTCTCACTATTAGTGTATAGGAATGCAAGGGATTTCTGTGTGTTGATTTTATATCCTGCAACTTTACTATATTCATTGATTAGTTCTAGTAATTTTCTGGTGGAGTCTTTAGGGTTTTCTATGTAGAGGATCATGTCATCTGCAAACAGTGAGAGTTTTACTTCTTCTTTTCCAATTTGGATTCCTTTTATTTCTTTTTCTGCTCTGATTGCTGTGGCCAAAACTTCCAAAACTATATTGAATAGTAATGGTGAAAGTGGGCACCCTTGTCTTGTTCCTGACTTTAGAGGACATGCTTTGAATTTTTCACCATTGAGGATAATGTTTGCTGTGGGTTTGTCATATATAGCTTTTTATTATGTTGAGGTATGTTCCTTCTATTCCTGCTTTCTGGAGAGTTTTTATCATAAATGGATGTTGGATTTTGTCAAAGGCTTTCTCTGCATCTATTGAGATAATCATATGGTTTTTATTTTTCAATTTGTTAATGTGGTGTATTACATTGATTGATTTGTGGATATTGAAGAATCCTTGCATCCCTGGGATAAAGCCCACTTGGTCATGATGTATGATCTTTTTAATGTGTTGTTGGATTCTGATTGCTAGAATTTTGTTAAGGATTTTTGCATCTATGTTCATCAGTGATATTGGCCTGTAGTTTTCTTTTTTTGTGGCATCTTTGTCAAGTTTTGGTATTAGGGTGATGGTGGCCTCATAGAATGAGTTTGGAAGTTTACCTTCCTCTGCAATTTTCTGGAAGAGTTTGAGTAGGATAGGTGTTAGCTCTTCTCTAAATTTTTGGTAAAATTCAGCTGTGAAGCCGTCTGGACCTGGGCTTTTGTTTGCTGGAAGATTTCTGATTACAGTTTCAATTTCTGTGCTTGTGATGGGTCTGTTAAGATTTTCTATTTCTTCCTGGTTCAGTTTTGTAAAGTTGTACTTTTCTAAGAATTTGTCCATTTCTTCCACGTTGTCCATTTTGTTGGCATATAATTGCTGATAGTAGTCTCTTATGATCCTTTGTATTTCTGTGTTGTCTGTTGTGATCCCTCCATTTTCATTTCTAATTTTATTGATTTGATTTTTCTCCCTTTGTTTCTTGATGAGTCTGGCTAATGGTTTGTCAACTTGATTTATCCTTTCAAAGAACCAGCTTTTGGTTTTGTTGATTTTTGCTATGGTCTCTTTTGTTTCTTTTGCATTTATTTCTGCCCTAATTTTTAAGATTTCTTTCCTTCTACTAACCCTGGGGTTCTTCATTTCTTCCTATTCTAGTTGCTTTAGGTGTAGAGTTAGGTTATTTATTTGACTTTTTTCTTGTTTCTTGAGGTATGCCTGTATTGCTATGAACTTTCCCCTTAGGACTGCTTTTACAGTGTCCCACAGGTTTTGGGTTGTTGTGTTTTCATTTTCATTCGTTTCTATGCAAATTTTGATTTCTTTTTTGATTTCTTCTGTGATTTGTTGGTTATTCAGTAGCGTGTTGTTCAGCTTCCATATGTTGGAATTTTTAATAGTTTTTCTCCTGTTATTGAGATCTAATCTTACTGCATTGTGGTCAGAAAAGATGCTTGGAATGATTTCAATTTTTTTGAATTTACCAAGGCTAGAGTTATGGCCCAGGATGTGATCTATCCTGGAGAAGGTTCCATGTGCGCATTTCAAGTTTTAATAGCTGTTCCACTTTTCCTCTAAAATGGTGACATGAATTTATACTCCTAACATTAATGGGGCTTCCCAGGTGGCGCTAGTGGTAAATAACCGCCGACCCCCACCAATGCAGGAGACATAAGAGACTTGGGTTTGATCCCTGAGTCAGGAGAATCTCCTGGAGGACAGCTCGGCAACCCACTCCAGTATTCTTGCCTGGACAATCCCTGTAGACAGAGGAGCCTGGCAGGCTAGGGTCCATAGGCAAAGAATCAGACATGACTGAAGCGACTTGACATGCATGCAACGGTGTATTAAAGTGTTGCTTTCCTCCTACTCTGGCCAATAATGTTCATCATCAAACTTTTTAGTCTTTGTAATTCTGATTGGTATGGATTCTCATTGTTTAATGAGAATCTCCATGGGGTCGCAAAGAGTCAGACATGACTTAGCGACTAAACCACATTTAACTCATATATGTATAAATATGTATATGAATGGACTTGGGGCATATTTCTTCCTTTACACCATTACAGCCATCATGTTAATGGCTGTATAGTTGCCATTGTGTAATTCTATCATAACTTATTTTACCAGTTATTTTACTGGAGATATAAATGTTGATTCTATTTTTTATTATTTATATAGATTATATTATATGCAGTAAATGTTCTTGTACTTAAATTTTTGTGCCATCCTTTAATTTCCTCATTTTTTTCAAATTTCTTTGGAATGTTAATTTGTTAGGAAAGTATGAGAATTCCTTTTAAAAAATACAGTTTAAACGTGGTTTGCTTTTATCGAACTAAACAGGTAATTGTTTACCTAAATAGACAGTTTACTGCAGGCCTGCTCCGTTTGTTGTGAAGAATTGGTTTGGAGTGCTACTTTCTTTCACAAAATAATGATTTAAAGTTGCCACAAAAAAGTGTACTTTTAGCCAGGCACCTCGCTTTTGCGCTTGCTCTGGTTTTCAACTTGCGTATCCATATGTTTTTGACTAAATCATAAATGGAAGTTTCATTGGAAGTTTGCTTCCCAGTACATGTCATGTGTCTCATTCTGTATTATTTTCATCCTTTTCTTTTCCAGTATTATATTTCTCAGACATCAGTGAAGAGTGAGTTGTGAGTTTTCAATTTTGCCAGGAGTTAAATATTTGCAGAGATGGAAAAAAATAAAGTAAAAAAGAATTTAATATAGATGATGTAGTCCTGGCTCACAGGGCTTTCATATAGTTGCTTCAAACTTACACTTTAAATGAAAGAAAAATATTCTACTTCCACTCTTATCAATTGTCATAATGCCTGAATTAATTAGAATGGAACTATTATTTCTTCCCAAGTGCAACTGGCTCATTCCATCCTAGCAAAATGAATGCTCAGGGCAGCTGCTAATGGCAGTTCCTTCTCCAGTCTCAGCTCTGCCGTTCTTAGCTTGTCTAGTTTTTTCCTTCTGTCAAGAAGGCCAACCTGGAACAGTTTCTTCTGCTCTGACCCTGGGAAGTGAGGGCCTTTCACCCCAGGGCCTCAAGCTTTGTACTCAGCTAACTCTGGGAGCCCAAGTTCTCCCCAAGAAAACTTGTGATTCTTTAGTTTAGTATCTTGTTGCCAGCCACAATTGTATTATAAGAGCTTTTTTCTTCTGCAAGACCGGACCTATAGCACACCTCTTTGTCCTTTCCAGGCTCTATATTTTTTAAAAATGAGATTTTTTCTTTTCTTACAAAAATTGAGATGTAATTGACATAAACATTATATTACTTTCTTGTGTACAACACAGTGATTCAATATGCAGATATGTTATGCAATGATCAGGATAATAAACCTAATTAACGTCTGTCACCACACATAGTTTTGTTTTGTTTTGTTTTTTTCTTGTGATGTGTCAACTGAAAAAAAGTACAGCCTAAAAGCTGAGAATTATGTTCAGGGGCCTTCCTGAGGACTGTTGCCCAGGAAACAGCCTCTCAGATAGCAGTGAGGGACTGTTCAGAAAAGGTAAGAGGAGGAGTCAGGATATATAGGAGTTTTTACTGGGGGAAAAAAAAAATATATATATATATAGTCAAACATCAAAAATTTACTGATAATCACACACAAAAAACAGAATCTCAAGTTAATGACTTTAGTGCTTTTCTATGTATGAGAAGGTGCAAGAATCTAGACTCACTGAAATTATTTCTTTGATTTACAACTTAATTATCTAGGGTCACTATCCTATTTTTCTCTATCTGGAGTGTTCATGAGGGCTCATTGTTGGGGTCGGCTGCAGTGGTGGATGGCTTGATGGCAAGCAACACTCTGTTTACTGAAATGACAGGCAATGTATTTTTGTCCACAAATAACAGTTGGGATCCGGGGTGGAGGTTATGAGGCTAGGAGGAACAGTGAGTGTAAGGTATCAGAGTCTTGTAGCACCTGTTTTTGTTAGGGTTCTCCCCCTCCAAACCCTGGTCAGTTGTCAAAGCCATTGGGCAGTAGCCATTCTTCCTCCAGGAGAAATAACATCACAGCACAATGGCCTGTATACAGTACAGTTTGTCTGGACTCTGCCAGACTGAGATTTTTCCATCTCCAGGGAGTTTAGGGTGTGTTTAGGGAAAGTTTTTTTCTTTGTTGTTGTAATGTGTCACCTTTTATTTTGAAATAATCTAAAATTTACAGAGGAGTTTCAAATATAGTACCAGGAACTCACACATACCTTTTGCCCAGATCTGCCTTTGTTAATTGTTCATTTAAAATTTTATTTATTTATTTATTTATTTTTGGCTCTAGTTACAGCAAATCGAGGGCTACTCTTCCTTGCAGTGCATGGGCCTTTCACTGTAGTGGCTTCTTTTGTGGAGCCTGGGTGCTGGGGCACACAGGCTTTAGTTATTGTAGCACACAGAATTAGTTGCCCTGAGGCATGTGGAATCTTCCCAGATCAGGGACTGAGCCTATGTCCCCTGCACTGGCAAGTCAGATTCTTAACCACTGGACCACCAGGGAATCCTGTTAATTGTTTATAATTGCCTCATTTACTTCTCTCTCTTTCCCTTTATGAAGATTTATTATATATACATTTTTTCTTAACTTCTCAGGCCTAAGGTGGAGACATCATGCCGTTTCCCCCCTAAATACTTTAGATTGCATTTTCTGAAAGCACAGTGCAGGCTGACCTTGTATAACTGTGCTTCACTTTTTTGTGTTTCACAGATATTGCATTTTTTACAAATTGAAGGTTTGTGGCAGCCTTGCGTCATACAGAACTATCGGTGTCATTTTCCCGAGAGTATTTGTTTACTGTGTCTCTGTACCACATTTTAGTAATTCTTGCAATATTTCAAACTTTTTCATTATTATTGTATTTGTTATTGTGATCTGTGATCAGTATACTTTGATCACTAATGCAGAAAGATTGGGAGAAGGCAATGGCAGCCCACTCCAGTACTCTTGCCTGGAAAATCCCATGGGTGGAGGATCCTGGTAGGCTGTAGTCCATGGGGTTGCAAAGAGTCGGACACAACTGAGCGACTTCACTTTCACTTTTCACTTTCATAAATTGGAGAAGGAAATGGCAACCCACTCCAGTGTTCTTGCCTGGAGAATCCCAGGGACGGGGGAGCCTGGTGGGCTGCCGTTTATGGGGTCGCACAGAGTCAGACACGACTAAAGCAACTTAGCAGCAGCAGCAGCAAAAAGATTGACTCATTAAAGGCTCAAATGATGGTTAACATTTTTAAACAAGAAAGTACCTTTTAACTAAGATACGTACATTTTTTTTAGAAATAATGCCATTGTATATATATGTGTGTGTGTGTGTGTGTGTACAATACTATACTACAGTATAGTATAAGCATAGCATTTTGTACACCGGGAAACCAAAAAATTTGTATGACTTGCTTTTTGCTGGGGCTTCCCTGGTGGCTCAGAGGGTAAAGAATTTGCCTGCAATGTGGGAGACCTGGGTTCCATCCCTGGGTTGGGAAGATCCCCTGGAGAAGAGAATGACTACCCACTCCAGCATTCTGGCCTGTAGAATTCCATTGATAGAGGGGCCTGGCGGGCTACAGGCCATGGGGTCACAAAGAGTTGGACACGCCCGAACAACTTTCACTTTTTGAAGTTTCATTTGCCACAGTAATGTCCTTTATGGCCATTTGGTTTCTGGTCCAGGATCTATTGAAGGTCATTCATTGTATTTAATCATCTTCTCTCCTTAATTTGTTTTTACCTGGAATTTTTTTACCTACAGCTTTCGTGTTTCTGGACCTTGACATGGTGTTTCCTCCTGGTTTAGATTTAGGTTGTACCTTTTGGGCAGGAGTAGCACAAAGGTGATGTTTGTGTTTTCCTCCTGGATCCTGTCAGGAGGCACATGTCAGTTTGTCCCAGAATGGGTGATGTTGGGAGGAAGGCAGAATTTGCTTGGGTCAGCGGGCTTCACTCACAAGTGTGTTCCATACAAACAGTGCTGCTGCTGCTAAGTCGCTTCAGTCGTGTCCGACTCTTTGCAACCCCATAGATGGCAGCCCACCAGGCTCCCCCGTCCCTGGGATTCTCCAGGCAAGAACACTGGAGCGGGTTGCCATTTCCTTCTCCAATTTATGAAAGTGAAAAGTGAAAGTGAAGTCGCTCAGTCGTTTGACTCTTAGTGACCCCATGGACTGTGCAGCCCACCAGGCCCCTCCATCCATGGGATTTTCCAGGCAAGAGTACTGGAGTGGGGTGCCATTGCCTTCTCCGACATGAGGAAAAACCTTTTGATCCCCCAGGTTTCTGTAAGATGTGTCCTCAGGTCATGTAAATACTTTTCCTTCCTCGGGATGATGAGAAAATGCCATATTTAACATGCTCGCTTAAGCTTCTTAGAACACTACTCAATTCATAAATAATGCTGTCAATATATCAGTGTAGCTGTATATACAGAGATGTTTGTGCATGTGTGCTAAGTTGCTTCAGTCATGTCTGACTCTTTGCGACCCCACGGACTGTATATAGCCCATCAGGCTCCTCTGTCCATGGGTTTCTCCAGCCAAGAATACTGGAGTGGGTTGCTGCACCCTTCTCCAGGGGTCTTCCCAGCCTAGGGATCGAACCCACGTCTCTTATGTCTCCTGCATTGGCAGGAGGGTTCTTTACCACTAGCGACCCCTGGGAAGCCCATATACAGAGATAGGGTTTTAAAATGAAACTGTGATGCTTCTGTCCATTGATTCTACTCTTGCCTCTTCCAAAACACTTAATTCAAAAGGATAGATAGGGAATTCCTACTGTCCAGTGGTTAGGACTCTATGCTTCCACTGCAGGGACTAAGAACCCACAAGCCCTATAGCCTGGCCAGAAAAAAAGGGATACAGGTAATAAACTTAAGTTGGGCTAAAAGACTGAGAAAATAATAAAGCCAGGGAAGAAAGTACATACTGTACAAACCTTGTGTGGTTTCTAGAGGTGCCTGAAGACTTAACTCCGAGACTTGGGGACTTGTGCAGAGAGGGCTGCATGTTCAGATACAGGAGTCAGAACATCAGGAGCGAAAGACTTGCCTGGTGTGGAGGAGAAACAGTTTTTCGAAGTGTAGAGGCTGAAGAAGGAATTCCCCATAAATGATCTAGACTAATCTAGCAGACAGTGCTCAAAAAGTCTTCCCACGGTGAACACCAGGAGCTTTAGAGAGAGGTTTTCTCTGCCCTCCCTAGACCCTGGATGGTGGCATCATCTGAGAACATCAGCCGGGAATGGCTGCAGACCACAAGGCTACCCACGGTACCCAGCTGGACTCAGGGATGCTACTGAGAAAATTCATCTCTGGATTTCTTCAGAATTTTAAATTTTACGATAGTGTATGAAATACTCTGGCAGTTTCTCATGGAGCTTGAGCAGTAAACCTGACGGAGATTTCTGTCACTTTGGAATAGAGAGACTAACTGCAGTGCTCACTGGGCTTCCCTCATGGCTCAGTGGTAAAGAATCTGCCTGCAATGCAGGAGATGTGGATTCAGTCCCTGGGTTGGGAAGATCCCCTGGAAAAGAGAATGGCAGTCCTCCACTCCAGTATTCTTGCCTGAGAAATCCCACGGACTGCAGGCTCCAGTCCATGGGGTAGCAGAAGGGTCGGACACAACTTAGCCACTACAGCAGTGCTCACCACAGTCATGATGCCCCTCAGGCCCCGGTCCCAGCCCCCAACCCTGTGCCCTTCAGCCATGTTGGCCACCCAGTTTTGCTCATGTACTCCATTCCCACAGGTCAGGCACCCTCCCACCTCAGGACCTTTGAGCTCCATCAGCCTAGAATGTCTCCCACCCTGATTTCTGCACTTCAACCACATTTTTTTTTTTTAATATTTTTAAATTGTTTTAATTTTTTTTTTTTAATTTGGCTGCTCTGGGTCTTAACTGCAGCATATGGGATCTTTGGTTGGGGCCTGTGAACTCTTAGTTGAGGCATGTGGAATCTAGTTCCCTGACGAGGGATCAAACCGCATTGATTCCTGTATTGGGAGCCTTCTGCACCTGCATTGGGAGTGTGGAGGCTTAGCCACTGGACCACCTGGGAAGTCCCCCATCCAATGTTTTTACAAATTACCTCCTCAGACACAGAAGGAATGCTTCTCTCCAATAGTTCTGCATTTGTTTATTCAAAGCCCTTATCGCTAGAGTTACACTATGTATTTGCTATTGTCTGTCTCCCCTCTAGACTATAATCTCCTGAAGGGCAGGACCTTTCGGTCTTGCTCTCCACTGTCTCTAGCACCTAGAAACAGGGCCTTGCACTTGCCTGGGGCTCAGCAGGTATTTGGTGAGTGAATATTTAAGTGAACCGTGGACCACTGGAAAGAAAAAAATCATCCATAGGCCTACCATTCGAGGACCACTATTAGTATTTTGATACATTTTCATTGCAAAGGTAATTAACCTTTTTGGGGTCACTAGAGATTCTAGATCTATGGGTACAGTCTTTAAAATGCATATAACCACAAAGTCTCCAAATTTGACACATAATTTTACCAGATTTCTTAATCCTGCTACCCCAGTTGAATTCCTGTTTGTTTGTTTTTCTTGCGTATTCATGGCGTGATGCAAAATACCCCTCATTACTGTGTTGTTTCTGTTAATTTGATTGCTAAAGAATGACTGTGTAATTTGCATTTCTACAATTTCTTGTGAAGCTGGTAATTTTTCCACGTTTAATTAGTAAATACATGTTCTCGTCTATACACTGTTCAAATCCTTTGACTTATCTCTTGGAGTGTCTGCTGTATGAGCTCTTTCAATAATAAAGATGTTTACTAGAATGGCACATAGTAAAAAGAACACAGATTAAGGACTATTGGCCCACGCTGGCAACTTCTTCCTACCTCTAGTGGAACACAGCTGTGGATTCGTTTTCTGTTACTGAGTTTGGGTTGCCACACTCTGCACCTGGAGTAGTTTTAAAATCATTCAGGAAAGCTAACCAATAAAAAGCTACAATAAACTCTCTCCTGACTAATGAAAATAAATGCATGGATCAGAGTTTCCATTTCCTGCTGGGATAAAAGTATACCTATTGTCTGAAGATAATAAAACAAGAAAAGTTTTGGTTTTGCTGCTGTTGCCAGGCCATGGAATAAAATTCAAAGACACAAAGATAACTTTGTGAAGCAGTACGGTGAAGCACACAGTTTCCTCTTTTTTTTTCCGAGTTAGTCATTATGTGCCTAAATTCACTGCCTTCACAGATGTGCTTTCTGCTTGGTCACTTTTGATAAATCTTTCGATAGCCCAGAAATCAGATGGAATCAAGTAGCACTTTCTGGTGCTGCTTTAGGTGGAAGAAATATGATTTCTTTATAGCTGAAGGACCCAGAAGAAATGAATGCCAGAAAGATGTGATTTTTTTTCATAGGTTGTTCTAGATCTCTTACAACGATGAAAACTGATGTTGAAATCTTTTACATGCCAGTAAAATATACATTTTATAATGTCTATTTAAAAAAATTATTGTTTCATTGTAAAATATATATTCACTGTTCATGCATTTATTTTCATTAGACAGGAGAGAGTTTATTGTAGATGATGCATTTGCTATGCTGGGCTGTGCTTAGTCGCTCAGTCGTGTCCAGCTCTTTGTGATCCTGTGGATTGTGACCAGAGGACCCACTAGGCTCCTCTGTCCATTGGATTCTCCAGGCAAGCATACTGAAGTGGGTTGCCATGCCCTTCTTGAGGGGATCTTCCCGACCCAGGTATCAAACCCTGGTCTCCTGCATTGTAGGCAGATTCTTTACCATCTGACCCCCCAGGGAAGCCCTGATGCATTTGCTAGGAGAACATAAAAATCCATGTTATAGGCTTTTCCATCTTTACACCTAGGAGAACAGAGTTGCCTGGATGTTTGCACTCTGGTTTGTTGACTTGATTACTGTTTGGATGGACACACAGGATGGTGGGTAGGAAAATCGTTGGCTGCTGCTAAAATTCAGGGATTCCTGTGAAGTAAATGTAGGTTGGGTTACAAGTCTAAAACCAGTTGAGCCGGGGGCATCTGGAGAATCTTAGATCCACCTGTCTGATTCTGGGGGCACCTGGAAGTGCTGTTAAGGTTTGAAGTCGAGAAAGTGTGTCTGAACGTACATGGATCCCAGAATTTTGTGTCTTATCAACTAAGCCGGCTGAGAAATTTCCTCAGAGTTATTCTCACCCAGAATTGGAATAAAGAGCTCAGTGTGAAGTTGGGATAGTGCAACTTCTTGGTTTAATACTTTACAGATTTTTGGAACCGAATGCACCCTGAAGTGAAAAGCTGCTTTTTTTTTTTTTGCTGACCTTGTTGGACGGCTAATACTGTTTCTGGGAAATAAGAGAAACAAGCGACTCATTGTTGGCAGGAGCTGAGAGAGACGCAAGAAGGGCGAGAGACGTGTCTGCAGCCTTTTTACCCCCCTTCATTGAATCGTGACTGAGTCCAGGCTGGATTGAGACTGGGTTTGTCTTTCTACCTCCGTAGACATGTGTTTTCCATCAGACTGGGCTGCAGGACACCTGACATTGGCCAGTTCACATGAGTTAAACCCTGTATGGCCCATAAACAGAGAGAAAAAGACCCGCAGCTGTACCCAGACACTCTCAATGCGGAAATATTTTTGAAGCTTGGTGTGGCTAGGTCCATGCATATGTCAGATACGATTTACACCTGTATGTTTTGGCTTCTCTCTGTTGCATATCATCATTTCCCTGGAGCCTCTGAGGCCAGAAGGGCTAGTATTGCTTGATGGTGCCACCTCTTCTGGTTGAACCCTTCCTGTATTATGAAATGTAATGCTTCAAAGATACCTGATTTGGTCTTTTTTTTTTTTTTTTAAAGGATGGAAGAAGAAAGCCCTATACCATTTTCTGTAAAAGCAGATCCCACAAATAGGGTGTCACCCTAACATGTAACTATGTTGATTTCATCATTTTACAAGTAAATAAGTTAATTAAATTAGTCTGCTTTGGATCTTTTTGTGAAATAGGGCCAAGGAAACTCCTCTTAATCCTTGTCACCAAATTTAACTCAGTAAATAGTTTTTGACTGCAGGACAGGGCAGTGATTGGTGGCCAGTGCAGCTGACGCCAGCCATGCATTCCAGCACATTCCCTGAGCTTCCTAGGTTTGTCACAGTCTATGCTTGTGATTTGTGCTGAGTCAATTAACCTTCCAAGTTTCTTCATCTCTCAAATGAGTGAATTGGCTTAAATCATTGGTTTTAAATTGTGTCCCAAGGCCCCATGCCAGGGTTTTGGGGCATGCAAGCAGAAGCTAAGCTTAGTTAGTATCCAGTCTCCAAGAGCCATGTCTGTCCAACATATTTTAAAACTTTGTTTAATATTTTGACTCAAGAGTTGGGAAACGCCTGTAGGGAAAGCAGAGTGAAAGCCAGACCGGGACAATTTAGAGAAGAGGATCAAAAGGAGTGCCTTTTAAGCATTCACTTACACTGGCACAGGCTGCAGGCATGCTGTGAATGAACCCCTGAACATGTGGGGTGTCTCTGCTTCATGCCATATATCAGGCTCTGGGGAAAGATCCTGCTGCTAAAAAAAAGATTGAGGAACTTGGTCAAAATGGACTAAGCTCCTTCCAGCCTGAACTTCTACGGTGATGCTTCTAAGTAGGGTAAATACATGGCCACAGCTATGATGAGGATGGTGGGATTTGTAAATCACTAATGGTAGAACAATAACAAAATGCATTGGGTCCTCAATAGGGAATTATGCTCCGAGAGTAAGGAGAAAGCCGCAACAAAAATCTATTATTCATTAAATATCCACTTAGAAGAGTATCAGTTCCTTCAGTTCCGTCGCTCAGTCGTGTCCGACTCTTTGCGACCCCATGAACCACAGCACGCCAGGCCTCCCTGTCCGTTACCAACTCCCGGAGTCCACCCAAACCCATGTCCAGTGAGTCGGTGATGCCATCCAAGCATCTCATCCTCTGTCGTCTCCTTCTCCTCCTGTCCTCAATCTTTCAAAGATTATGGGATGTAATAATTAAAATGCATCCGAAACAGAAAGAATTGTGTCTGTGTGTATAGTGGGGATAGATTTCCCGTTTGCTCTGACTTTTCTTTTAAATTAAAAAAAAAAAAAAATAGCCTCTGCTGATCATCTTAAAAATGAACTGATATTTAACTACCCATTTCTGACCCATAAATCCATAAACATTCTCAGGGAGAATGTATTTGGTGCCTACTGTGTGCATCAACAAGTCAGATTTGAAATAAATTTTGTTCTGTGTTTATAAGGAATATTCATACCAGTGGAGTTGATTCTAAAGGACAGGGGGAGATGTGGCTGTTAGGTTTTGTTTATAAAGAGCACGAATCTAGCCCTCCGGAAGGTGAGAGTTCAAATCACAGGAAGAGAACAGTTTAGTGTTTCTTAAAAGTGCTTCTGTTCACTGTGTGTGGCTCAACCTAGAATCCAGCGAGAAAGATTTCCTGACTTGAAGGCTCATATGTATGAGCAATACAATGTAATGTCATAATAGTGCTTAATGTCTTTAAAAAGTTGCAGGATAGGTGCCGGAGTAGTAGTCCCTCTACCAAGCCATCACGTGTGCGTGTGTGCTGCCTTGTCCAACTCTTTGTGACCCCATGGACTGTTGCCCACCAGGCTCCTCTGTCCACGGGATTCTCCAGGCAAGAATACTGGATTGGGTTGCCATTTCCTCCTCCAGGGATCTTCCCAATCCAGGGGTCGAACCCACATCTCTTGCATCTCCTGCATTGGCAGGTGGATTCTTGACTGCTGGTTCCACCTGAGAGGCACTGATTACCAAGTTGTATGGGTGCAAAAGGGCAGACAGCTGGTCGCAACTGATGGAGGACACGTTGAGAGCTGATTTGATGGACAGCCTGACTGTCATTCTGAATAGCAAATGATTCTCTCCTATGAGTGCTGGTTCTCTTTGTAAGGAAGCATGTTAGGATGGAAACAGGAAACTTGAGTCCTACTGCCATGAGTTAGCACTGGGAATTGTGGGCAGTCACAGGTGTAGGGTGACCAACCACAGCATCTGCTCAGGACTCTTCCAGATTTAGCCCTGAACGTCCCATGTCCCAGGAAACCCCTTAGTAGAACCAGGACAATTGGTCACTTCTCTCTGACAGACCTATATCATCATTTGTAGGATGGGGACAGAGAATGGAATCGTAACAGCCCACAATGCGGAAGAGCTCGTGTTGCCCTCTTGGTGTTTAGGTTTCTGGAATGTGTTTCCGATGCAATTCATATAAACATAGTCCAAACATCAAACTGAGTTTAACACCTGTTCCATCTGGGAGGAAGAATTTTTCCTACATTCCAGATCATACCCAACGAATACATTCAAATGTTGCATATTCACCTACTCTGAGGAAACTGTAACCAGATTTTCATAATAATAAGTCAGCGCTTCAAAGGGGTGCTTTCAGAAGGGTGCTTTAGAGCTCTTAATGTTGTTTTATCATGCTGCTAAGTCTCTTCAGTCTTGTCCGACTCTGTGCAACCCCAGAGACAGCAGCCCACCAGGCTCCCCCGTCCCTGGGATTCTCCAGGCAAAAACACTGGAGTGGGTTGCCATTGCCTTCTCCATGTTTTATCATAGAAGCTGGTTAAAAAAAAGAAACCCCCAAACTAAAATAAAAGATAGGTTATTTTGAATATATGGCACAGAAGTTCATTTAGCTGGATTCTGCTTAGCACCTGTGAAAATTGATACACAAGTTAAACCATCTTAGGAATCTTCCTATTAAATCAATATTTGATGATTGAGAATAGCAGCAGCTATCCTGACAGTCTCTTATAACCCTGGCTTTCCCTGTGCCTTTTTTTTTTTTTTTTTTTGGTTACTTTGTATCTTGAACAGCAGTGGGTAATTCCAGGCACAGGGAACCACTTTGTTCAACATCTATAGGCTGCATGTCCCTTTCTCTGACTCCACACCCCACACAGCTGCTCAGTTGACTTTGAGAAGCTCAGCACATAGTAGGAGCTTAATAAATATTCATTCATTTTCAATTCAATTCACAATTCAGTACTGCCAAGACATCTGCTAAGATGCATGGGACCAGCATTTTCCAGTATCCCTCCTCAGGGGAACAGGGTTGAGAAGTGCTGTATTTTATATCTCCCTCTTGGAAAGTCTCATTGTCTGTTTGTAAGTTAAGGTCTTTGAGAAATTCTGCAATAAAATAAACTCCTTTAACTTTGTTTAGCCCACTATTTCCCAATCTTAATTGACCATGAAACATGGGAAGCAGCTGTTATAATTTTTTAAACTTTAACTTAATATCTATTTGCTCCCATGGGACACACTTAGACCATATTTTCTTTCTTTTTTCCTTCCTTTGTTCCTTTCTTAATTTTTTCTTCCTGCCTTCCTTTCATTCTTTTAATTTGGCCATGCAGTGTGGCATGTGGATCTTAGTTCCCTGACCAGAGATCGAACCCGAGGCCCCCTACCCTGGAAGCACAGAGTCTTAACCACTGGATCACCAGACCATGTTTTCTTTTGAATATTTATCCATTTTTAATATACCCTATAATATCTATTCATTTTTTATATGTCATATGGAGACTATTTGATAGTGAGTATTGAAGAGACAGTGCCAAACATGGTTCCTGGTATTTATTGAAGATGTGATTACTATACACACACACATACATATACAGACACACATATGTTTTTCTTATATCTGTTTTAGGTTTTCAGAAAAAATCATGATAAAATAGAGTTCTGTATGCCTCTCAACCGAATTCCTGTATTAGTAACATCTTACATTGTATGATATTAACATACAATAAAAACAGATGTTATCATTAAAGAACCAATATGGATACATTATTATTAACTAACTTCCATACTTTATTCAGATTGTCTTAGTTTTTTTCTTAATGTCCCCAGCTGTATACCACCTTATTTTTACTTGTTATGTCTCCTTAAGTTGTTCTTGGCTATGAAAGTTTCTTAGACTTTCCTTGTTTTTGATGACCTTGATAATTCTGAGTACACCTTAGGAATTTTATAGGATTTCCCTCTACAGGAATTTGTCTGATGTTTTTCTCCGATCTGGTTGGGATGATGGGTCTTGGGGAGGAAGACCACAGAAATAAAGTACCATTCTCATCACATCTTATCAAGGGTCATGTCATCACCATGGCTCGTCACTGTTGATGTTGATCTTGATCACCCGCCCAGTGTATAAAATCCCTCCCCTGTAAAGTTGCTATCCCTCACTACCATTGGATAACTGTGCTCATTGGGAGGAGGTTACTATGTACAATCCATACATCAGGAGTGGGAGTTTTCTCCCCTTCATTGAGGACAGTGTATCTACATTAAATTATCTGAAATTTGTCTCTACAGATTTGCCTCTTTTCCTGGCATTTATTTATTTATTCATTCAGTTATTTGTTTATATGAGTGTAGACTCATGGACATTATATGTTTACTAAAATAATGAATCATAGCAACATATGAAACTCTGTCCATTCTTGACAGAAGAGAAGTACAGAAGCTTGATAATAGGTACTGGGAGAGGAAGAATCATGCAGTGCTGGGCAGGCCTCCCCCCTCAATTGCATGGAATTGTGCCTCTGACATGTTAACAAAACCGTGTGTTTTTCAAAATTCATTAATTAATTTGGCTGCACTGGGTCTTAGTTGCGGCATACAGGATCTTTATTTGCAGCCTGTGGGATCTATTTCCCTGACTAGGGATTGAACCTAGGCCCCCTGCATTGGGAGCACAGAGTCTTAGCCACTAGATCACCTGGGAAGTCCAAAACCACGTGTTTTTAAAGTTCAACGCAAAGAGCTATGCATAGGGACACTGCAGCTGAGGAGCTGTTGTCAAGAGGAGAAAGGGAGCTGAGGAGAAGAGGAGAAATGCCTGACTAACAACAAGTATTCCTCTTGGCCCTTCCTAGACTCACGTGTGCATCGCGGAGGAGGATTGAAAGGGAATAACGTCGTTGCTGTGTCTTTCTAGGGCTTAGGTGTGGCGTCTAGCCATTGGCACGCTGGTTGTCCTTTCCATAATCTGCTCGGAGCCAGCCTGATGCAGGCCCGTGATGGGTTTTGTAGTTGAGCCCAACCTTATGGTTTTGTTTTCTTCACTTGGCATTGTTTGCGTGTGTGTGTATATAACCATAGCCTATTTTAAAAAAATAGGGGTGGGGGAAAGCAAGCCCAGGACACAGAAAACCAAGCCACTGAACTTCTCCGCGGCCAGAGAGACGTTTGTCAAACATTCCAGGAGGCTCGCTGGGCAGTCTGATTCCCTGGCCTCCCTCCTAGTCTGCAGCTCCTGGCTTGGGGAAGCTGCCAAAATACTCTGTCTATGAGCTGTCGCTCTCAGTTCCTGGTGCTGCAAAAGGCAAAAAGTTCAGAAGTGAAGCCTTAACCTTTTTCTGGTCTGCTTCTTATACAGCAAATGACATGCTGGCTTAAAATGGAGTCCAGGGACCTTCCTGGCCTCGAATCTTGGGGGCCTTTGTAGACATGACCGAGTGGTATGTTTGCTGGAGCAAGTTAGAGGGTGCATCACTGTCCCAGTGGGCATTAGACAGAAGGTCATGGGTACCCCCCATGCACCTCTGCACACCCCATTCCCATGTTGACCATTTACTTCACAGTCATTGACTCAGAAGAGTGTTCCTATCTTAAATGCTGTGGAGTTTGTTTTTCTTGGTGTTTTCTTTTATATTGAATAATAGCAGTGAAATATGTCTGGTTACGTCTGTAGAGCTTGGTTATGTTTGATGGCCAAACACTCAAGAGAAAGTCAGTTATTGAAGGAAAAAAAAAGGCGGGGTGGGGGGAAAGGAGATGAAAACAGTGAAAAAGATAAATGTGGATTTGAATTTAAATTCTGACTCTCTTGGAAGGGAAAAAAGAGAAGTCTCTGCTTTAGTTTTGATGCATTCCTGCTTCAGTGGAGAACGCTTCTGTTTGGGTTATTCCTTTCTGTGGGGGCAGGCAAAAAGTCTAGAACTGACTAGGTCTTTAGCATTTGTAAGGCATTTAATGGTAGTCTGTCTTTACCTGGTTTGGCCTCAGATACTGCATTTGAGATACTGTACGTTTTGTTTTCTTTTTCTTTTCTTAAACTGAACTATTCTCTCCCTAAAATGTTATGGGATATTATCCCAAGAAGTATTTCGTTTGTTGCAAATCTAGATGTTTTCCTTCCTGTATTCTCCGGAAGACTTCCTCTCTGTTTATCTCTGTCTTGAAACTCTTCTGCCCCCCTTTGTCTCTGAGTAGCTACGAAAGCAGTGGTTTTAAAGAACCTCAACCATCGGTAAAGTTCACAAGATTCAACCTAATAAAAGGTTCAGTGAGTAACCCTCTGAAATGAAACAACTGCAGGGAGCAGAGCAACAGGGGAGATCTTGGGCATGTGGAGTGAGTCAGGACACCTGGCTCCTAGGCCGTGACTATTTTATGGCCTTCCCCCAGTTCACTGTTTCTCTGGGTATTGCTTCCTCACCTCTACGTGGAGAAGTTGCACCAGGCAGGCTCTTAGTTTTGAGGATCTTGACTATATTTTAAGCCTTATTTGTTGTTTTTCAAATAATTTAGGGTTTACCTCCTTTCATTCCACCAAGAAAATATTTTGCGTATTTGATGCCTCCATGACCATACTTTTGATTTCTGTGTTTTATTTTTGCATTTGTATATTTTACATAAGTAATACACACAGAAAAACTTCAAACAGTACAGAAGAGGAAAAGGAAGATCTCTTCCCACCCTTGACACCCAGTTTCCTCTCCAGACGCACCTATTGTTGTGTATTTTTCTTGAGAAATTTACTGTTTTATGCATAATATGCACCCCACCCCACCCCTATTTTTCTAATTACAACTATTATGCTCTTACATACATCCTGTTCCTTGGATTTTTTTTTTTTCCCCTTCTGAAAGTTGCTTCTTAGAGATTGTTTCATAGAAGTAACTACAGAGATTATTCTTTGGAATAGTTACATAGCCTTCCTCTGAATGAATCATGATCTCTTATTGGTGGACACTGTTTTCAATCTTTTGCTGTTATGGACAGTATCAAGATGAATTTTCTCATACAGACTTCTCTGTTGGTGGGTGTGATTTATTTTGAAGACAAAGCCATTGGTTAAGTTCTATTCTCTTCCAGTCCTTACAGTTAATAACTGGAGATGTTTAGTCTAAATGGTCAAATCTAAATTAAATGGAAGAAAGCAGCATGTCCACCATGCCTGCCTGTGGATGGTCCCTGTAAGGGCTAGTGTTTTAAAGGCTAGCAAAGGTGTGGTTTTCTAGAAGCGACCTCCACCCAGTCTTAAACTCCCCCCAGATAAGGATGCAGACATCAGTAAAACCTGACTCCCAGTGTCTGAATGATGTGTGGAGTGGAGTAACAGTCCTGTGTGTGAACAAATGACAGGGCTGGCTTCCCAAGTCATGGAAGATAGTTCTGATCCAGTTGACTTGACATGTCAGTAAGTACCAGACCTGAGTCAGTTTTAATACTTTTCAAGGTATCTGAGTTATAAAAATTAACCTCCGGGGACTTTTCTGGCAGTCCAGTGGGTAAGACTCTACACTTCCACTGCAGGGAGCAAGGGTTCAATCCCTAGTCAGGGAACTAAGATCCTGCATGCCACATGGAGTGACCAAAAAAAAAAAACCCTCTGAACTACTAACAAAAATTTAACATTTTCAAGCCTCTTTTTCCTAACCTAGGGATTTGTGATATTGGAAATATTCAATTTACACATTCCTCTTATAGACACAATTGGGCTTCTTTTTCCTGTGCTAGTTACATCAGATAAATAGGAGCGTACTTTTGCAGAAGGTTCAGAAACAACTGTGCCTGGAGATAATCACTATTTTTCTATCTAAGCTTCCTTCTTCTGGCCTGAAAGAGGTCTTATGAATTAAACCCTTCTGAGTATCTGGACTTTGTCTTACTTGAATCCTTATTTTAAGAGAATTTTTCCCTATGACACAGTATGTGCCCAATCCCTGACTCTCCTACCCAGGCCTTCAAATAGAGATTGTAATTATGCTCCACGCTGTAGAAATGAACTATTTATTTCAGTTATTTTGGCATCAGTCACAACGATGCTTTTTTTCTGTTCTTGGACTAAGAACGTAAGGAATGCCCAGCTGGTTTCATTCATTCATCCCATCATTTACCGAGTTTCGTTCTGTGCCAGGAGGTGAGAGTTATTGGCGGTGGAGTTGATTCAGGAAGTGAAACCCAAACTATTTTTGCAGAATACTCCAGTATCTTACCTTGTCTTGAGCGACTTCTCTGTGATTGAGCAGAGTTGTCAGCCTGTCCAAACCCTCCTTCAGCCCTGCCTACTTGTAACCTGAGCAACCTTTGGGCCCAGAAGCCTGTTTTGAGGGCCTGCTGTTTAAGTGGCCTTTCATTGTGGTTCATTGAAGGCAAATTGTGTGTAGAGGGGTTGCCCCAGTTTCAGTGATTGTTCCTGGACTTTGGTCTCAGGTGTGACAGAGGACGACGAAGGACAGTTGAAAGGGCAGGTGGACAGGGTGTCAGGAGTTCAACTTTGGCTCCAGTTGTACCTGTTTCTAAGCAGAGCACACCCCTTGCCTCTCTGGCTTTCGCAAAATAAAAAGCTGAACTAGATGTTCTCCAGGAATCTTTACAAAGCCTAACATTCTAGTGCTCTACAGACAAGCTTCCCTGGTGGCTCAGATGGTTAAAAATCTACCTGCAATGCAGGAGACCCGAGTTCGATCCCTGGGTTGGGAAGATCCCCTGGAGAAGGGAACGGCTACCCACTCCAGTATTTTGGCCTGGATAATTCCATGGACAGAGGGGCCTGGCTGGCTACAGTCCCTGGGGTCGCCAAGAGTTGGACACAGCTGAGGAACTTTCACTTTAATTTTCACAGACAATCATAAAACCCCATCTCATTTCTCCACACGTTCCTTGCAATAGCCTGTTAGTTCCTGTGAGGGCAAGAGCTGTTTATCCAGCTACAAACCCAGCATCCAGCACATAGTGGGAATGCAATAAAGATTTGAGTGAGTTAGAGGTAAATTTCAAAAAAGAGATTTTTATCCCACCTCTACTCCTACCCAGAGGAACTTCCTGTCAAGGAACAAATTCTTCCTTAAGGAAGCCAGTTCTACAGAAAATCTTAAGTTTTGGTTTGTTTTCTCTTCCTTTCTTTTTAAAAATTTTATTAAAGTGTAGTTGATTTACAGTGTTTTATTAGTTTCAGTGTACAGCATAGTGATTTAGTTATATACATACATGCATTCATTCTTTTTTAGATTCTTTTCCCATGCAGGTCATCATGGAGTACTCAGTAGAATTCCCTGTGCTACACAGGAGGCCCTTGTTGATTGTCTATTTTATATAATGTGTGTATGTTAATCCCAAATTCCTAATTTATCCCTCCCCTATTGTGTTTTCTCTTTGGTAACCATAAGTTGGTTTTCTAGGTCTGTGAATCTGTTTCTCTTTGTAAATATATTTTGTTCTTTTTCATGGCTGAGTGATATTCCGTTGTATATATGTACCACACCTGGTTTATCCAGTCCTCTGTTGATGGACATTCAGGTTGCTTCCATGTCCTGGCTATTGTAAATAACCCTGCAGTGAACATTGGGATGCATGTATCTTTTCAAGTTATGGTTTTCTCCAGATACATGCCCACGAGTGGGATTGTTGGATGATATGGTAGTTCTATTTTTA
The DNA here is from genome assembly GCF_000754665.1 of Bison bison bison. Classification (NCBI taxonomy): domain Eukaryota; kingdom Metazoa; phylum Chordata; class Mammalia; order Artiodactyla; family Bovidae; genus Bison; species Bison bison. Next base: position 589,891 of record NW_011494956.1, read on the forward strand.
GTTTTTAAGGAACTTCCGTACTGTTCTGCATAGTGGTTGTACCAATTTATATTACCACCAACAGTGTAGGAGGGTTCCCTGGTACCTTTTTTTCACTGTGTATGTGTGTGTGTGTTTGTGTTTTCTACACATTCATTTAATACATAATTGATTAGGCTACTTTAAAATTCACCTAAGAAAGTTTGGTCATAATATGTGTCCATGTAATGTCTATATCAAACTGAAGATCTGAAATATTTCACCCTGAACTTTAAGTAAAATATGCCAATAATTTTATCTTTAAAGGTAATGATATCAAATATAGCACAAATTACATTTTTTGTTTTTTTTTCCTCAGAAATGAAGTAAGTATATAAAATTACACGTTGTTGCCTTTGGCTCTGACTTAGGAGCAGATAGACTGGAAAACATGGTTTTCTTTATTACAGGATATTACCCAGTAGAAGTTAAGCAAATTTAATAGGTTAACTGTCTTGAGAAAAACTAGCACTTTTAAGATGCATTTTTTGCGGGGAGGGGACACCAATTATATAATTTATTAAACTATTTAAAAGTGTTTTGTAACATGAAATACTGTATGCTAAAATTTTAATATTGGTAAATACAGACAAATAGAAAATCCTTAAAAAGTTGAAAACACGTCTATGCCTTTATCCAGTCATAAACATGGTTAGCATCTTTTATATAATTTCTCTCACTAATAATTCTCACTAAATGTTCTCTAATCATTCACTAATAATTTCTCACTAATCATGTCTTTGGGCGTCCTCTTTTAACAAAGCATGAATGGGGTCCCGCTTTTGTGTAGACCCCTGATCTAGGTGCTGTGTTTTACCTGTCAATTCGCTCACCTGTCCTAAATATTATTTTACACCCACCACTATCAATGATCACATGCCCTCCTTAGCTCTGCCATGAACATGCAGGTTGTCTGAGGACAGGCACACACACCCAGATGTCCTGGTGAAATTAGCTTTCATGCTGTGGTAACCTTTGTGGAATTTGCTTATGACCACTATGTTCTATTTAAGGATTGAAATGTACCCTAGACACAGGCAAGGTGTGAAATCAGACTTCTAACAGGGCACAAGAGCTAAGACTAGGTGGGTCAGGAGAGGGGCCAGTATCTGAGTCTCTGTGAATTGAATTAAGGTAATGATTACTTAAACAGTAATGATAAGCAGCAAAGTACTTTGGAAGGAATCTCAGGAATCTAAAGGCCACAGCGTTCTGATGGTCTCTTTTTGATAAGGTGCTGTGGTCCTGGCCACTCATCTCCCTGTTCTTCTCTCCTGTAGTGATGAATCACCAACACCAGCAGCAGATGGCACCCAGTTCCCTGAGCCAGCAGAACCATCCCCCTCAGAACCCATCAGCGGGGCTCATGAGTATGCCCAACGCGCTGACCACCCAACAGCAGCAGCAGCAGAAGCTTCGGCTTCAGAGGATCCAGATGGAGAGAGAGAGGATTAGGATGCGCCAGGAGGAGCTCATGAGGCAGGTATGGCCTTTGGTGGTACCTGGTGGAGGCTTCGTGGCCAAGGCTACTAGGTAGGTAGCCACTTGCCATCAGAGTAAAATAAATCTTTCTCCAGAAGTATTAAAGGCCCAAAACTCTGCTCCAAGCATCCATTCTCTACTTGCACTATTTTGAGAGCCAAATCTGTGAGCACACAGACTAGCTGTATTACCATGGCTACCTTTGGCTTTTCACTACTCGTCACTAGAGGGAGAGAAAAAGTATGTACCAATTACTTTTTATCACAAAACTTAGTGGCTTAAAAGAATAACCATTTTATGTATTTAATTTTTAAACTTTTTATTGTATATTGGTATATAGCTGATCAACAATGTTGTGATAGTTTCAGATGGACAGCAAAGGGACTCAGCCATATGTAACACATATATCTATTCACCCCTAAACTCCCCCTTATCCAGGCTGCCACATAACATTGAGAATAGTTCCCTGCGCTCTACAGTAGGTCTTTGTTGGTTACCTATTTTAAATATAGCGGGGTGTACATGTCCATCCCAAACTCCCTAACCATCCCTTATTCCCATCCTCCCCCTTTCCCACCAAATAGCCTTTTTATTATATCACACAGTTTGTGGACAGGAGTTGAGGCAGGGCTCAGCTGGACTGTTCTTCTATACATAGTGTAGTCTGAAGTCACTTCAGTTCAGTTCGGTTCAGTCGCTCAGTCATGTCCGACTCTTTGTGTCCCCATGAACTGCAGCATGCCAGGCCTCCCTGTCCATCACCAACTCCCGGAGTTTACTCAAGTCCATCGAGTCGGTGATGCCATCCAGCCATCTCATCCTCTGTTGTCCCCTTCTCCTCCTGCCCCCAATCCCTCCCAGCATCAGAGTCTTTTCCAATGAGTCAACTCTTCGCATGAGGTGGCCAAAGTATTGGAGTTTCAGCTTCAACATCAGTCCTTCCAATGAACACCCAGGACTGATCTCCTTTAGGATGGACTGGTTGGATCTCCTTGCAGTCCAAGGGACTCTCAAGAGTCTTCTCCAACACCACAGTTCAAAAGCATCAATTCTTCAGCGCTCAGCTTTCTTCCACAGTCCAACTCTCACATCCATACATGACTGCTGGAAAAACCATAGCCTTGGCTAGACGGACCTTTGTTGGCAAAGTAATGTCTCTGCTTTTGAATATGCTATCTAGGTTGGTCATAACTTTCCTTCCAAGGAGTAAGCCACTTAGTGGTATTCAACTGATGGATGGGTTGACTTGGAGGGTCCAAGGTGGGTTTACTTAAGTGTGTGGCCTCATGGTGAGGGCTGCTGAAAGTCTGGGCTTAGCTGGGATGAAAACTTGAAGTATTTGCCCATGGCATCTCTAGCTTGGCAATCTTAGAGCAGTGGAACTATTCTATTTGGAATAGCAGCTTGGGTCTCCCTGAGAGAATATTCTAAGAGACAGGAATTGAAAGCTGCCAGTGTATTAGGGCCTGGCTCTAGAAACTGCCACAGAATCACTTCTTCCACATTCTCTTGATCAAACAGTCACAGTGTGCACCTCCTCCTCTAATCCCCGCTACCCTTCCTACCCCAAATTAGAGCAGATAACAGAGAGTGTTCATGGAGGAAATGACAGTGAAGCTGCAACTGTCTTTAATCTGCCATGAAGCATGAAAAAAAGAGAAAACTGAGGGGGCTTGCGAAAGCAAAATGTTTTGCCTATGGACTCTGATAGAGGGGTCTGCAAAACTGCCTGGGCTTTGAATAGCCACCTCCATGGCATCCTCCACTCGTTCGTGTATTCATGCAGTCAGTCCATCCAAAGAGGGTGTGTCCTCAGTGAGTCAGGCTCAGTGCTTCCCTTCAAAAAATAAATGAAAGTCCTTGAAGGAGGCCACAGCCTTTTCCCTGCTGAAATGGGTTGGTCTGTGCAAGAGCAGAATTCTCTTCTGTGCTGCTCAACTAATGTAGCACATGTTTTCAGGCCTCATAAATTTTGCTGGCTGCATTTTGGGGAGGAAGGCTTCAGTTTATTGTTCTAATTCTTCAGACTTTGCCTTATGACTCACATGAAGCAAGGTACATGGGGAGCTTCCTTTCCATGTTTAAGGAAATGAGTAGTTTTGACTGTTCCAGAAAGCTTTTTTGCAGGGGGATGGGGATATTAAACACTATTTTTTTTCCCTTTGGTATTATTATATCTGATACTTTCAAAAATATACACCTACTGCTATAGGTAAATAATGAATTTCTCATCAAATAAATTCTAAAATACAAAGTATCTGTACTGTGTGATACTTTATACTGTGTGAGGTGGCTTCCCTTGTGGCTCTGATGGCAAAGAATCTGCCTGCTATGCAGGAGACCCGGGTTCAGTCCCTGGGTCGGAAAGATCCCTTGGAGAAGGGAATGGCTACCCACTCCAGTATTCTCGCCTAGAGAATTCTATGGACAGAGAAGCCTGGCAGGCTATAGTCCATGGGGTTGCAAAGAGTCAGACATGACTGAGTGACTAACAATTACACTGTGTGAAGTTTAAAAACCATGATGAATTAAAAGAATTCCTTAGACAGTCTTTGAAAATGCGGGAAGTGAATATAAATTGTGCTTTGTTGTTCTGTTGAACTATCCTCTAAATTTGAGGAATACAACTTTGTAATATGACCATTATTATGCTTTTTTACCCTGAGGATTTATGTCTGAACTTTCATAGTTATTTCAGGGCAACAGTTGTTTATACTGTTTTTAGATATACACTATCATGTTTCTTAGAAGGAAATGGTTGTATTATGGTTTTCTGTCTTTGGATAATGATTCTACTTGGAATAATATATCTATTTTATAATACAGAGTAAATTAAATAGCAGTAGATTAGCATTTATACATTTTAATGGTTTTTCCCCCACAAAGCTATGACTGTCCTGCAAAGAATGACTTGCTTCTCAGTTTCTGCCTTGTTCTGTTTCTCTTTCTCTTACTCTACCTCCTCCTTTCCCACAGAAAGCATTTCTGAAAAGGGGTGGAGGAAAGTGCCCCAGATTGTTTCCTTTATGCCAACCATAGGTGCCTTTGAACCAGCATGTTAGTATTGATGGTTTGTATTACAGAAATACCAACCAAGTTCCTTAAATGCTGATCCCTAGAGGCTGTGGAACTCAGAGTATTTTGCTTCATCACAGTGTCATCTCCCCTGTACAGGACACGGGGAGAAATACTGTCCAGATTTGCTCACAGAGGTTCACATAGTTAGCTTTGAACGTGCAAGCACACACATATGGAGGAGGAGAAGATGGAATGGGTGGTTCAGATGTCTTCTTATCTTTATTATGGAATACAGGAAGAAAGGCCTAAAGAGACTTTTTTAAGTAGTGGAAGAAGTTTTCCTCCTTCCAGAATTAGCTTGCTTCTCAGGGTCAAAGATATTATTTAAGACCGTACAATAAATGGTGTTAGAGTGATGACAGTTTTCTGGGGCGTTTGCCAAGATGTCTGATTGTTCAGGTGTGGATTATGTGTATCATCTTGGTGTGTAGTTTTTTTTTTTTTTTTTCACTTCTTTCTTTTGTTGCTTTGCTCTCAAGCATCACGATTTGAACTTAATGGACTGGAAGTAAAAGTGATACCTGGCTCACCTGTTTAGCTGCCTTCTAGCATCTGGTAGGAAGGTAGAGGCACTTTGGCCCTGAAGAGCTCTGAAGATTGTCAATTCCATTTGTTCTTTCTGTCCCACTCTCCGTTCTTCATAGTCAACAACTGCCTGAATATCCTTTGCTCTCTGGGCACTTAGTAATTCCCCTGCATGCTAAGTTGCTTCAGTTGTGTCTGACTCTGTGAGATCCCATGGACTGTAGCCTGCCAGGCTCCTCTGTCCATGCAATTCTCCAGGCAAGAATACTGGAGTGGGTTGCCATGCCCTCCTCCAGGGGCTCTTCCTGACCCAGTTATCCAACCCACATCCCTTATGTCTCCTGCACTGGCAGACAGGTTCTTTACCATTTGTGCAGCCTGGTAATTCGCCTGGTCCCCCTGCAGTTTGCAGGAGGGCCCTAGCTGTCTAGCCTGTCCTCTCAGAGCCCCTGCCCTGCAGGCAGGCCTTGACCTTCCTCTCACAGGACAATTTCTGGGAGAGAAGCCCCTTCCTATCCTTCATCTTTAGGCAGGAAAGGGGGTTGGTACATTTTAATAAGTAGAATGAATTTATTCCCTAATTCTTGGGAAATTATCACTACTCTGTATTTTTTTTAAACTATTTATTTATTTATTTATTTTTGGCTCCTTCGGGTCTTTGTTGCAGCACATAGGATCTTTTACTGTGGTGTACAGTCCTAGTGGCTTCTCGGCACGTGAGATCTTAGTTCCCTGACCAGGGATCGAACCTAAGCCACCTGCATTTCAAGTGCAGAGTCTTAACCACTGTACCTCCAGGGAAGTCCCCTGGAAGCTCCTTATATGCTATGTAAATATTGTTTCATTGTTCCTTCTTCTTCTTTCTGCTTCCATGCCATTGTTCCTCTAGGCACATAGTCTGCGGAGAAAACAACTCCTTGGTCCTTCTTCCACAATCTGACATGTACCTTCTGATGCCAACGACTCAGACATGAACTTATCACTGAAATCATGCAGAAGATATTAACCCAATGAATTTGAGGAAAGTCTGATTACAGATCTGAAGTGAACTTCCATTATTTCAGGATGGAAAATTATTTTCTGATTCCTTTTTTTGTCTCGTCTGTTTATTCACTCAACATTTGCATAGTGCAAAATAATAAAAAGATAAACGAGACACGGCTGCCTTCAGATAACTTATGTTTTATCACTGGAGACAAAATGATTAAATCTAATCCGAATTGGTGGCCAGAAGGATGAATTCAAACCATTCCCCACTTTGTGGGGTTCCAATGGCTGCCATCTTTGACTTTCATGACTGGAGCAGAGACCAGATCACTTGAGCCCAGAGTTCTGGGAAAGGAGCATAACGTGCTTTTTGCCTTCCTTTTCAGTCCCCACAGGCCAGCAAGTTGTTGGATAACTACAGAATTAGGATCAAAGGGCTGGTGAGGTTTGGTATCTCCCCTGATTAGGAATCTTTTTAAGTAGGAGAGTTTTGTTCAAAATGATTCCTATGCATTAACGTTGGCTGCTGTAGCAACACAGTTGAACTGCTTGTATCTGATAACTAATGAATTATCTCGAAACATGGCAGGTGCTCCCAGGGCAGGGGTGCTAACGGGCCCAAAGGGATCCCAGCCAGGTCTGCAGAACATGGCCTTATTAGGAAACTTTCTCTGCTTTCAGTGTCTCTCACAGGCCTTATGGAGAATGACTTTTCATGAAAGACATTCTCCATTGTCTGTGATAATGACAGTTTTATTTTTTGCTGGTGAAGAAGTTTCAGGTTCATCAAAGTAAAAACAACCCTGGAAAAGAAAGCAGTTCTCAGGAATTCCCTGGTGGTGCAGTGGTTAGGATACTGAGTTCTCACTGCTGAGGTCCCAGCTTCAATCCCTGGTCTGGGAACTAAGATCCCACAAGCCACATGACCAAAAACAAAACAAAAAACCTCAATTGGACAATGTACTTCTTGCTATCTTCTCATAGAGTTTTTAACTTTTTAAGTTATAACTAGTAGTAGCTGTTTTTGTTGTTTTTGTCTGACTGACATAAGAGAGAGCATTTTGCTAATTGAAAAAAATCCAGACTCAGCAGACTGCAGGGACTTTCCTGGTGGTCCAGTGGTGAAGATGCTGCGCTTCCAAGGCAGGGGGTACAAGTTCTGTCCCTGGTCAGGGAAGTAGGATCCCACATGCCGTGCAGCCCAAACAAGCAAACCCAAGTGGTTCTGTCTCATTACTTTTTCTCCCTGACCTTCAACCCCAGGGCAAATCCCAGCCTCTGGAAAACCACTCTGCTGAGGGTGCTGTGCTCTGGAGGTGGGATAACTGTAAGAAGGGGGAAAGAAGGAGACTTCATAACGTATGATTCCATTTATATGACATTCTGGGAAAGGCAGGACTATAGAGACAGCGGAAGAGTGTTTGTCAGAGTAGGGGTGAGGGAGGGGCTCCCTGCAAAGGAGAGGCACTCAGGGATTTGGGGAATGAGAGCAGTCTGTGTCTTAGTTGGGGTAGCTGTTTCACAGCTGTATTAGGTATTTGGCAAAACTCTGAACCGTACAATTTCACAAAGTGTGACCGTGACTATATGTAAATAAAAATAGTAATGAAGTAAAATTATTGCACAGAAAAGAAAATATTTAAAATAATCAAAACCAAAAAGGAACATAATCGTCATCTATTCTTTTACCTCAAGAGAGCTGTGAAGATGCTGGTGATTTCTTTCCAGTCTTTGTATGTATCTCTTTTTAAAAAATATATATTTAGTTTAAAACAAAACTGGTAGTGTATTATACTACTGTGTGTTACCTCTTTTCTTAATATATTTTGAGAAGTCATCTATTTATTCTGTATCCGCCATGGATGTGGTGCTTTGAGTTTGGGCCTATCTATTTTAGGCTGCCTGGAATCCTTTCTACAGCAAGGCTGGACATAAATTTTAAAAACCCATGAACCACACATGCCTGCAAGACTATAGACTATTCTGCTGTTGCAGCTTAAAACCCAACACAATATTTGCTCAGTATCATAAAGGGCATGTTTACAGCTTTACCCAATGAAATGGAAAATTTGAGTAACTGGTCAGAAACTGAGAAACAAGCTTCTCAGTCCCTATTTGTCCCTCTGAAAGAACGATTCCTTGACATGAAAACAGACTCTTGGCTTTATCTGAGTAGAGTATTCCATTGTTTTATTCATTCAGATGTGAAGCTTGGGGTCTTTCTGGCTCAAAGATGATTTCTGACTGGAGGACTTCCTGTCAGCCCCCAGGGCCTGGAAGAATCTTAAGTAGAGAAGCCTTCGCTCCCTCTGTGTTGTTGAGAAACCGTTATTATTCTCAGGCAGACTCAGCATTGCTTTCACCCCCATCCTTCACTTAATTGGGGCTCAGTGGACAGGAGAAAGCAGCTTGTCAGACAAAAACGCTGACTCAGCTCGGCCTCTGGTTGCCAGGACAACGGGGACCAGGGGAGAGGGCTTGGGCCGGAGGCCTCGGAATTCTTTGGCAGGTCTCACAGATTTCTGTGGGGCTTGACAGCCACTATCGGGTCTGGCGGGCCAGCTGGCCAGCCTCTTTCGGCCATTCCTGACTGAGGGCCCCGGGGAGGGACACACCCGGCTGTGAGCAGGGCTGGTCCAGGGAAGGCTCCGAGGTCTGTTGTTTGTCATGTGAAGAACAACTATTTAGAGAGGTTAAAAAGTGTCATATCGTAGCATAAATAGTGGCAGCTTCATGGAGTCATGCCTTCAGCACATGGGGCTATGATTTCCTTTTAGGAAAGCATTTCAGGGAATTAGGTTTCGGGGTTGAGCAGGAACATCAGTGGTCATGTTGTCCACCCGTGGATCCCACTAGAGTAGCCTGGCTGTGTACATTCATTCACTCATTCATTTGTTCAACACGTTCTAGGCACTGAATGCACAGTAGTGAACTAATAGGCTTGTTCTTTACCTTCATAGAGTTTCCATTCTAACTGCTGTCAGTGTTCTATTTGCCTGGTCCTGGAAATAATTCATTTTCTTAAAAAAATGACCAATTCCTTTCAAAAGGACACTTTTGAAAGATGTTATAAAATCAAACACATTTAAAATTTGTATTTATTTTTAAATATCTATTTTTTTAGGCAATTAAAAAACTGCATTGAAATATAGTTGGTTTACAGTGTTGTGTTTGTTTTAAGTGTACAGCAAAGTGTTTCAGTAACATATATATGTGTGTGTGTACGTATATCTCTGTGATATAGGGAATGTTTGCCTAGGGCCATACATGCTGTGTGGCTGAAATCCTGGGAAAGCTTTATCAGACTTTGAGAGTGATGGAAAAAGCCAAAAATGGAAAATACTGAGCATTCTTAATCATTAGTTAAATTGGTCAACCAATTTGAATTGGCATAAGAAAGCATTTCGACCCCTGGGTGGGGAAGTACCCCTGGAGGAGGGCATAACAACCCACTTCAGTATTCTTGCCTGGAGAATCCCATGGACAGAGGAGTCTGGAAGGCTACAGTTGATGGGGTTGCAAAGAGTCGGACACAACTGAAGCGACTGAGCACGCATATATTCTTTTTTCAGGTTATTTTCCATTATAGGTTCTTGAAATTTTTTAGATAATTTTTAAACTTTCCTTTTCATTTCCACTTACATGGCATTGGCCGTATTGTCCATGTTGTACAGTACATCCTTTTAGCCTATCTTACACCCAATAGTGTGTATCTTCCTCTCCCCCACCCATGTATTACCCCCAACTCCCGCACTGGTAACCACTGGTTTGTTCTCTGTGTCTGTCATATTTGCTAGTTTCTTGTAATTTTTAATTCCACATGTAAGTGATATTGCACATTGTCTTTCTCTGTCTGACTTATTTCACTTGGCATAGTGCCCTCCGGGCCCACCCGTGCTGTTGCAGATGGCAAAATTTTGTTTTTTTTTATGGCTGAGTAGTACAAACACAATTTTTAAAATGGAGGTTCACCAAGTTTGAACAGAGGAAAAGCAGCTTCATATTTCTGACCTTGGTAAGATCTCTGAGGTATAAAGAAATACTCCATCTTGAAATCGATTCAGCTACTTTTTGTTTTTTTAAGTGAAGAGGAGAATATCTAAATTATAATGTTTCCCTTAATGTGATTCTAAAGGATAACAGAGATTATGGAACAACACAAAACTGTTTTATACATCTTGAATTAAAGAGTGTCAAGAAGGCCGTGGTTAATAATTAGGGACTCAACAAATGTCTTTCCCAAAGTGTCAGAGTTTTGAATATTCTTTCCTAGCGACAGCCTGGGTCTGGCAGCTGAGCCTGTGTGATGAGGTATTTCCAAAGAGAGCCTCCAGGAAATGTGACAATAAAGTTCTAGAATCCCTTGGCACAGAGTTAAAAAGAAATTTACACTGGGCATGGGGTTTTGTGCCCCCCTGTAAAGAAGGTCAATAATTCGGCATTCTGCCTCTGAAGTCCCTCAGGGTTTTGGCAGCGAGAGCAACTTCTCTGCACCACAATAATTTTTTTAATGTTAAGATTTCAAAATATTGTCTTTCTTTTCTTTTTTTTTTTCATTTGTTTCTACTCACTCCACCCCTTATAATTAAAACAATCCAATCTTCCATTTTTGTAGTATCCCTGGCCACACACACTTAAACAGATCACCCTCAGAAGAAGTTATTGTCTTCCTTTGTCTTTGAAGTACATTCCAGCGAGGGCCAGAGCTGGCTGGCTGGCGAGAGACACTCCCTTCACCCAGGACGGACAGGGCTACAGGGCACTTTCAACTGCTGTTTACTTTCTCACCTCCTCTGTTGATTTATTCCATGGGCAGGCGGCAGGCCAATGGGGTGCTGGAAGGCGAGGAGGTTTGAAGTTCTCTTCCAGGGACATCTTCCTCTTATGAATCAGCATTTGTCTTTCACCTACTAACCCCTCCAGCTATTTTAAACACCATCCCATCCCCAGCCCCTAGGAGAGGGCACTTTTAAACCCACATATATATATAATTATTCGCTTCAGGAAGCTAGATGGAAGACCACAAACTCTGAAGGAGATTCTCAGGCCTTTATCTTGTACCAGTCTTTACGCCCCCAGCTTGCTGCTGCTGCTAAGTCGTGTCAGTCGTGTCCGACTCTGTGCGACCCCATAGACGGCAGCCCACCAGGCTCCCCCGGCCCTGGGATTCTCTAGGCAAGAACACTGGAGTGGGTTGCCATTTCCTTCTCCAATTTATGAAAGTGAAAAGTGAAAGTGAAGTCGCTCAGTTGTGTCCAACTCTTAGCGACCCCATGGACTGCAGCCTACCAGGCTCCTCCGTCCATGGGATTTTCCAGGCAAGAGTACTGGAGTGGGGTGCCATTGCCTTCTCTGCCCCCAGCTTGGATGTAGACAAAAAAATAAAGTTGTGGTGGAGGAGGGTAGGGGTGGGGTTACCAGGGGCAGCTTTCCAGATCTTTCTGAAAACTGGCCTTTAACATCTTAACTTGTAACTCTGCTGGCTGTGCTTGTGAATTCCCGGGACACTAGCTCCACCCATATACATTGAAACAGATCAGAGAGGCCAGTTCGATCTCTCTTCCAATTCAGAGAGATAAAGTGTGTTCAGGAAGTGAAACAGGATGGTTTGTTAAGTCCTCTAAACTGCCTGAAGCTCAGCTCCCTTGTAGCTCAGCTGGTAAAGAATCCGCCTGTAATGCAGGAGACCCGGGTTTGATTCCTGGGTTCAGAAAATACTTTGGATAAGGGATAGGCTATCCACTCCAGTATTCTTAGGCTCCCCTGGTGGCTCAGACCTTAAAAAATCTGCCCGCAATGCGGGAGACCTGGGTTCAATCCCTGGGTTGGGAAGATCCCCTGGAGGAGGGCATGACAACCCACTGAAGTATTCTTGCCTGGAGCATCTCAATGGACAGAGGATCCTGGCGGGCTATAGTCCATGGGGTTGCAGAGACACAGCTGGACAACTAAGCGCACCAACATAACCTGAAGAAGGCAGGGACTGGCATTTCCATGTTCTGACTGTGAAAGCAGGCTCAGAGAAATGAGAGAACGCGCCCAGGTCCCACAGCTAGTAGGTGAAAGGGCTGACAGTTTGAGGTCTTGAGGTCTGCCAACCTCAGTCCTTGGCTTTCCTCTCTCTGCCGCTGACTGTGTAGTGGCTGTGAGAACAGACTCTGGGGCCAGATCCTGGGAAAGTTGCTTAGCCTGTCTGCGCCTCAGTGTCCTCATCTATAAAATGGAGAGAGCTGGACTGTCGAGGATGAAATGAAATAGTATGTTGGCACACTTAGGACGGTGCTTCACAAGTTGTAAGTGATATGCAAGTATTAGCTAATATCTTTGTATCCTAAAACATTTAGCGCCATCAGTAGCTCATTTTATTAGCTGCCTCCCTGTGCCAGGTTCTTGATAAATATGCTTTTTAATCTTTATAACCAGCCAGCAAGATAAATCTTAAAAGTCATTTTTTTTCCAGATTAACAAACTGAAAAAAAAGTGTAGTCCAAGATGCTATATCTAAGGAGTAGCTGAGCTAGGATTTAAGCTTTCATCATTTTGATTCCAAGAACACTTTTTTTTCCTATGCCAAGCCCAGGTCATGTCCAGTAGCATTTACGCCTCAACAAGTGTTTGAAAATTCCAGTGGCCAGTAGCCCAGAGAATTGAGAAGCAGCCAGTCCTACCAATGAATGGACTACATCAGATGTGGCTCCAATCTGGGATAGAGGAATCTTCCTTCTTCCATGTGACAGTCCATTAATAGTTTGAGAGCCACAGTTGCCACTCAGTATCTCTTTTAAACAGCCTTGTTTCTTCATGGGACTTTCCTGGTGGCTCAGATGGTAAAGAATCTGCCTGCAATGCGGGACATGCAGGTTTGATCCCTGGCTCAGGAAGGTCCCCTGGAGGAGGAACCCACTCCAGTATTCTTGCCTGGGAAATCTATGGACAGAGAGGAGCCTGATGGGCTATACAGTCGACTCATGGGGTTACAAAGAGTCGGGCACAACTGAGCAACTTCACTTTCACTTGCTTCTTCATAGACATAATACCCTGACCTCTTCCCATGTTGAATTTTCTCCTTTGATAACTGTAAAAATCGTGACAGTGTAGAGCAGAGTTCTGGATGCAGTCTTGCATGTGAAGGTTGGTAGATCCTTGAATGCAGTAGAAATAGAAGCCGTGCTGACTACTTGAGTTGGAAAGAAGGTTTGGAGCATGTAGATGTCAGGGAGAGAGACCCTACTAGGCATGGCCCTTGTCCATTATTTTTTGTTGTAACCTGTTTCCCCTCTAGAATCCTCACTGAGCAGGGCACTATCTGTATTTTTCATTGCTATATGCCTGCTGCTGAGGTGCCTGGCCTCTGATAGTCTCAATAGTATTTTTTAAAAATAATTTTTATTGGAGAAGGAAATGGCAACCCACTCCAGTACTCTTGCCTTGAAAATCCCATGGGCGGAGGAGCTTGGTGCAGGCTACTATCCATGGGGTCGCAAAGAGTTGGGCACGACTGAGCGACTTCACTTTCACTTTAAAACCATAAATGTAATTGGTTTTCCTACCTTTTCATGCCAATTTATTCCATTAAAAAATAGAATGAAATATGCTTTTAAATCCTCAAAAAAAAAAAAAAAATAATTTTTATTTATTATTTTTGGCTGCACTGGGTCTTCATCGCTGCTCAGGCTTTTCTCTAGTTGCGACGAGTGGGGGCTATTTTCTAGTTGTGGTGTGAGGGCTTCTCATTGCTGTAGCTTCTTTTGTTGCAGAGCATGGGCTCTAGGGCATGCAGGCTTCATTATTTGTGGCATGTGGGCTCAGTAATTACAGCTCCTGGGCTCTAAAGCACAGGCTCGGTAGTTGTGGTGCTTGGGCTTAGTTGCTTGGAGGCATGTGGGATCTTCCTGGACCAGGGATCGAACCCATGTCTCCTGCATTGGCAGGCAGATTCTTTACCACTGAAACACCAGGGAAGCCCTCTCCATAGTATTTTTTTTAAATAAATACAGGTGCAAATGAATGAATCTTTGTGGGATCTTTGGGAGACAGTTGGCTGAGATTTGGAAGGAGGAGAGGTGGTGATGGCATTAAGAAAAAACTTGAAGTTAGCAGGAAGAGCTGCTGTATGGCCAGGTGAGGAATGTACTTGTGAGACATGAAGTTTCAGACCCCAGATGGACATGTTATTTTGGACTTCAGGGCTGGGAGAGGGGCAGGTGGTGGCTTGCTGTGGTCGTCAGGAAAGGCATTCTGGAAAAAAGGCAGTGGAACAGAACCTCTAAAGGTGGAGGAGAAATGGCCTGATGAAGGGGGACCCAAAGTACTGACAAGTCCAGGAAACTGTAGACTTGTTTGGGAGGACAGGTGGGTGGCAGTGGAAGGGACACTGGGAGGGGATCTGTGAATAGACTTGCTGACCTGGAGTGGAGGTAGAAGGTGAGAGACAAACCAAAGGCTCAGATGTGCTTCCAGCTTAGCTTCTGTTATCCTGCTTGGACTAGGGGGAGGTGGGGAGGGAGCACGGGGTTAGGGCAGCTGCACCGCCAGCCCTGAGTTGGAGGTCTGAGTCACATCCTAGACCAGCCTTGTTCAACTGTCCCTGTTTGCGAATCAGTTCACTTGGTCCAGTGCTGCATCTTCAGCCTTGCCTCAGCTGTTTTCGTTCCATCAGCCTCAACTCCACGTCTTAGTCAAACTAAAGTCAGGTGTTTGCCTTTCATTTCTGCCCATGTGAGGGGAGGGGATGTCATGTGGCAGCTAAAATCACACTGGATCTAGGGCTTAATTTTATACCTAAATTTAGTGTTTTTTTTTTTTTTTTAATAAAAATCCTCCCTTGTGTGCATGAGGACATGTCAGGATGAGGACATGTCAGTGAGGTTAGTTCTTTTATTTCCAAGCCTTAGATTTTGTACTGCTCTTCTTCAATTTATGAACAGAAGTAGGAAACTTATTTTCATTCAAAAAGAGACTAGACCTTTAAAAATTCTAAATATGCAATATATTATTAAATATGTATGAAGCTTCTCATTACTGTCCAATTACATTAAAATTTAATTTTATGTTATATAAAAAGGTTTACAAACCTGTTCGTGTTTTGTTTTTTTTTAAGCTATATTTTTAGCCTTGCTGACTCATGATGAATTTCACACTTGGTATAATCTTCCAAGGTGAAAGCTGATCAGGAAAAAGTGTCAAACCACTCAAAGTGGATTAGCTCCATGTTGTAGTGTGACTTTTAAGATGGTTTATTTTTACTTTAGTTTTGTTGGGATTGGACTACAGAACATGAGGTGCCATTAATAATAATATTTAGTTAACACTTATTAAATGATCTTGTATGCCAGCACTGTTCTATGCACACAGTGAATTACCTCATTTATCACCACAGCTTTCCTATTGGGTGGATTCTATTATTATCCCCAGTTTACATATCAGGAACAAAAATATTAAATAACTGGCTGGGAGATGGCATGGCCAGGGTTCAGACCCAAGCATCTGGCCCCAGATGCTGCTCCTGGCGACTCTGGCCTTCTGCTCATCTTCTGTGTTGGGAGCAGGAAAAATGCAGTAGGATCATTTCAGTAGGATGGCATATAAGCCTGGCTAGTTGGGATGTATACAATAGACTGTTGTTTTACTCATATTTGTGGTTGGGGGTGAGAATTGAATGTTCTTAGTTAATTTTTCTTTTGTTATTAATTATAATTGAAAATATTTCCATTTGAATTCCAGTGATATTTTCATTTCTTCACTGAGTGAATATTTATCAAGTACCTAGTACATGTCTGGGCTGTTATACACAGTGGGGACACAGAAGTGAACATGATAAGTAAGATCTCTTTCCTCTGGACCTTACACTCTAAAGAGAAGGACAGACAGTAAATATGTCAGTTGCCATGAAGAACATTTAATGTAATCTCTGAAGAGATTGCTCTGTTGAGACAGTCATCAGTGAGGGAATGAACTTTGGGAAGATCTGAGCAGTGTGTTCCAAGCAGAAGGAACAGTTGGAACAGAGGCCAAAAGTGGGAGGAACAGTGGGGAGGGAATGAGGGAGTGAGGGGGAACATGTCCCAGACAAAGGAGGAGACATGGCCAGTGATGTCAGGCAGGCTTTGTGGGCCACTGTGGATAGGGAGCATGTGGATAGGGAGCATGTGGGTTTAGAGCCAGGGGCCAACATCACCTTCACAGTGGCTGCTGTGACTTAAGAATGGTCTCATAATAATCTCGAAGAAAGTGTTGCATCATCCCCCACCCTGAAAACCTTTCTATCTCAGACTGGCCTAATTTATATTTCGGAGCTAGTTTTCAGGTATATTCAACACATTATCGTCTCTCATTTGTTAGTTATTTCAAGGTGAAAATGATATCGTGAGCCCCCTACAGGCAGAACAAAGCATTGCCTCTTATGATAATGGGGTCAAATCCTCAAAGTATTGAATCATTTGGAAAATACGGATGTGGAGGAATGGAACTTCAGGTATCTTTCATTTAAAATAAAGGAAGGAGAAGTGAAATGGCACCATTAATCGTTTTCACCAATATAGTATAAAATTCACCCAGCTTTGGTTATTATAAATCAGTTCAGTTGAGTCACTCGGTTGTATCCTACTCTTAGTGACCCCATGAATCGCAGCACGCCAGGCCCATCACCAACTGCCAGAGTTTACCCAAACTCATGTCCATTGAGTCGGTGATGCCATCCAGCCATCTCATCCTCTGTCATCCCCTTCTCCTCCTGCCCCCAATCCCTCCCAGCATCAGGGTCTTTTCCAATGAGTCAACTCTTCACATGAGGTGGCCAAAGTGTTGGAGTTTCAGCTTCAGCATCAGTCCTTCCAATGAACACCCAGGACTGATCTCCTTTAGGATGGACTGGTTGGATCTCCTTGCAGTCCAAAGGACTCTCAAGAATCTTCTCCAACACCACAGTTCAAAAGCATCAATTCTTTGGCGCTCAGCTTTCTTCACAGTCCAACTCTCACATCCATACATGACCACTGGAAAAACCATAGTCTTGACTAGATGGACCTTTGTGGGCAAAGTAATGTCTCTGCTTTTGAATATGCTATCTAGGTTGGTCATAACTT
The DNA here is from genome assembly GCF_000754665.1 of Bison bison bison. NCBI lineage: Eukaryota > Metazoa > Chordata > Mammalia > Artiodactyla > Bovidae > Bison > Bison bison. The sequence goes on from NW_011494956.1 coordinate 607,065, forward strand.
TCCTTCCAAGGAGTAAGCATCTTTTAATTTCATGGCTGCAATCACCATCTGCAGTGATTTTGGAGCCCCCCAAAATAAAGTCTGACTCTGTTTCCACTGTTTCCCCATCTATTTCCCATGAAGTGATGGGACCAGATGCCATGATCTTCGTTTTCTGAATGTTGAGCTTTAAGCCAACTTTTTCATTCTCCTATTTCACTTTCATCAAGAGGCTTTTTAGTTCCTTTTCACTTTCTGCCATAAGGGTGGTGTCACCTGCATATCTGAGGTTATTGACATTTCTCCCGGCAATCTTGATTCCAGCTTGTGCTTCTTCCAGCCCAGCGTTTCTCATGATGTACTCTGCATAGAAGTTAAATAAACAGGGTGACAAGATACAGCCTTGACGTACTCCTTTTCCTCTTTGGAACCAGTCTGTTGTTCCATGTCCAGTTCTAACTGTTGCTTCCTGACCTGCATATAGGTTTTTCAAAAGGCGGGTCAGGTTGTCTGGTATTCCCATCTCTTTCAGAATTTTCCACAGTTTATTTTGATCCACACAGTGAAAGGCTTTGGCATGGTCAATAAAGCAGAAATAGATGTTTTTCTGGAACTCTCTTGCTTTTTCTGTGATCCAGCAGATGTTGGCAATTTGATCTCTGGTTCCTCTGCCTTTTCTAAAACCAGCTTGAACATCAGGAAGTTCACGGTTCACGTATTGCTGAAGCCTGGCTGGGAGAATTTTGCGCATTACTTTACTAGCGTGTGAGATGAGTGCAATTGTGTGGTAGTTTGAGCATTCTTTGGCATTGCCTTTCTTTGGGATTGGAATGAAAGCTGACCTTTTCCAGTCCTGTGGCCACTTCTAAGTTTTCTAAATTTTGCTGGCATAATGAGTGCAGCACTTTTACAGCATCATCTTTCAGGATTTGAAATAGCTCAACTGGAATTCCATCACCTCCACTAGCTTTGTTCATAGTGATGCTTATTATAAATAGTCCTTTTGAATTTTGTTTATATATTTAGCCACTCACAAGCATTCTTTTAAAATAAATACTCTATTAGAACTATCCCAGGAGTAACTTAAATGAACAGGAAAGCTTAAAATATTAAAACTGTATTATTTTATATATTTCTGTAATAATAATTCATATATATTGTATATATATATTTTTTTATCCATTGAAGTTCCAGAAATGATTCTTATTAGGTTTAAATTCAGACCATCTGGAAATTGCAAATTTATCTAGTATTCTTAAGAAATATGGTGGTAAAATTGCATCACATGTAAAGAAGTGCAGCAATCTCTTCAAATTATATGTTTAAAAGGATAGCTGTTTAGGGGTAAACTCCACATTTATTCAGCATGGTTGGAGAATGGGAATATTCTAGTTAAAGTTGATTTTCTTTTTTGGATAATGAAGGTTATTGCCTGAAGGATCTTTGCATTTACTGTCTATAAGGGACTAAAAATTACATCATTGACTAGCTGTTTTCAGACTGTGGTGTGTGTATATGAGTGTGTTTGAGGGGTTGGTGGGCTCTGTGTTCCTCACACCAGGTCCAACCCCTGTTATTCTTATGTGTGAAGCCTCTAGGTAAGCTTTGGTTAGAAGATAAGGAAGACAACTATAGCAAATAATTCAGTTTTTCTACATGTATTCAGAAGGTCCTTCTAAGATTGGAATTATGGACTAAAACCCCCCTTTAAAAATCTCCTTTTTTGGGGGGGTGGTTTGGTTTTCATAGATTACTGAGTAAAATTTAGGTTAGTTAAGTATTGAATTATTTGAAATCTGGATGAACAGAGGTGAACCAGGAGCCCTTTCTAGACAGGGTATTTATTTCAGTATAAATTAAAAATGCAGTTTCTTATCTATCAGATCTTCATGGTTTGTAATAGTCATGCTACCGTAACTCCTAGGAACAGTATGATGAACCCTAGTAACCGAAAGTTTTTATAGCCGATGACTTCACTAGACTTGTCTAGACAGCAGTTACTCTGTTGCTGTCTAAAATCATCACTGCTTAGGGCTGGAAGAGATCTAACTTAGATGGCCTGAATATTCTGTGTGCTGTGGTAGCCTTGGTTTGGGGTTTGATGGATGGCAAGACCAGTGATTCAGCTTGGGTAGTGGGAAACTCATAGGCATAAACATGGGAAGGGCCTAACTTAGGTTTTGGACACATGGGAAAATATACAGAAGTTTTATTCTCTGGAAACAGCAGCAAATTTGAAAGGAATCTGATGTCTGGTCATGTTTGTCAAAATAGGAGAGACTCCCTGGAGGTTATATCTAGAGAAAGTAATTGCAGTCAAATTTGTAACTTTTTGGATGGACTCTCCTTGGCAAAATCATGTTAGCTTTAAAAAAAAAAATGCTGGTGTTTTAACTTTTGCTAATGAAATCCATATGCTATCAAACAGTTAATCAAGTGAGATCTGGATTGGATCTGCATGCTTCTCCAAACTTCAGCCATTTTAGTGGACAGAATAATTAGTCAAATAGAAAAACCGATTGACTAACAAACTTTTAAACTGGTTGCTTTGCTCTCGTGGTTATCATCTAAAACTGCCAGTTGTGATTTAACACAGAGCCTGAACTCTGTAATTCCACAGCTTTACTGGGCTGTAAGTGGCAAAGACCAGAATGTACCTGCTAGTCCAGAAGAGTCCAGTTGCTTTGATTGACTTAGATTTGGTCTGATCCCTTGGGGTAAAAATAGCCTTGTCCTTGAGAAAGTGTCTTGAGAGGTCTTTATATGATTTGAGTGTTTAAGCAATTTGGATGGGTTGGACAGTTGCTCCATCAGTGCTTTGAGGGCAGATATTAACATGAGCTTCTCATTAACTTGGTGTCTGTGAGAAAGTGAGTTATGCCTGTAAGACTTCTTCATAGAAAGAACACTAATGATTTCCTGATGATTCTGACTTATGAGGAATAAACATAAAGTGCTTTTGTGTTTGGTGAAAAGTTTTTACGTGAAGCATCCTTTGCTCCAATCTTTGTAACAAGCGAATCACCGTTGCCTCTCCCCCTGACTGTCATCTTTCTGCAGGAAGCTGCCCTCTGTAGACAGCTCCCCATGGAGGCTGAGACTCTAGCCACGGTTCAGGCTGCTGTCAACCCTCCTGCCATGACCCCAGACATGAGATCCATCACTAATAATAGCTCAGATCCTTTCCTCAATGGGTAAGTCAACATTTTAAGGCCACTTATTTTTGCTTTCTTTATTATGAGGTTTAGAGTATAATGGATCTTTGTTTATATTGGGAAAAGTTGGGGAGCTAGGAGGTTGGGGTGAGGACAGAGGGAGGGTGTGGAGGGACATGGCAGAAAAAAATAAAAGCAAACAAGAAGTCACCAAATTTTTTTTTTTTAATCTCAAATTTAAAAATTGATGCATTGGCATGGAGTAAACCCCTAGTCAATAATTTGAAAATAGGGATGAATTTATGATTTCAATAGCATGGTGTTTGTAGTAATTATTTAGAAGAATCTTGTGGTTTGATATAGCCAATGGAGATAAAAACTTGTTATGTGGCAAATAGGAGCAAAACAAATAAGAGGTGATATTTGTGATGAAATATGAATAAGGTGTTAGTTAATAGTATTATTATGGTTGTTGTTGTTTAGGCATGAAGTTATGGACTCTGTTGCGACCTCATGGACTGTAGCCCACCAGGCCCTTCTGTCTATGGTATTTCCCAGGCAAGAATACTGGAGTGGGTTGCTATTTCCTTCTTTGGGTGATCTTCCCGACCCAGGGATCAAACCCAGGTCTCCTACTTTGGTAGGCAGATTCTTTACCACTGAGCCACCAGGGAAGCCAGTTAATAGTTATACATTGTCAGTTCCTGATATTGATCCTCCTATTGTGGTTATGTACCGTGTCCTTGGGGAAAATGCACACAGCATGCACAGGAGCTCTGTACTCTTTTTACATCTTCTATGTGAGTCTAAAATTATTTCACAATTAAAGAATGAAATAAAAGAAAGACGTGTTGTTTTAAAATATGAAATATATGAGCAGAAGGAAAGGTAATTGAACCAGAAATATCTTCATGAGTAGAAGTAGTCAACCTTAACTGTAGCCTTTTAAACCCAAATAAAGGGCAGTTTTCTATTTCCTGTGTCTTTTCTGCCCTTGTGGAGGCTTCAGGCAACAAGCAAATACAGTTACGAAAGTTACTAAAAATAGAAGAATGAAAACAAACAGTAATCAAAATACTGAAGGAAAGGAGTTTCTAAATGACGGATACAAAAATAATTCAAATGTCCAGAAAAAATGTAAAGAATAACTTGAGATCTACCCACATACCCAACACCCAGGTTTTCCATATTTACATTGATCTTATTTTTTTTAATAAAATATTACAACTAATATTTAAACTCTTCCCCACCACCCCTGAAATACATTTCTTTTTCTTCTTCCCTGCCTAGTGGTAGCCACCATTTGGATATTGATGTATATCCATCACACCTATTTTTATACTTCTCATTGCCTGTCAAAGGCTTCCCAGTTGGCACTACTGATAAAGAATTACCTGCCAGTGCAGGAGACACAAAAGAGGTGGGTTTGATCCATGTGTCAAGAACATCCCCTGAAGGAGGAAATGGCAACCCAGTCCAGTATTCTTACAATTCCATGGACAGAGAAGCCTGGCGGCCTACAGTCCATGGGGCCGCAAAGGGTTGGACGCACTGTGCATGTGTGCAAACACACACACACACACACACTGCCTATCAATGTCTGTATCCAGAAGCAATATTCAACATATTTTTTAGGTTTTTTTAAAATTTACATAAATGGTATCATTCTCTATATGTATTGTTATTTTATTTTATTGTTTTCAGATGAAAAGGGAATCAGTGTCAATTTATTATGACTGGCCAGTTGGTTTTTTCTTTGCTTACAGTTGATTAATTTCGACACAGGGATATATGTTTCAAAATTAAAACGAGGTTCAAAGTCCACCTCCCTTTGTTATCTGGAACATCAGGCAGATCTACTTTAGCTGGGGGTCTTCATGATTATATTTTAATTTTAAAACGTCTTCCCATCTTTTGCTCTGTAGGGGGCCATATCATTCGAGGGAGCAGAGCACCGACAGTGGCCTGGGGCTGGGGTGCTACAGTGTCCCCACGACTCCAGAGGACTTCCTCAGCAACGTGGATGAGATGGACACGGGTAGGGGCCAAGCCTGTGAAACCTTGCAGTGGGTTTGGACTTTGAAATTGTCTCTTTAGTCCTCTCAATTCCTTTTTTTTTTTTGACCACACTGCGAGGCGTGTAGGATCTTAGGTCCCCAACCAGGGTTCAAACCTGTGCCCTATGCAGTGATCCTCTCAGTTCTAAAATCCAACCAGGAACACTTAACTTCAACAACATTAACTGACAGCTTCAAAGCCCCCAGAACCCAAGCACCATTAGTAAACTCCACCTCCTTCCCCATAGTTTATACAAATACAGTTTTATATATGGGCACAGGATTTTAATTTCTGCTTTTTTTCTTTCTTTTCTCCTTCCTTCCCTCCCTCCTTTCCTCTCTCCCTTCCATTTCTTGTCTGCTTTATTTAGCTCTTTCCTCACAGTTGCATTAATATACCGCTGTCTGCTTTACCATTCTTTCACAATTGAATATTTATACTTTTCTAGCTTTTTGTTATAATGTACAGGCCACCAGTACGCAGCTTTTCATGTTATTATTGCATTTGGGAAGCAATTGGCAGTGGGCTTTTGGAAAGTTAAGCAACTCAAAGGATTCTAAATTGTCAGCTCCAAATCCTAACAATGCCTTCCTTCAGCAATTAAATTTAAGTAGTTCCCGGCCTGCTCTGCCTTCAGGCTAGGCCTCAGCTGGCTTCCTGGTTACCTCTTTTTCTCTACTTCTCCAGGAGCAAGGCCTCCAAACTTGGTCTAGATTTAATTGTCAAAGTCCTAAACTCCCAGAAGATACTCTTTTGAACCAAAATTAAATGACAGCTCACAACCAGGACCTACTGTATAGCACAGGAAACTCTATTCAGTATCTTGAAATAACATGTAATGAAAAAGAATCTGGAAAAGAATATATATGTACAACTGGATTGCTTTGCTGTATACCTAAAACTAACACGACACTGTAAATCAACTATATTTCAATTAAAAAAAACAACAACAACATAAAAATAGACTTAAAAAAATAAATAATAGCTGACGTGCCCGCTCTTTGGAGCTGCTCATGTAAGTTTCTCCTCCATCACCACTGATGATAGAAATTTGTTCTGTGATGAAAAGGATTGTCTTCCCCCGTGCCATTGTCCAGAGGACCTGTTTGTTACCTTCTGGTCCTCGATGGCTGTGCTTTGTGCTCTGAAACTAAACAGTTGGTCAGACAAGATGCAGACTCTGCCAGAACATAGGAGCAGCTGTTCCGGGCTCTCCGTGCATCCTATCATCTATGTGTTTAGAGAATTGCACAGACTGTCTTGTGAGGAGTCACCCAGGAATAGTTTGAACTGTTTGTTTTGTTAGTCTTCAATTTATTACTTCAGCCTTCTGCCTCCCTTCCTGCCTCCCACCCTCTCTTTCTTCATCCTTCTCTTTATTTTTTGGTGTGAGATTTATCTTGTCCTCTTTGAAACAGCTTAATGAAGTGGCTCCTTCCCGTGTTTAATAATTGTTTGCTTTCATCTTTTCAACATTGGAAAGCTAGTAAACATAAAAGGCAAAGTTAAATAAGAAAAGACTCAGGAAATCGAAATCTAAGCAAGTTTGACATTAAAAAAATTTTTTTGTTGTTTTTAATTGGAAGATAATTGTTCTATAATGCTGTGTTGGTTTCTGGTGTACAACAGGTGAAGCAGCCATTAATATACATAATCCCCTCCTTCCTGACCTTCCCTCCCACCCCTCTAGGTCATCACAGAGCACCAGGCTGAGCTCCCCGTGCTATACAGCAACTTCCCACTAGCTAGACATTTTTTAAAAAGTATTTATTTATTTGGCTGTGCCAGGTCTTGGTTGCAGCATGTGAGATCTAGTCCAAAGATTGAACCCAGACCTTTTGCGCTGGGATGGTGGAGCTGTAGCCACTAGAGGACTAGGGAATTCCCTAGCTTGACTTTAAAATGTAAAAAAAGATGGACTCTAGTCTTTGGCTTTTTAAAATGACATCAAGTAGATAAGTAGGGAATGTTTTGAAACCAAAATGTGGAATTAAGTCATGTCCTGTATAGAACATAGTCCTTGCAGACAGGCCACCTGAATTGGATCTTTGCTTCTCTACTTTTTAGTAGTAACTTTGGTAAGTTACGTAACCTCCCAGGGCCTCAGATTTCTCACCTGTAAAGTGGGAGTAATGTGCACACCTGGTACAGTGGTGAGGCATCATGAAGTCATGGTGCTTGGCACAAAGTCCTCTTCTCCTGAGAAGGATGAAATTAGTCCTATTAAATGTTGGGGTTCCAGGTTAGCCTGGCTTAGTGAGTACTGATGGAGAAGGCAATGGCACCCCACTCCAGTACTCTTGCCTGGAAAATCCCATGGCTGCAGTCCATGGGGTCACTAAGAGTCAGAAACGACTGAGCAACTTCCCTTTCACTTTTCACTTTCATGCATTGGAGAAGGAAATGGCAACCCACTCCAGTGTTCTTGCCTGGAGAATCCCAGGGGCGGGGGAGCCTGGTGGGCTGCTGTCTATGGGGTCGCACAGAGTTGGACATGACTGAAGCGACTTAGCAGCAGCAGCAGCAGCAGCAGCAGTGAGTGCTGAATTTACAGTCACATCTGTGAAGTCTTTATAGGAAGTGGGCATAAGCCCCCTCAAGGGGAGGCGTGTAGTTAATTACACAGGAACAAGAAAAGGAAAAGCCAAGGGACAGGCAGAGCTCAGATGTGGCTGGAAAACGTCTGGTAGACCCACTGTTCACATGCTGACCACACGCTAAGTGGTGACAAGCCAGCCAAATACTCCCTTTGTAAAATACACATGGAGACAACAGCTGGACATAGTGTTAGAGACATAGGAGGATAGAGTAGATGGAATAACAGGAGCAAAGGCTGGAGGTCATACACTTTCTAGAATATTCTACAATAATCACACCCTTCTAAGAACTTCTTTTTTTTTTTGGTCTGTCTCATTTATATTCATCCATTCATTTTATTATTGATGCAAATGTGCATCTTTTTTTAAAGTTGAAGTATAGTTGCCATACGATATTATATGTTACAGGTGTATGATACAGTGATTCACAACTTTTAAAGGTGATACTCCATTTATAGTTATTGTGAAATATTGGCTATATTCCCCATGTTGTATAATATGTCCTACTTTTCAAATGAAGAAAACTGTAATGACCAAAAAGATGACTATGAGGTTGCAAAGTTGCTCCAAGGAGAGATATTTTAAGATTGTTAGCCTTAATGAAGAACCTTAACTAGACTCATCATGCTTTCTGAGGAGAGAAGGTAAGAGAATTTTTTAAAACAGAGAAATTTTATTTGGTTAAAAAAAATCAATTCTTGAGTTATTGAAAATGTAAAACGGGAAATCAGTTGAGGTGGATATTTCTATCTGGATATGAAGAAGAAAGACATCCAGCACTTTAGATGAGGTAATTTTTCAGGGCGGATAATTTTTTTTTTAAGCCTAATTTCCTTCTGTTACAATCTATTGGGTAGAAAAAAGTTATTTGGGTTTTTTTTTTTTCTAAACTAACCTTGTTTTTCAATGTCGGTAACACAATAACCCTGAGGTCATGTTGAACTCATTTTAATTTTTCAAATGACTGCTTTTTGCAATGCAAGTCCTATAAAATATTCCCAAGAGTCACTGATATTTTATAAGTTTGTAGAAAAGCCATGAAGTTTTGCTACCTCCAAAAATGTAAGTGTGATTGTTTCCCTTGTCGCTATGAAGTAATTTTTCTCCTTGGAAAATGCATATTATTAAAATGAGTTTTCTCCCATTTTGTCTAGAATAGTAAAATCTCTATGCAGGCTTCTTAGGAAGCCTAAAGTACTTGTATGACACAGAAGTTAATTGAAAAAGTTTCTTAGAAATGATTCCATGGTGAAAGCTGGCCATAGTTATCAATGCACCTCAGACTTTAAGGTATATTTTATCCCTTCAGAAAATTGATTGGGGCTGTTGGAATGAACCAGTGGTTCTGATATTATGTAATTAACCATGACTGAGTTCTCTCAGCACAGTCAACAAACATTTATGGTGTTTTTATATTTGTGTATGTGTTATTGTGGGCTTCCCTGGTAACTCAGTCGGTAAAGAATCTGCCTGCAGTGCAGGAGACATGGATTTGATCCCTGAGTTGGTAAGATTCCCTGGAGAAGGAAATGGCAACCCACTCCAGGATCCTTGCCTGGAGAATACTATAGACAGAGGAGCTTAGCACGCCACAGTCCATAAGGTCACAAAGAGTCAGAGCCTCATATCATGTGTGGCAGATATGATACGCCACCTACCTCCCAATTTCAGACAAGCGAGTGCGTCTTAGGCCACACAGCTAAAAAGCTCCATCTCCTGGCACAATGATCTGTTCGTTTTCCCCTATCCTGTCATTCATGAAGGATGTGTTCTTCATGTCATATCCCAGACACTGAACTTTCCTCTACAATAGCATTGTCTCAACAAGGTTCTGCAGACTTTAGTTCTGTTAGGATATAAATTCTGCCAAAATTGGACTCGAGGAGGTGATAGTGGCTTAAACAAAATAAAACAGATTTTCCTTACTACAAGGCTTCTCCAAACCTATATGCTCCCATGCATTGTAACTCGTATGCTTTGTGAGACTACTCGATAGTTTTGGGGTATATGAACATGTGTAGTGAAGGGGTCAATCTGCAGAAGCCACTTTCTAAAATACTTTAAACACGATCCCCAGAGTTGTCAATGAAGATTTTTTTTAATAACATAGTTAAAAGAACCTCCTCACTACTACCTTTGAACATAAAGAGGATGATATGAGCAAATTTGAGTTTACAATTAAATTGTTGGATTATAGCTCTGTGATAAGGTTTTTATGACTGTCAGGGCCTCTCTACTCAAACCAGCTCTTCATGCCATTGTCATGGGAAGTCAGTGATGGTAGTCAGATCCACAGTGTCCTCATTTTCTCCTTTCCTGTGTCCCTGGACTTACCCATTCTGGACCATGTCTATCCAGAACAATTAAAGATTCACCCAGCATCTCTGTGTCTCTTAGGCGTGAGCACCACCAACTCAGTTTCAGTAACGCGGTAGCTGAAATTTTGCAACATGCAGCAATAAGATCTTCTGGTGGAATGTGAGCACAGTGGAAATGAAGATGAGAGTTATGTTGACAACTGAACTTGTTCCTCTTTTCAGAAGCCTTAAAAAAGAATTAAATATGGTTCATCTGTACTATTTTTCTAGATTCCACATATGTGTGTTAATATATGATATTTGTTTTTCTCTTTCTGACTTACTTCACTCTGCAGGAAAGGAACATAGAGAACAGATGTGCGGACAAGGGGGGATGGGGAAGGTGGGATGAGTTGGAGATTGGGATTGACATATATATGACCATGTGTAAAATAGATAGCTAGTGGGAACCTGCTGTGTAGCACAGGGAGCTCAGTTCAGTGCACTGTGATGACCTGGAAGTGTGGGATGGGGAGTAAGGGAGGTCTAGGAGGAAGTAGAAACATGTATACATGTAGCTGATTCACTTCATTGTACAGCAGAGACCAACACAACATTGTAAAGCAATTTATACTACAATAAAAGAATTTAAATGGTTTCATTCTTTTCCATTACAGGAGAAAACACGGGACAGACACCCATGAATATCAACCCTCAGCAGACCCGTTTCCCTGATTTTCTTGACTGTCTTCCAGGAACAAACGTTGATCTAGGAACTTTGGAATCTGAAGATCTGATCCCCCTCTTCAATGATGTAGAGTCCGCTCTGAACAAAAGCGAGCCTTTTCTAACCTGGCTGTAATTAATACCATTGTAGCTTGGATGCAGCCGTGACCTGACATTTCCTGGGCCTCTTGGAAAAAGCGATGGAGCAGAGCAAGGCGGCAGGTGAGCTGCCTCCTGCCTCCATCACACATGCTCCCTCCTTTCCTTGTGGCCAGGTTAATAATTGCCTGGATTTGATTGGCAGTCACTTAAGTTAAACATGAATAAACATTTTATTTCTGTTTTCTGCAAGCCTGCATTCCTGTGATGGGTTGTGCAGCAGAATTGATTATGCAGAATTGCTTCTTTGCTTTCCTCTCTGCTACCCCATGACCAAGCTTTATGGGTGTTAGCTGAAATTTGTACATCAATTGATTATAAACCATGAAAAACTGATGACCACAGGCAGTGACTTTTGACAGGTGGCTGGGTCCAGGAAATGTACACAAAACTCGACCTGATTTACAGTTTCAAAAACTGTATTGATGACATTAGTACCAAATGCTTTAAAGAATATTTAACTAGAGCTTTAAAAATCATTGTACTGATAGTAAAATTCTGCTGTTTGGAATACAATGTAGTTTTCAATCCATGCAGGTTCTGATGGCTCTTATTACCCATATTCACAAAGGCACACAGAGTCCTCTTGTAGTTTATCCTTCATCATTTTACTGCACAGCATCTAGACAACTAGTCCTTCCAACAGGAGAGCGGCAGTGGCATTAGTCACAGTTCCTACACCAAGGTCTCATGAAAGAGACCAGTTTGGTACTAATTATGAACATTTATTAAACAAAAGGTTTTTAAATGACAAGTTAGATTTTTTTTAAAAATTACAGCTTAGAACTTGATGTTTATTTTATGAAGCACTATCATTTGGTGACTGATGACAAAGGGCAGCCAAATGTTTTTGATAAATCGGTGGCAACTGTATTTTTGTCCTTTGAAACTGTTCTGAAAACATCAGGACCACATAGCTTTCAACCTGATGGCATACAATGAGCTGTTGCTTTTAAAATTCTGAAGCCTTGTTGGTTTTTCTTCTTTCAAGATTTCTAGGGTTTAAAATAATCTTATCTATGAAGCTGTTTGAAGGATGAAGCAGATCTCTGACTGACGGGTCAAAAAAGCCCCCTGAGGGTGTATGGTGGAGACCCTTAGTGTTTCCGAAGTCACTAAAGTTGATTCCCAGATGTATTATCCTAATCCTGTTTGCTACAGTTGGTATAGAAAGGCATGAAATATGTACTCAGTACCTCTTATGTAACCAAAACCATTTTTTTTTTTTGTTTTTGTTTTTTATTAGCTTTTAAGGACTGAGAGAGAGCATCGGGTTCGCCTGGCATGCACTCTGCCTGCATTGCCAATGAAGTCCTCAATTGTTTAATATTTTGAACTGACATTATTTATAATCTATGAATTTAATATCTTTTTTGAGAGACATTAATAGTGCAGGTCTCTGAGAGGAACCTTTCCATTCCCAAAGGGGCTTATTTGCTGGGGATCTGAGATCCTTTTTGATCTCCCAAAAGACAGACAGGCAGAATACATCTTATCTTGTTGGAATGAAGGCAAGTGTAAAGGTCAGAGATGAAGTAGTACCGTTAGGGAATACAGTGGAAAGGCTACTAGGTGTGAGTTGGAAATAGACAAGCTACAGTGCCCCAAAAGCAAGACGAGAAGGAGGTGTGAGGTGCCCCCAAAGAACAAAGCAATGATTTTCTCCTACAACTTTTGTACCAAAAGACTGTTGTAGAAGAAAAGAAGGCTTCGGTGCACTTTATGTGGGAGAAGGAGGCACAGCGCTCGTGTTGCCCTGTCCACACTGATGTTAAGTGAGTAGGCAGATGAGAGCTTAAACCTACCGTTGCTTCCGACACAATGAAGTGACTTTTTCCCCCTGAAGGACCCATGGTTTCTCTTCCTCTGATTCCATCTCTTTCTCAAAACACTCTGAGAGATGAGGGTAGATGTTTCTATTGCTACTATATTGAAGGGAGCACTATTTCTTTTTCTCTTCTGTTAGCAATAATTGCAAAAAGCATTGTACATTCTTTCTAAGAAAAAGCAAACAAAAAAAAAAAAAAAAAAAAAGACTCAAAAACAAGGGACCTAGTAAAACTGAGCAGTGTTACTGTATTTTTAAAAAATATTTTTATAGATTCATTTTCAGGTTATTAAACATTAAAGAAACAATTATCCCTCCTTTTTTTAAGTAGTTAAAACATTGATGATTTGTATTATCAATTTTTAGAAATAATTTCCTAGTAAGCTTGTGGCATTAGAAAATACTAGAAGAATTTCTTTTTAGTGAAATTAGTTGGAACACTTATTAATGAACATAACAATTATTTTTCCAGAATTAGATACAGATCTTGACTACATGTTTACTAATAAATGAAGCCAGATCTAATTTTTGTTGTTATTTTTAAGGCCATGTTATATGGCCTTTGTTAAAGAACACTAAAGCTAGAAATCTAAAAACAACTTTTTAAAGGTTCTTTCCTATTATTGTAAGTGTTAAAACCCCTGCAGAATTCATGATAAGGTGCTATTTATACTATATTTCTTATTATAAAATGACTGCCAAATATCATGTCTTTTTAGTCCTAAGTCAATCAGTAGATTTCAACATTTCATCCAGATTAAAAATGGAAAAATAATTGCAGAAATCTTTCTTTTAAGGTATTTTCTTTCCCTGATAAAACACATTTCCTTGAAGTAAATACATTGTCAAGACCTATTTGCAATTCTGTTAAATCTAAGTAATTGTTAGTGTTTCACCATAGAATTTAGGATGTGATATGCCTTTCTTTCGCTGATTATACAATATAAGTAAAAACAGAGTGAAACAGTTAGTATGCTGGGGGTGCTACTAACTCCAGCTTGGCAGAAAATCTTTCTGGAGGAGAAGGTGATCTGGAGTGAGAGAGTTTTGCTAATGACATGTGATGTTCTCATAACGGAAAGCAACTTCCAGAAGTGCAACTTTTATGACAAACAAAAGCTGTTAAAAGGAAATTATAGATTAATTGGGAAAGTAGGTGATCAACAGAGACTGTTTCCCTAACACACTACATCATTTATGTGTTCGTATTTTAACTTTTTAAAAAATTATTTCTACATTTTGTAATATGATATATGTGTGTTTATTTTTAATTCAAATTGCTATGCATACAGAGAGTATGCAGAAAAATCAATCAGATCAAACTGTTTTACCTGGAGTTTGGTACTGGTTTTTACTTCTCTGATTCTGTATAAGAAAAATAAATACAATTGAATTTCCACTTGGAACATTTATCTTGTCATGATTTGTGTGTGTTCTTTTTACTGAGGGCTTTGGGTGGTACTGGAGGAAGGCTTATGTAACCTTCCTGGCAGACAATGAAGGAAAGAAAATTTTGTAGGCAAACATTTTTTTGGCTCAAATGCCTGGTTTTCAATATTCTAAATATCCAGAGTTCTGGTTTCTACTTTATTTGAAGTAACCCACTGAGACTTTAAAAGCTGTGTGTGTGTGTGTGTCCTTGTGCTAAGTCACTTCAGTTGTGTCTGACTTTTTGCAACCCCATGGACCATATCCCACCAGGCTCCTCTGTCCGTGGGATTCTCTAGGCAAGAAATACTGGAGTGGGTTGCCATTTCCTCTTCCAAGGGATCTTCCTGACCCAGGAATTGAATCCGAGTCAGCCCTTCCAACAACCTTGCAGATTTGACTGAAACATCAGGACTATAGTATTTTTCTTTGTTTCTCTGTTATTAACAATATGCTGTGGCTTCTTGGGCTTCCCTGGTGGCTCAGACGGTAAAGAATGCAATGCAGGAGACCTCAGTCCCTGGGTTGGGAAGATCCCCTGGAGGTGGCCATAGCAGCCCACTCCAGTATTCTTGCCTGGAGAATCCCGTGGACAGAGGAGTCTGGAGGGCTACAGAACGTAGGGTCGCAAAGTGTCAGACACAACTGAGTGACTAAGCACAGCGTGACTTCTTGTCAAACCAAAAGCAGTTCATCATTCATTCTGTGACAGTGTATTTCTTCTGTCTTTTGAGCCCCCTGATTCTTGCTGTGGTGACACTTTATGATGTGAGGGCACTTTTAGTAGCAGAGTGTTTTTAAGCAGAAGCACTCAGCTCAACAACAAAAGAAGAAATTCTGGGGGAAACAACTTAGCAACAGTCCAGAGTCTAAGCCTCATGCATCTTTTTAAAAACTGTATTTCATCATTACTTTTAAGTTAACAGAGGCTCTCTGTTGAAAGTGTTATAAGTACCAGCATGTATAAAGTAAAAATATGAAAGTTCTCTGTCTTTCAAATCTCACACTTCAAAAAATATGTTTGTTACATTTTTTCCCCCATTAGCTGGATTTTTTTAAACAAAAGAAGAGCAATTCTGTGTGAAGTTTTGAAGCTTTCATTTTTTCTCTGAATAATAATGATATTATCAATACATATTGAACATTTACTAAGTGACACTCTACAAAACATTAGATATGAATTATCTAATTTAATCTGCACATCAACACTATTATTTCAATATTATCCTCATTTTGCAGATGAAGAAACAGAGGCTTAGAAAGGTAAAATAATTTTTATAAGGGTACATAGTAAGCAAGAAATATATCCAAAAGCTCAAGATCGTCCTTCCATGCTAGTACATGTGTATTTTATTATATTTAACAATAAGTTTCCTTTTGCATGGGTGTCCCCTCTTGGTAGTCAGTTGGTTGTTTTCAGTTTTTGCCCTTACAAATAGTACTGAACATAGCAGTTTATCCTTTTGATATTTATTTATTTTGGCTGCACTGGGTCTTACTTGTGGCATGCAGGATCTTCAGTTGCAGCATTTGGGATCTGGCTCCTTGCATTGGGTGTGCAAAGTCTCCGCCACTGGACCACTAGTCCCGACAGTTTGTTCTTGTATGAGTATGTCTACAGGATAAATTCCTCAGAAAGAAATCACTATATCAAAAGATACGTGATCTTAAATCTTGGTGAAAGTGAAGTAGCTCAGTTGTGTCCAACTCTTTGCAAACCCGTGGGCTGTAGCCCACCAGGCTCCTCCGTCCATGGGATTCTCCAGGCAAGATTGCCATTTCCTTCTCCAGGGGATCTTCCCGACCCAGGGATTGAACCCAGGTCTCCCACATTGCAGGCAGACGCTTTAACCTCTGACCCACAAGGGAAGCCCCTAAATCTTGGTAGATTCTGTCAAATATTTTTGAAAACAAGTCCGTGCCAATTTATGTTTCCAAGAACAATGTATGCAAAGGCCTCTTTCACCATTGCCAACCCAGAGCTGGATATTGCCTAACTCTTGTTGTTTTTCTTGTTTTTCCAGTTTGAGGCTATAAACATACAGTCTCAAAAAAAAGAAAGTCAAATTTTATTTGTATGAACATTAACTTTTTTTGTCCCCCCCACCCACGTATACATCCCACGAAATGTTCATGAATATATGTGGAATATATGAAGTTCAAAAATAGAATGAAAAATATTTTTTCTATTTCTATCTATAGTATACAAAACAAATTAGCTTCTCTTTCTGATTTTTTTCCATCTTTATTGAGATATAATTGACATCATATATAAATGTAAGGTATGCAACACAGTGATTTTAAGCATGTATATACTGCAAAATGATCACCACAAGAAGATTAGTTAACCTAATCCTAATCCTAACCTAATAACCTAATCCTCACATGGTTATATAATTTTTCTTTGCAGTAAGAATTTTGACTAACTCTTAAAACTTTGCAAATATGGTATATAGAAAATAGCTTACTATTATAGTTTGTAATTCTTGAATTAATAGTTAAATTGGTCTTTTCATAAGATTATTGTCTATGGTGGGTGATGTCAGTTCTCAATTACCCAGATTACCCTAGATTCCTTTTTACTGTTTTTGTGAAATGGCATCCCACTCCAGTATTCTTGCCTGGAGAATTCCATGGACAGAGGAGGCTGGTGGGCTACGGTCCATGGAGTCACAGAGTCAGACACGACTGAGCGACTAACACTTTCACTTTTCACCCCCATTATGGTGTATTTTCACTTCCAAAAGCAAACAACTGTGGCTCTTTAAAAAGGATTGTTAGGATCACTTTGCTCCCATACACAAGAGAGCTGGAAATGCATAGGAATTTACATCCTAGGACATGACTTTGTCCAATGGCAGGTGGGCCTTAACTCGCATTCCAGAGTCCACTGTGGGATCGGGCAGAGACTACCTTCTGTGGGATATTGCCCGACAGCACATTTCCTATTTCTTCCACTTTCCAATGCTGCTTCCCTGACTCTCGCCAGTTTCTCCTCTAAATATCCACTTCCTTAATAAATCCTTTTCTTAATGCTCCCTTAGTATACCATCTGTACATGAAGCCTTATATCAAGATCTGCTTCTGGAAACCAGATCTAAGTTAGCATCCAGAATACACAGCCAACTCTTGCAAATCTATCAGAAAAACAATCCGATGGAAATGTGGGGTAAGGATATGCACTGAAACTTTACAGAAAGGAAAACTAGGTGCCAAATAATTTCCCAACCTTGTTACTAATCAGGAAAATGGAAATGAGATAGTAGTAACATAACATTTCACTTATATCAAACTGCAAATTCCCGAAGACGTATAACACCAAGGGTCAGCTGGGATGTGGAAAAGTGGGAAGGCAGTGTCCTGTTGGCAGCAGTGTGAACTGATAAAAACACTTTGTAACTTTCACAAAGCTGGCTGCCTGGTCTGTTTTGTTGACCACTATATCCCCAGTCTCTAGGGCAATGTCCAGAACATATGGATGACCAAACAGTAAATATTTGTTGAGTGAATCAATATTTGGGTACACTGTATTCCTCAGGAAGTGAGTACTGTCAGAGGGGACACAACAGAGAGAAGCAGTTGCAAAATAGGGGAGAAGGAACTTCCTACACAATTGAGTTGCTTAAACAAATCTGTCAAATCAATCAAATAGATGGGGAAACAGTGGCTGACTTTATTTTTCTGGGCTCCAAAATCACTGCAGATTGTGATTGCAGCTATGAAATTAAAAGACGCTTACTTC
>NW_011494956.1:625133-680019 GCF_000754665.1 Bison bison bison
TAGATAAGGCTATGGTTTTTCCAGTGGTCGTGTATGGATGTGAGAGTTGGACTGTGAAGAAAGCTGAGCGCTGAAGAATTGATGCTTTTGAACTGTGGTGTTGGAGAAGACTCTTGAGAGTCCCTTGGACTGCAAGGAGATCCAACCAGTCCATTCTGAAGGAGATCAGTCCTGGGTGTTCATTGGAAGGACTGATGTTGAAGCTGAAACTCCAATACTTTGGCCACCTGATGCGATGAGCTGACTCATTGGAAAAAACCCTGGTGCTGGGAAAGATTGAGGGCAGGAGGAGAAGGGGACAACAGAGGATGAGATGGTTGGATGGCATCACCGACTCGATGGACATGGGTTTGGGTGGACTCCGGGAGTTGGTGATGGACAGGGAGGCCTGGTGTGCTGGGATTCATGGGGTCGCAAAGAGTCAGACACGACTGAGCGACTGGACTGAAGTGAACTGAATCAATGGGATGACAGCATTGCGCCAACCACGTTGTTCATGTAGTGGATTGATCTAGCTGGTGGGTAAATCTGACAGGCATTGCAGCCAAATCGGTTGAGAGCTAGGACTTGTACATTTATAGTGTACTCAAGTTTCTTTTATTCTTTTTTAAGGATGCAATCGATTAAAAATTCATATGATAGTATTCCCCATGGAAACCTGTGACCACTATATTTTTCCCTGGGGCACTGTGTGTTTTTTTTTTTCTTTTTTTACATTATGATTAAATATTGTGTGACCATCAGAGCTTCTACAAATGTAATTTACTTGACTTCCACTGAGAGCACATATGAAAGTTCAGTTCAGTTGCTTAGTCACGCCTGACTCTTTGTGACCCCGTGGACTGCAACATGCCAGGCTTCCCTGTCCATCGTCAACTCCCGGAGCTTGCTCAAACTCATGTCGATTGAGGAGGTGATGCCATGCAACCATCTCATCCTCTGTCATCCCCTTCTCCTCCTGCCTTCAATGTGAAGGGACCACAGATGTTAAAAATCTGCAGAAACTATGACATCTGTCTTGCTCCCCAAAATAGTTAAATATATGTGATAAAAAAAATGAATACAGAATCAAGATCAGACATATTAGGTCACATTCAGAAGATTTCTGAGATGAGATTCTGGTCACTGGTGTGAGATGGTTGTATGAATTCTGGCCTTAAAACAGAATGAATTTATTCCAGGGATGTTTCAGAAGGTCTGGGACACTCAGGTCCTCAAAGGAGAATTCCTTAAAATTTTCTCTGTAATGTCCCCAGATTTCAAGATTTACTGAAACAAGCAACCAACACATTTGACTTTTGCACAGTCTGGAGGCTTTAGGAAACTGACCAAAGCTTTAGATGTTGTTCACAGGAAGCTGCTCACACACTCTGTTAATGGCTCATAGATGGCTCATAGGTTCTCTGGAGCCCTTCTATTGACCTGAGACTGCAACGTTTTCCTACAGGCTGTCTTTTGTAAGGCTTGTGCTTAGTTGCTCAGTCGTGTCCGACTCTTGGAGAACCCATGAACCAGGCTCCTCTGTGTATGGGATTTTCCAGGCAAGAATACTGGAGTGGGTAGCCTTTCCCTTCTCCAGGGGATCTTCCCAACCCAGGTTTCCTGCATTGCAAGCAGTCTTTACTATCTGAGCCACCAGGGAAGCCCTGGGTCCTCCTCAGATATCTTACCTGGGTAACGATGATGTGACTAATTAAACTATAAATGAAAAAAATTAATTTATGGGATTAGCAGAGATTAACAGTCACCAAACTCTCCCACGCTAGCAAGAGAATCCATTTATGGAATTAGCACAGAGTGAAGTAAGAGTTTCAGAGAGTGCGAACAAGCCAAAGATGAAGGGAGAAAGGTGAGTCGAGCACATTCTGTGCAGCATTACAGGTCCTGGAGAAGGTGGGAGTGTGAGTTGAAGAAGCGCAGGTGTGGGCAGTCTCCTTTACAAATCTGCTGTGGGCTTTGTTCCCACAACAAGTGAAGAAGGTCAGTGCCATCCCACTATTAATTAACATCATGGCTTCAGCCACGTTTCTAGTGTTGTGGAACTTCAGTTTCTTTACATGTAAATTGGGATGTTACAATTTTTTTAAGAAAGGAGGGTACAATGAAAGGGTGGTGAAGCTCCAGGGAAATGACTTATGTAGAACATTCAGTAATTCAAAGGTGGTCAATAAATGATTATTTCCCTCTTTTTTCTGTAAGCTTTTTCTTCTCTTCTTCCCAGGCCATGTTTTTCTCCATAGCACTCACCACCACCTAACAATATAATGTCATTGTCTCTCCCCATTAACCTGTCAGTGCTGTGAGAGAAGATATTTTTGTTTCTTTAGCACCTAGCTGGAGAAGGCAATGGCACCCCACTCCAGTACTCTTGCCTGGAAAATCCCATGGACGGGGGAGCCTGGTAGGCTGCAGTCCCTGGGGTCTCGAAGAGCCGGACACGACTGAGCGACTTCACTTTCACTTTTCACTTTCATGCATTGGAGAAGGAAATGGCAACCCACTCCAGTGTTCTTGCCTGGAGAATCCCAGGGACAGGGGAGCCTGGTGGGCTGCCGTCTATGGGGTCGCACAGAGTCAGACACGACTGAAGCGACTTAGCAGCAGCAGCAGCAGCAGCACCTAGCACCTTGAACAATACCTGGTACACTGTTCTAAAGTATTTTCAAAAATATCTGTTGAATGAATGAATACCTTTAAGAGAACTTGTCTTTCACACCACAACCCTTGCTGAGGATGGCACCATCTTTGATTGACTTGTTGGCTTGCACTTCCATGTCTTGAATTCAATAAGCTTTTGGAAAATGTTCCTCAATGGGGGAGGTATCAGAGGAAAATTGTATTCTTTTTTTTGAAGTTTCCAACATCATTTTTTAATATAAATTTATTTATTTTAATTGGAGGCTAATTACTTTACAATTGTATAATTTAGAAAGATGGCCAAACCTGCCCACTGAGAAATTATCTGCTGTGAGCAGTTTGGCTGAGTTGCCATTAGAGGGCAGCAAATGGCTTTGTCAGGGTGTGACCAGAGCCGAGTGAGGGTGGGAAGGAGCCAGGCATCACGGGAGGGGGATCTAGAAGGACAAGCAAAGTACTGATATTTTGTTACCTTCCTTGCATTCGCCTATATATCTCTTGACAGGAAGATCTATAGCTTTTGAGGGAAAATAAAGTTATTTTTAAGAATACAGAAAAAAAAAGGAAAAAATAAGACATTCTCAGAGCAAGGTTCACAGTGGAGTCAATGGATCACCTGCTTCAGATTATCCTAAAACATCAGAATAGAATTAGAATTTTCCTGAATCTGAATGAGGCCGAAGACTGGGAATCTGTATTTATTTAGCAAACTTCCAGGTCATTCTCGTGCACTCTTAAGTTTGAGAACCACCACACATGATGAATGTGAATGTGTGCTGTGCTTAGTCGTGTCCGACTCTTTGCAACCCCATGGGCTGTAGCCCGCCAGGCTCCTCTGTCCATGGGGATTCTCCAGGCAAGAATACTGGTGTGGGTTGCCATGCTCTCCTCCAGGGGATCTTCCCAACCCAGGGATCAAATCCAGGTCTCTCGCATTGCAGGCAGATTCTTTACCGTTTGAGCCATCAGGGAAGCCCAAACATCTGATAAGTAGTCTCTAAACTTTTCTGTCATGGATCCCCCAAGGTATGCATGTTTGCCTGCTTATTTCTTTATAAATTATATACATAGAAGACTGTCCCAGAGGCTTCCCAAGTGGCGCTAGCAATAAAGAACCTGCCTGCCAATGCAGGAGACATGAGAGTGAGTTCGATTCCTGTAAGGGGAAGATCCCCTGGAGGAGGGCATGGAGAATCCATGGACAGAGGAGCCTGGGGGGCTACAGTCCACAGGGTCACCAAGAGTCAGACACAACTGAAGTGGCCTAGCACACCACAGCCATGGCTGTCCTAGTGTATCTGTACATCATAAAGCATTTCACAAAAATAGAAATTCTGGAAGACTGAAAAGCATACACGTTAAGTTTTATAAATGAACTTCCCATACCACATTTTGGATGAGAGGATAAGGATAATTCATGCTGATGAAATGTTGTTTAACTGATCTTCAGGCTGATTGTGATGGCACAATATTCATTTTCTCAAATTTAGGGCCGCAACATCAGTGTGCATAAGGCAGCATGATTATATGTAGAGATTTTATTTCTGCTTCCGAAGAGTCATTGGGGATATCCCCCCACCCACCTTCCCTCTCAGATTCCCATTTGGTGCTGAGGAAAGTTGTCATGGCTACCCTCTTCCCCAACCTGATAGCCTGAATACAACTTCTGGGTGGGAAGCTGAGTGTGAACTGCTTGGTGTGTTGGCATGGTAGCAACACCCAGGTACTTCATACACACACACACACGTACACACACACACTCACCCTCTGGGACTACGTCAAGTCTGAACAAATTACAAAATCATCTGCTATTAAACGTGGCCTACAAAAAGCTTTAAATTCGCCATTAGACTCTAAATTTGGTTCTTCATCTTTTGAGGTCATGGGTCTCTTTGAGAATCTAATGAACCCTATGAACTTGGAAGGGAAAGAAATGTACTCATCTTCCCATAGACACCATTTCAGAGGGTGTGAAAGTTTCTGGAGTTCTCAGAATGTGGACTCTGAGACAACAGGTGTCAGCATTTTCTGGGAATTTACTAGAAATGCTCCACCCTTAAAGCCTACAGAATCAAACTTTTGGTTGGGAATAAGCCATCCAGGTATTTTTAGTGAATATTTGCCTCCTCCCCCTTCTTTCAACCTGGCTTCCTTTCCTCCCTTGAAATCTTTGATGTTAGTACTTGGATCTGAAGTTCTGTGTCTCTATAGGAGGTTTTCTGAGAGACTGTATTCTTGTATTTAAGGGCTTCCCTAGCGGCACAGAGGTTAAAGCGTCTGCCTGCCATGTGGGAGACCTGGGTTCAATCATCCCCTGGAGAAGGAAATGGCAACCCACTCCAGTATTCTTGCCTGGAGAATCCCATGGACGGAGGAGCTAGGTAGGCTACAGTCCACGGGTCGCAAAGAGTCAGACACGACTGAGTGACTTCACTTTCACTTTCAAGTTTGAAAACACTCCAGCTTATTGGTTCTCAAATGTGCTTCCTTATAAGACTCTCCTGGTGAGTTTAAAAAAAAAGAGAGAGAGAGAAAGCACTGATTCATGGGCATCAATCCGATTTAATTAAATCAGTATCTTTGGAGGTGAGGCCTGGACATGGGGATTTTTTTCCTTTTCTTAAAATTTTTATTTTTTTTTAACTTTTTATTTTGTATTGGGGTATAGCCGATTAACAAAAAATGGTTTATTTAAAAATATATGTATTTATTTAATTTGGCTGTGCTGGGTTTAGTTGTGGCATGCAAATTCTTAGCTCAGGATGTGGGATCTAGTTCCCTGACCAAGGATTGAACCTGTGTCCCATGTATTGGGAATGCATCGTTTTAACCACTGTACCACCAGGGAAAAGTGAAAGTGAAAGTCGCTCAGCCACATCCGACTCTTTGTGACCCCATGGACTATACAGTCCTTGGAATTCTCCAGGCCAGAATACTGGAGTGGGTAGCCTTTCCCTTCTCCAGGGAATCTTCCCAACCCAGGAACTGAACCCAGGTCTCTTGCATTGCAGGTGGATTCTTTACCAGCTGAGCCATACAAGGGAAGCCCAAAAATACTGGAGTGGGTAGCCTATCCCTTCTCCAGGGGATCCTCCTGAACTAGGAATCCAACTGGAGTCTCCTGCATTGAAGGCAGATTCCTTACCAAGTGAGCTATCAGGGAAACCTGGACCACCAGGGAAGTCCCCAACAATGTTGTGACAGTTTCAGGTGGACAGCAAGGTGACCCAGCCAGACATACTCATGTATCCATTCTCCCCCCAAACTTCCCTTTCATCCAGGCTGCCACATAACATTGAGCAGAGTTCCATGTGCTATACAGTAGGTCTGTGTTGATTATCCATTTTAAATGTAGCAGTGAGTACATGTCCCCCCCAAACTCCCTAAGTATCCCATCCCCCATCCTTCCTCCAGTAACATAAGGTCATTCTTGGAATTTGGGATTTTAAAAAATTGTCCAAAGGATTTGGAGATTTTATTTTCTTGGTGTCCAAAATCATTGGGGACGGTGACTGCAGCCATGAAATTAAAAGATGCTTGCTCCTTGGAAGGAAAACTATGACAAACCTGGACAGTGTATTAAAAAGCAGAGACATCACTTTGCTGACAAAGGTCCATATAGTTAAAGCTATGGTTTTTCTAGTAGTCATGTATGGATGTGAGGGCTGGACCATAAAGAAGGTGGAGTACTGAAGAATTGATGCTTTTCAACTGTGATATTGGAGAAGACCCTTGAGACTTGGACAGCAAGGAGATCAAAGCAGTCAATCCTAAGGAAATCAAGTCTTTGGAAAAGACCCTGATGCTGGCAAAGATTGAGGGCAGGAGGAGAAGGGAGCAACAGAGGATGAAGTGGTTGAGTGGCTTCACCAACTCAATGGACATGAGTTTGAGCAAATCCAGGAGATAATGCAGGGCAGGGAAGCCTGGCAGGCTGCAGTCCATGGGGTTGTGAAGAGATGGACACAATATAGTGACTAAAGAACCGCCAAAGAAGGTAAGCTCTGTAGACCCAGATAATGACAAGCCAGACTATTTCTGACAACCCCAAACTCGAGCATACTAGTTCCTCCTAGAAAGGGACCTGGAAAGGTCTGACTCATGGCTTTCACTTACCAGTGAGGAACCCAAGGCCTGGAGACTGAGGAGCTTTCCCAAGACCGCAGAGTTACCGAGAGTCCCAGGCAGCATTCAGCTCTCCATGGGTCTCTGTTCCAGGAATGGCCACACACTGGAACAGCAAACCCAGGCACCCCTGAAGAAGCCTGGACACGAAGATGCCCGTGTTCAGCAGTGACCCAGATCTCAGCACTTTCTGAAGCAGATCTTTGATATCAGCTCTGAGTGTTCTTTCCTCTTTATCTCACTATTTGTGGTGCCTACTGCTCATTTGCATTCAACTCAGCTCGTGTTTTCTTGGGAATGAGCTTAACCTATGCCTGGCTGGTGGGAAGCAGCGGGCTGTAGTGCAGGGAGAGGGTGATCCTGGTGTTGACACCTGGGGGTACCGAGCAGGAGAGCTTGGTCCTGGTCAGGGGAAGCTCAGGCTTGGAGCCAGGTGTCCTGGGTTTAATGCCAGCGCTGCCGTGAGCTCCTTCTGTGACCTTGGGGCTTTTGCTTATTCTCTTCATGCCTCAGTTTCCTCACTCCTCGCTCAAGGGTGATAATATCACAGCTATCTCCGATGAGCAGGTTGTGACTATTAAATCGGTTTGATGCCCATCAAGACCAATGTCCACACCAGACTGCATACTCTGCAAATGTTCACTCTTTGTTGGTGGCAGGCCTGGGGGCAGATTGCTTAGGATCCTGCCTTTCTTTTCTCTTTCCTTTCTTTGTTCTTTTCATTCCCTCCTTTTTTCCTTTTCTTTTTACTTTCTTTCTTCGTTCTTTTTTTTTAACCCTGAGGGTTATAGAATTCTGCTTGTGCATTCCAGCTTCTTCCACACTGAGAGAAGAAAATTATTAAATAGGAATAATTGAGAAATAAAACACACAGAAGTGAGCAACCAGGGGGACTCTGTGGGTGGATGTCTGTATACAGGTGCTTTGAAAGATTATATAAAAATAATGACTCTGATTATCATGGTTTAATAGTTTTCACTAATTCAGTTTAGAATGAAATAGTGAGCAGTATAAATTGTGACTATTTATTTTAAAAATTTTGATTCATTTATTTATTTGGCTGTGCTGGGTCTTAGTTGCGGCCAGAGGTATCTTTAGTTGAAACATGCAAACTCTTAGTTGTGGCATGTGGAATCCAGTCCCTTGACTAGGGGTCAAACCCCTGCATTGGGAGTATGGAGTCTTAGCCACTGAACGACCAGGAAAATTCCCATGACTTAAAAAAAATAACAATATTTTAGTATTTTCAGTTTTACAGTGGATCTTTAGCGTGACAAAGCATCCCTTCCTAGATGCTTTTAGAAGAATTAGGAGGGTAAAGAGCTCAGTGGCTGAGAGTGTAAAGATTCTCACCCTCAAATAGTCAGACTCTCTAGGCTTAGATCCTGGATTTCCTACTTGCTTTTTATGAGGTTCTGCGGAATTTATTTGTTTGTTTTTTTCTAAGCTTCACTTTAGTCTCATACAAAATGGGCTAATTGTAGTTTCTTTATCATAGAGTTGTATCAAATAAACAAACCCAGACTTGGAAAAGGGAAACTATTCAAAAGGACTATTGCAATGGGAGAATCTCCAATCTCAGAAATATGATGGCATCTCAAAAATAAATTTAAAAGGCCTTTCCTTTATGGGAGGGGTAAGTAGCAATTGAAAGTTAGGTGAGCAAGTGTGCATGATGGCTGGGGTCTGACAGTAACAGTGTCTAACTGGGGCAGCCCATTTCCCAGATAAGCTGAAGAAGGAATGTTTTAGTGCTTGCTCAGGCTTGGAAGCGAGCAGAGTTCATGGTCTTGTGGGGAGGAGAAGAGCCTCATTAAAGCTCCATCAAGACAAAGCAGTGGGTAAGCTATGGGCAGTTGTGAACACTTGGCCGGTTGTTTGGAAGATTAAGTAAATTCTCCATGTATATCACTTGCCAAGATTTCTGGGTATATATGAATGCCAAGGGGAGAAGGCAATGGCACCCCACTCCAGTACTGTTGCCCGCAAAATCCCATGGATGGAGGAGCCTGGTAGGCTGCAGTCCATGGGGTCGCTAAGAGTCAGACACAACTAAGCGACTTCACTTTCACTTTCCACTTTCATGCATTGGAGAAGGAAATGGCAACCCACTCCAGTGTTCTTGCCTGGAGAATCCCAGGGACGGGGGAGCCTGGTAGGCTGCAGTCCATGGCGTCACACAGAGTCGGACACGACTGAAGCGACTTAGCAGCAGCAGCATGAATGCCAAGTTCTTTTTTTGTTACAAACGCTTGACTCTAAAATGCTAGAGAGTAGCTTTTTTTTTCCTTTGAGGAGAATAATTTTAGTCATGGAACCATAACCAGGGTAACAGCCCATTCAGTGAGTATTTATTGGGTTGGCCAAGAAGTTCATTTGGGTTTTTCCCAACAGCACACAGAAAAATCCAAACAAACTTTTTGGCCAAGCCAATACTATGTTTCAGGCCCGGTGCTGGGAAGAGGCACAAACATTGAGACAGAGTTTCTGAGTTTGAGGAGTTCTCAGTCCAGAGGGAAAGAAGGAAGTGTTACGTGATATAACCTGCAAAGGGCAATCATTCTCATATATACGGGATGTCATGGGAGAATATGGAGGGGTTGTGACTTAGCTGCAGGTACAGTGATGTACGAAGAACAAGATGAGAACTGAGTTGAGTCTTGAAGAAGAAGCTGTTACCCTGATGAATAGTAGGGAGAGAGTGTTCCCAGGCAAACAGAACACAACATACAAAGCCAGGGTTTCAAAGGGTGTGGGGGGTGCCCAGGACATCAGGCAATTACTGGATCCCTGAGTTTTGGGCAGAGCAAGGACAGAAGCCAGTGGGAGTTAGGTGATGGAAGCCATAGAAAGGGCATGCGAGCATGCTTAGTCGTGTCCGACTCTTTGTGATCCTGTGGACTGTAGCCCTCCAGGCTCTTCTGTCCATGGGATTCTCCAGGAAGAACACTGGAGTGGGTTGCCATTCTTTTCTCCAGGGGATCTTCCTGACCCAGGGATTGAACCTACATCTCTTCCATCTCCTGCATTGGCAGGTGGGTTCTTTACAGTAGCACCACCTTCGAAGCATAGATAGGGCAGGGGCATGCTAAACTTTGTGTTTAGGACATGTTGCAGCTCACTCCTACATTTCTGTGTCTACCTGATATAGATGATGACTGTAAAAAAAAAAAATTAAAAAAACCATTCCCTTCTCCCAACTAAGACAAAGATTTCAGGACAAGCCTGTATGGAAGGACTGGGAGAGTTCAGCTTAGAAATGTTGCTTTGAGATACCAATGAGAAATTCAAAAACAGACATGTAGCAGGCAGGGCAGTGGTCTGGACTGGAGAAAAAGACATGGAGGTCATAAGCATTGTCATGAAACCACAGCAGTGAAGATCACCTGGGAGCATATTTAGACCGAGAAAAGCAGTGCTCAGGGGCTTTCCTCGTGGCTCAGTGGTAAAGAATCCGCCTGCCACTGCAGGAGACAAGGGTTTGATTCCTGATCAAGGAAGATCCTACGTGCTTTGGAGCAACTAAGCCCATGTGCCACAACTATTGAGTCTGTGCTCTAGGTCCCAGGGGCTACAACTACTGAGCCCACACACCACAGCTACTGAAGCCCTCTCACCCTAGATTGTGGGCTCCGCAACGAGAGAAGCCACGGCAACGAGAAGCCCACACACAGCACCTAGAGAGTGGTCCCCTCTTGTTACAAGTAGTGAAAAGCCCTCGGGCAGCAAGGAAAACTCGGCACAGTCAAAAGTGAATAATAATTTTTTTTAAAAAAAGCAGTGCTCTGAAGTCAGAATGTTTAAGGAGCAGTGTATCTCCTTTTCAAGGTATGTATGTCACTTGATGATGGGCCAATACTTGTTTATGGACTTACGAGAGGATTCAAGCAGTCACCGAGCACAGTGTGTGTAAACACTGCATTGGTGTCCAGGAGAAAGAAGACTCCTCAAGCAGCAGATGAGTGATCCTCAACATGGGTGAGTTTGCCCCCTCCCAACTCCTCCCAGGGATACTTACCAACATCTGGGGATATTTTTGGTTGTCACAACTGAGAAGGAGAGGTTGTTACTAGCACCTGGTAAGAAGAAGCCAAGGATGCTGCCAGACATCCTATAGTGCACTGGACAGCTCTCCTCACACCAGACAAAGAATCATCTCGCCCAGACGTCTCATGAGTGGAGGCTGAGAAGCCCTGATCTACCCTAAGAAATAGGGTATGTACACTGGCAGTCCTCAGCCTTTTTTGGCACCAGGGACGTTTCATGGAAGACAATGTTTTCACAAACCAGGGGGCAAGGGATGATTTCAGGATGATTCAAGCTCATTTCATTTATTGAGCACTTTATTTCTAACCTAATGCCGCCGCTGATCTGATAGGAGGTATTGGTCTGAAGCCTGGAGATTGGGGATGCCTGATATACACAGTCAAGGAAGTAAAAAAAAAAACTTCCTTTCTCCCATCTGAGTGTGGTGGCTTTGTAATGTTAGCATGGCTAGGGCAAACTGCATGCCCCAAAGTTATGTTTCCCAATACAGTGCACCACAAGAGCGATTCCTGCCAGCCCTGGAGGGCAGATAAGAAGCAGCAGCACCTTGGGGTTCCTGTACTTTGTCGTTGACACAAGGGTCTACATCTGCTCACCTCTCCTGGGATCAACAGCTCTTCTGACCCCTGGGCCCACCATACCCAGTGTGTTTATCTCCCCTGGTTCCAGCTTCCTGAGAACACCATTCTGCTGAAGCCAGAAGCAGTGAGAACTGCCACGGGTCTCAGTGCCTCCTCGTGGGCTTCAGCTCATGCTGTGGGTTCCAGCTTGTTCACGCTCTCTCACCCCTTACATCCATCTTTCCTCGCAGATTCTGCCCTGTGGACTTCAAGCCCCAGCAACAGACACTGAGACAACAGTTGGAAACAGTGGTCCCCAACCGTTTTCATATCAGGGGCTTGCTTTGTGGAAGACGATTTTTCCACGGGCCAAGATAGGTGGGGGTAGCTTCAGGATGATTCAGGGCATGACATTTATTGTGTGGTTTATTTCTCTTATTTTTACATCAGGTCCATCTCAGATCATCAGGCACTAGATCCTGGAGCTTGGGGACCCCTGGTCTATCAGAGAATGCTTACCTAGCTCCCACAATTAGTAAAGGAAAATCCTTGTAATTTATACACACAGATCTTTAATCTCTGATTGAACCATGACTGACACACTGGTTAAGCTGGACATCAACCAATTAGTATTTTTAACACAGGACGAAGTAATTTTGTACAAAGGCAGACTTTTTTCTTTCCTGGGGCCAATCTCAATGGTTCTCTCCCATGACTTTTTCTAAACCCTGGGTCTACTCTTTCCTTTTTGCCCCTCCTCTTCCTCATCTTTCGCCTGTTCTTTCTCTTTTTTTATTTGTTCTATTTCACCTTTTAGATGAATATCCTCCATAGATACCTCTGTCACCTTTAGGGTTTAGCATGTACTCCGTTAATTAATATTCATCAGTAAAGTGTGAGCTCCCGACAAGCTGTCACGGGGTCCAACCCATTGTCATCCTTGATGCCCACAAGCCTGTGATCTCAATCAATGGTTGCTCAAAGAGGCTGGATTTTAGCATCACTTGGTGAGCTCGAAACACTACAGAATGGAAAAAAAATAAAAAAACTTTCATGCCTCATGTCTAGATTTTCAGATGTCGTAGGTCTAAGCTGGGGTTCAGGAATCATAGTTTTAGAACATTTCCTAGGCTATTCTAATGATCAGCTACGTTGGAAAACCAGTGGTCTAAACTGATTTGAAACACATTGCATGTAAGTGTGTGAGCGTTTGCATTCATAGTACCCCTTTGAGATCTTTTTTCAAAGATTTTTTTTATGTGGACCATTTTTAAAGTCTTTAATGACTTTGTTACAATATTGCTTCTGTTGTTTTTTATGTTCTGATTTTTGGGGAGTGAGGCATGTGGGATGCTAGCTCCCCAACCAGGGGTTGGGCCTGCACTCTCTGCATTGGAAGGCAAAGTCTTAACTACTGCGCCACCAGGGAAGTACCCCGGCACCCCCCCCCCCCCCCCATCAAATGAGATCTTAGTTGTCTGTCTGGCTGCCTTTCTTCCTTCAACTTGGCTAGTGCCAGGGGCACTCTCTGGCCTCAGAGTTCTCATTACAGTGAGGGCAAAATCACAGCATGTCGTGTCTTCAGTGCCCAGCCTCGAGTGGCCAGCACTATGATTAGTAACTGTCTTTTTGGTGACTCTGAGAAACCCATTATTGGGTGTGCCTAACTTATATAGTGCTGCCCATCGGCTTGGCAGGTGCAGAAGTGAGATGCTAGCTGGTGTCAACCTCTGAGAATCCTCCTTGTTATACATCAGTAATGTGGACAATCACACAGATCTTTTTGTTTCCCCTTGAGGGGCTTCAACATTTCTTGGATGATTGATTGCTTTTCAGTAGTCCTTTATACAGATGGAGGAACTGAGGTTTAGGAAGTAACTTTCCCAGGATCCCCAAGCTGACATGTGGATAGATGGGGTTTGAACTCAAATCAGCGGAATGAATTTGATTCTATATTAGTGCCTGATTCATAAGACCAAAGCTAATGTCCTAATATAACATGTAGAACTGATCATACAAATCTATTACCTTAATCCTGGGCCATAGGCTGACAAAATGATTACCCAAATCAATTTTTTAAAAACATTGCTTTTGTTTGCTCAAAGGAAGCATTTATAGAAAACATGAATTTTCATTTAATCTTTTGCCCCTCCTTCCTTGCAAACATATAACCTTTATTATATCACCTTTGAATTCTGATTTTAATTTAATACATAAGGAAACCCTAGTAAATGATGTCAAGCTCAAAAGATCAGTCACAAGTAATTCAAACATGTTAGCCCAAAAGGCAATAAATAAAAATTATGATATATCAGTCATCCTGTTTTCCCCATAAATCTTAAAAATAAAAATTGGTCTTAGCTTCTCATTTTTAATGTGATTTACTCCTTTGAGTTCTGTAAAACTTCCAAAGATATTAACATCTCTATGTACAAAGAAGCAGTGCAGCAGTACATGTGTTCTTATACATTTTTCATTCTTAGAGAAAAAATTATGAAACATTTGCTTTGAACCTGTTCTTCAATTATAAAAGGAAGCTAATTGGAAAGATTCATAAATATTCCTTAAGTGGTCAAACTATTTTTTTTATCTGAAACTAACATAAAATTCTAAGTTGAACTGAGCTGGTTGGAAAGGAGAAGAAATAACTCTGGCCTGCCTAAGCTTTGTCAGTTAGGAAGCAGGTAGGAACTGGCAACTCCAAGAAGGGAAGAATTAAGTTTAATATATCTTCTCACACGCCGTCAATTTACAACAGCTCATCATGGAGGTTTAGACTGGCCCATCTCCCTAGAAGACAGAAAAAATTAATTAATTACATCATTTGTGTGTGTGTACACTTTCCCCTCCCATCACCCCTCGGAGTCTTAATTTGTTTGTGTGCTCAATCGTGTCTGACTCTTTGTGACCCCATGGACTGTAGCCCACCAGGCTCCTCTCTCCATGGGATTTCCCAGGCAAGAATACTGGAGTGTGATACCATTTCCTTCTCCAGGGATCTTCCCGACTCAGGGATTGAACCTACTTCTTCTGGATTTCCTGCACTGGCTGGGGGATTCTTTACCATTGTACCACCTGAGAAGCCCCCCTTAGTCTTGATTACTTCTGCCCTTACTGGTCACTTACTGAATGTTTTCTATACTCTTCTGACTTTGGTTCAGATCTTTGTCACTTACCTATGTTTAGGCTAGAAATGTGGAAGCTTCACTTTATTATTAAAATTCATTTTTAATGAGTGGAACTGAGGGCTCAAGTGATGTATCTGAAGCCATTGTTAATAACTAGAGAAGCCAGGAATTAATAAGTAGAGAACCCTAGGAGGTGGAATCCAGAAACTGTGTTCCTTTTCTTGAACTTAGGCTGCTACACAGATTTCCATCCTCTTAAGGAAATAACAGTACAGTGTACTGAGCCTTCTAGTTACTGACATGGATGCATTTTTTCTTTTTCCTGCTGTGCCACGTGGCATGTGAGATCTTAGTTTACCAACCAAGAATTGAACCCTTGGACCCCTGCTGTGGCACAGAGTCTTAACCACTCGACCACCAAAGAAGTCCTGACTTGGATGCACATTGATCACCCCAGGTTAGACACTCACTCAGCACCTTAGGAAGTAGGTTTAACAATCACATTTTTTAGGCAAAGACACAGTTGAGGGCAACCAACTTGGCTAAGACCACACAGCTGGCATTCAATAGCTTGTAGTTTGAAGCATGTTTCCACCTATTACCTCATGTAAGCACTGTGCCAGGCCAGGGGCCTCTCAATAAATACTTCTTGTCTGAATGGATGGATGTCTATCTGCACCCTCGCTATGGAAGTTCGGCAGGAGGCGGCTGGGAGAACGAAGCTTCTAGAAGCTAGGCAGCTTGCTCAGCTCACTCAGCAAGTGAGTGATTAACTGAGAGCCCAACACTCCCCCTTGTCCTCCTGTGGGAGGGACCCCGACCAGCTGTACAGAAGGGGAGTTGCCCACAAAACAGGAATCTTCAGCAGACCACTGTTTTGTTTTTCCCCCTCCAATGTAGCTCTTGTGTGTACTGAAATATTTAGTAGTAAGGTTTCATGATGTCTGTGAATTACTTTCCAATGGTACAGACAGAGAGCAAGCAAATGTTAACAGTCTGTGGATCTAGGCGAAAAGGCGCAGGTGTTCATTGTATTGTTTTTTAAAATTTTACATAGATTTGAAGTTATCCAAATAAAAAGATGGAGCAGGAAGAAGGGAAGGGAATTCTGGTGATGTACATCTGTTCTCTGTGATTCTCCAGTGCCAGCTAGAGTGTTCAGCAGCCTTCTTATCACTATCAGGTGATTTATTCATTAAAATTGCTAAAATACAGAGTCTGAATAGATGACAGTCACTGAAGAGTCAACTGACTACAACTATGGGTATGTTTTTTTGTTTTGTAATTTTTAATTTAAAAAATTTTAATACAATTTTAAAGGTTACCTTCCATTTACAATTATTACAAAACATTGGCTATACTCCCTGTGTTGCAGCCTACCTTACACTGAAGAGCTTGTGCCTCCCATTCTGCACCCCTGTATTGCCCACCGCCAACCCCCAATTTGTTCTCTGTATCTGTGAGTCTGCTTCTTTTTTGTTATGTTCAATAGTTGTGTTTTTTAGACCCCACATGTAAGTGATATCATATAGTATTTATCTTTCTCTGATTTATTTCACTTAGCTTGATGATCTGTGGGTATGTTTTTAATTTACAGATACTCCTCAGATTTAGTAAACTGCTATCTTTCATTAGAAGAACAGTTGTATTTCCAATTATACTTACAATGAAAATTTGCTACCTAACTAAAAAAATGTCACTTCTTCCATGAAAGCAGAAAAAGAAATATCAGTGTTTGAAATGAATTAGCTGATTTAGCAAGCTTGCATTCTTGTTGGATGAATTACAAAATTCAAATGCACAATACTCTTAACCACTACTGTAAAAATAATTTTGATGGATTTCTAACCGGTAGTTTTCTTTTCTCCCCAGTTGTGTTTCAAGACCAAAAAATTAAAATACAACACCATAGAACTGAAAGTTTATAGAACAAAAATCCAATAGTCAGGGAAATTTATTTTTAATATATGCATTTTACTCTTGACTTTGGGAAGAAGTTTTTATTTATATTTTTATATTTAAAAATATATGATTGTAAACATTTTTGAATAATATAAGCTAGAAGGAAGAAAAAAAGTCAAAGTCTTCTTACCTACAAATAATTATCATTAAACATTTTGGTTGGATTTCCTTTAGGTCTTTTTTCTACTCACTGTGTTTGAGTTTTCATTTATTTTATTTTATTTATTTTTAAAATTTTATTTTATATTGGAGTATGGTATAGTTGGGCTTCCCTGGTGGCTCAGTTGGTAAAGAATCTGCCTGCAATGTGAAAAACCTGGGTTCGATCCCTGGGTTGGGAAGATCCCCTGGAGGAGGGCATGGCTACCCATTCCTGTACTCTTGCCTGGAGAATCCCATGGAGGAGGAGCCTGGTGGGCTGCAGTCCATGGGGTCGCAAAGAGTTGGACAAGACTGAGCGACTAAGTACACACAAAAATCGTTGATTTACAATGTTGTCTTAGTCTCAGGTATATAGCAAGGTGATTCAGTTATACATATACACGTACTATTCTTTTTTAGATTCTTTTCCCATTTAGAATATTGATTTTTAAAATTTATATAATTGTGAGTTCTGTATATATTTTTTGTATATTGCTCTTTTTAAATAACATTATAAGCATTTTCAGTATGATTACAGTTTTGAAAAAAATCCTTTTAAGGTACAGGAAATGAAAGCAATAACAACGAAACTCTGGGAGGATATATAAGAATCACATAACTGAAGAAATTGGTGGGTGAAAGACAAGGCCAGGGCACAGATTTCCTAACTGAACACCTCCCTAGATTTCTGTGCACACACACACACAACTGTTGACTTATATACATATATTGCTTAAAAGAATTATTTGAAAAAATTATTTGGATCATTTTTAATTTGGGTGTGATATTATATTAAGTAGATAGACCTTTATTTATACTTGTTTACATAATTCCCCAATAAAGGAACTCTGAAGTTCTAGCTAACCTATTTTTTTTTTTTTTGGCCACAACACACCGCGTGCAGGATCATGTGATACTTCCCTGACTGGGAATCAGACTTGTGCTTCCTGTGGTGGAATTGCAGAGTCTTGCCTGGAAAATCCCATGGACAGAGGAGCCTGGTAGGCTGCAGTCCATGCTAAGGGTCAGACACAACTGAGCAACT
The DNA here is from genome assembly GCF_000754665.1 of Bison bison bison. Classification (NCBI taxonomy): domain Eukaryota; kingdom Metazoa; phylum Chordata; class Mammalia; order Artiodactyla; family Bovidae; genus Bison; species Bison bison. Next base: position 642,779 of record NW_011494956.1, read on the forward strand.
TCACTTTCACTTTTTACTTTCATGCATTGGAGAAGGAAATGGTAACCCACTCCAGTGTTCTTTCCTGGAGAATCCCAGGGACGGGGGAGCCTGGTGGGCTGCCATCTATGGGGTCGCACAGAGTTGGACACGACTGAAGTGACTTAGCAGCAGTAGCAACAGTAACCACTAGACTGCAAGGGAAGTCCCCAACACTTGAGTCCTATTTAATTTTTTCCTCATACTTTAATCTGTGTTTAAAAATCACTTCATGTATGTGAAATAATTTCCTGATCTGGCTTATTCAGTAGTTGAAATAATCACCTTGGTTTACTGTCCATAGGTTTATTTTTCATAGTGTCAACAATTTACAGCCATATTTGGAGAGGAAATCCCTAATGATTTCCACTATTTCTTGCACGTAAGAATAATTTTTCTCTTCCATATCTTTTCCAAGGGGAAGAAAGTATCCTTCAAGTATTCCTTGACAAATTTAACACACTATGTAGATCAAGTTAGTGTAGGTCGAGTTAGGAAAGAGAACATTTGGGAACAGACTGTGATGTGTCTTCCTACAACAGATGTCCACTTCCTGAGAATCTTCATGTAGACATTATCATAAACGTCTATACGTGTGTGGAGTCCTTTGCCTTCAGAACTATGGTCAGGTGCTGGTAAGACTGAAACTGTGGTCAGCCTAAGCCTAGGTAGGCTATTAATAGCTTCATAGACAGCAGAGTTTCCCTTGGCTGAGAGAGGAGCTGCGTGGACCTTCCAGCCTGGTTGGAGATCCAGCAGTCACCACTCTTTCCACCCCCTTGTCCCATTTGCACTGGTGGCCTGTCTTGACCAAAGACCTCAGCTTACCCCACAGCAGCCACAACACTGGCAATCTCCACACAGGGTCCCCAGGAGGCCATTGATCACCTGGATGGCACAGATAATTATCTGAACTGCTCCTATGATCAGCAGGATGGAGAAGAGGGTCAGATTCCAGGGAACCACATCACTAGGCTTTTGGCACCTGCTCCATAAGTTAGAGTCCCCGAGGTAATCTCTGTCAAGGACATGGGAGAGAAAAGAGACACTGGTTAAAAAGTATGCAATCCCCTAGGCTAGAAAGTCACCACAGTGATTTTTCTTTTGCAGCACTATCTATCCAAGACCTAAGATTCCTAAGAAAAAGAATCCCATAATAACAACACGTTTAAATGCAATAACTAACAATTTTATTGAGTATCTACTATGTGCTGGAGAAGGCTGAGCGCCGAAGAATTGATGCTTTTGAACTGTGGTGTTGGAGAAGACTCTTGAGAGTCCCTTGGACTGCAAGGAGATCCAACCAGTCCATTCTGAAGGAGATCAGCCCTGGGCTTTCTTTGGAAGGAATGATGCTAAAGCTGAAACTCCAGTACTTTGGCCACCTCATACGAAGAGTTGACTCATTGGAAAAGACTCTGATGCTGGGAGGGATTGGGGGCAGGAGGAGAAGGGGACGACAGAGGATGAGATGGCTGGATGGCATCACTGACTCGATGGACGTGAGTCTGAGTGAACTCCGGGAGTTGGTGAGGGACAGGGAGGCCTGGCGTGCTGCGATTCATGGAGTCGCAAAGAGTCGGACACGACTGAGTGACTGATCTAATCTGACTATGTGCTGGACCCTCTTCTGAATGTTTCACACATATCCACTCATTTATTTCTCATGGAGACTTCATGGTTCTTTTCTCCTGCTTCACAAATGGGAACACTGAGGCACAGAGAGGTTAAGTGACTTACCCAGCTCACACAGTTACTGAGTGACAGAGTGATTTTTGTGAGCTGACCAGGCAGATGGGCAAATCGAATATGTATTAAGGGGCCATGAAAATTAAGACACACCAGGAGGACAATCTTACAAATATCCACGGCCTTTATCCTACTATTGTCTGCAGGGACCCTTTGAACTTCTGACAAATGACCTGTCACCTCTAGTGGCCCTCTGAAGCCATGGAAAGTACAGTCGTGTCATATAGTTAAAGGGAAGGGCTTGATTCTTTTGAGGCCTACTTCCAGTCAAATTGTGAACTGACTCAGCTGTATTTTTGTGACAATATATGGATTCCACCTGCAAAAAGGTTTAATTAACTAGAAGAAAGAAATAATCTGCTGCCTTGTTACATATTTTATAAAAACTTTGAAATAGGAGAAATTATAATATATTTATAAAATAATATATATTATATTATATATAGTATATATAATATATATACAAATTAAAACATATTATATTAAATATACATTTAATATTATATATATTAAAATATAATATATATATTATTAAGAGTCCACTGCAATATCAAAGGCATTGTGCCTTGAAGGAGAAATGTATGTTTAAAAGACAAAAATGAGGGTAAGGGGATAAAATTTCTGTGGTATTATAATTCCTTCTCACATTCTTAGAGCCCCAAATTGGTTTTTCCCTTTTGCTTTAGGATCCACTCTCTCTTCACGGTCTCTGTAGAAAACTATCTGGCTACTAAAGGAACACCCATCTCATTGTTTTTAGATCTTTTTGACCATCTGTCTCTGACGGTTTCTCCAGCGTATCAGTACACACTAATTTGAGATATATTTTGTGTTAAGATTTTGAAAAATCTTTGAAATGATGGAAGACTTTTCCTTTATCCAGAAGGGATAAAGGAAAGAATGAGCCATTCTTGATTTAAAGATAAAGCATTGCATATTGCATTGATTCACCTTCCCACAAGAATACAGTCCTGGCTGCTCACTGGCTCTGTGACTTGTATATCTCTCTGTAAAGTGGGAATAACAATAACTATCAAATCATAGGGTTAAATAAGGATTAAAGTAAGGATTAAATGAGTTAACACTAGTAAAGCACTTAGAACCGTGCCTAGTAGATAGTAAGTGCTCAATAAACCCTAATATTGTTAATTACTTTGCTTAAAGCTGAGTAGTGTGGCCTAAAGGCAAAAGACTGGTATTCTGAATTCAGACGGACCTGAGTTTGAATTCAAGTATTCCTCTTCCTGGCTGTGTATTCCTTACAGAAGTCACCTAACACCCCCTGACCCCTGCCCTTACCATTAGTTTCTTCATCTATAAAATGGGCTGAGAACAACTGCACAACTCTGAACATTCAGTAATATACCTTATGTATTGCTAGGTAAGACTTCAGTATGTTATTTTTAAAACACCCATTTTTCTTTTCTGCATTTTCCCATGCAGTCTCTCTTATCTTTATCATTTTTCAACTTGATGATTATAAGAGGTAATAAAAGGCAATATATTCCAGTCACATTTTTATAAAGAAAAGATCCTAAAATGAAGTTAATTGTCAATCCTGAGTTCCTGCCCTCGTAGAAAGGGTTTGTCCAGTGGTGGGATGACAGTGCCCTCTGGTGGTAAGATTGGTGAAACACTCACGGGAAAGCTAGGAAGCAACGACTGAGTTTGGGTGGAGAGATCCTTTCAGTTTCACTCCAGCAGCTGTATCAGCCCTTACAAACCCTCACGGATAGTTGTTCCACAGGCCCTTTTCCTTTACCCCCAAACTCTCAGGTTCTAAGAGTCTCAGATCCCTGAAATGATTGCCGCTTCCAGCCCTCCAACCCCAGGTGAAAGGGCTCCCTAATTTTTCGTGGATCTGGAGGCTAATCATACTCCCACATTCTGTGAATCGAAGAGATCTGAGACAGTTTAAACTCCCTGAATCCTATCATTTGTGAAGGCAGTCCCAACGGAGCGGCAGTAATTCCATCAACCTCAGAGTCAACGCCATGGATTTCGTACAACTCACTTCTTACCAGCAGCAAAGGCTGCTGAGGGAAGGAGCAGGGGAGCCTAGGTGCTTTGCCTGGATAATAGGTGCCACTTCCTCTCTCCTAGACCCCTGGACTCTCCTCGTGACCTCAGCTGGCTGTGGCACCCCTTCTGTGCTTCTCAACTCTCTGGGTTCCCTCTGTACGGAGCGCCCGGGACCTTGAGCTCTCCTCTATTTGTCTGTCTTCTCTTTGTGACTATACACCCACAGGGGTAGAGACCATGTCCCACACCTCTGTCTCTCATCTCTGTCCCCGGTTCTACCACAGGGAGTGTTCAATAAATGAGCGGCTTTCCTGGTGTATGTTATACCAGGCACTGGGCCAGCTGTGTTCCACCATTCCTCCCAATCCTACAAGGAGGTACTACTTTCCTTGAACAATGCCTGGCATACAGTTGCCCCCAGGAAATAGTCACTGAGTGAATGAACATATACATAGATTGAGAAGTTGAGTGGGGAGGGGCAACATAGGGGGAGAACATTAAGAGGTACAAACAGTTAGGCATAAAATAAGCTACAGGCTATATTGGACAACACGGGGAATTATAATAACTATAAATGAGTATAACCTTTAAAATTACAAATCTCTACATTGTACACCAGTAACTTATACAATGTTGTACATCAACTATACTTTGGTTATGAAAAATGTACTACTAAAAAAAAAGACATTAAATATTTAGAAAGTGTTAAAGAGAAAAGAAGCTGAGGCTAGGGAATGTAAATGCCTGACTTTGATCTTCCTTCTGTCTGACTCCAAAGCCATTGCTCTTAATCATTACACACATGCCCTGTATTTGAGTAATGTCACTCCTTTAGAATAATTAAAATATGATTTATTCATGAAATTTGATCTATATATCTTTAACAGTATGTATAGTATCTCTAGCAGTATGTCAATCAAGGCTTCCCTGTACCATAATAAGGGCCTCCCTGGTGGCTCAGTGGTAAAGAATCTGCCTTCCAATGCAGGAGACATAGGTTCAATATCTGGGTTGGGAAGATCCATGGGAGCAGGAAATGGCAACACACTCCAGTATTCTTGCCTGGAGAATCCCATGGACAGAGGAGCCTGGCGGGCTACAGTCCATGGAGTGACAAAAACTCAGACATAACTTAGCGACTGAACAACAACATAACATCATAAAGAGATTATTCTCTTTGAACCCTCATGAGGCTGGTTGAAAAGACAGAAATTAATCACAAAATTATTATAAAAACATAACATTTTAGAAAGTTCTAATGCATCATAATACATTCCATTCATGGTAATGAATTTTTTATATTCATAAAAATGAATAGTAAGGTTGAACTTTTAGCAAGTGCTACATTATGTACATCATGTTATTTAATCCTTGCCTGAACCTGTGAGGTAGATCTTACTGTCACCCCATTTCACAGAGAAAGAGCTAAGAGGTGTGATTGCCAAGATTATACCACTAGGATGGGACTGGACCCAAAGTCTGGTCAGGTCAAGGGCAAAGCATCATCTTAACATCTTTGGGGCTTTCCTGCTTCATGAAAGCTGGGAACACTTTGTTGCAATCCCATCTCACCCCATCTATGTGACTTTCTGCTCTGGGGAGTGTGTTCACAGCAGTTCCTTGCTAAGAAGTAATCACGAAGAGCAGCTGCAGATGGTCGTAACTGGACGTCCAGGCAGAATGCTGAATGGTTTCAGCTCTGTGCCTGGTGAGAGAGCACTCTCCTCACCCCTGAACTCCATCCTCAGGGAACAGGGAGGGCTGCAGCCTGAGCTGTCAGTGCTGTGCTTGGCGGTGTCCCCTCTCCCACCCCACTGCTGACTGTCCTTGGCCTGGCCTCCTGCATTCCCTCCCGCAGCTGTTTGCATGCCCTGTGCCAGCTGCTTCCCTTTCAGCAGCTCAGGGTCAAGGTAGATTGGCCAATTGTCTCAGAAAGGAAGACCTTGGATGGGAGGAGGTCCTACTTCAAAGGAAGCCAGGAGGGCGTATCTCAAAATGTCCCAGGTTTCTTTTTCCTTCTAGGATGCTTCTTCAGTATGGTTCTCATGACCGAAAAAGTTAACTGCCTTTGTTCCTTTAATATGATCAACAACAGGCACTTCTAAGGAAAACAGAACTAAATTCTATACTCTTGAAGAGCCCTGAATTTTGTGCCCCAAGCTGGAAACCTCAAAGTCCAGCTTGATAACCTTTCCTCTTTTTTCTCATTCCTAATCCTAATGATTCCATCTCAGACAGTCTCTGAAATTTCTCCCCTTTTGAGCCCCAGTTCCACTGCCTTAGAGATGCTCAGAATCTTATCTGGATTGTTCCTCCAACCTCCTGATGTGCTCTCTCTGTCAGTTACGGAGCCCTTTTGTTCATCCTCCACATCACTACATCATGATCCTCCTAAAACTCCCAAGTGGCCATGGCTTATCCTGCTTGAAGTCCTCTGCTGTCCCCCAATGTCTTGAAGGTCTACCTGGTCTCCATCACCCCCTCCTGTGGCGTCCCTCTGCTCCCCCGTCAACATTCATCTGGAGCTTCTGGCCACTCAGTGATCTGACATTCTATGAGCACATGGAACCTTTGCAAAGCAGCCTCAGGACTTTCTCTTCTCTCTGCTTGAAACCTGCTTCCCCTCCTCTCCAAAAGACACGCTTCTGCACATCTTCCAAGATCATCCCCTGTCACCTCTTCCAAGGAGTTTCCCTTGCGCAACTTCATTTCGCCCTTTTGGCAGCTGAGGGTTTGTTCCCTCTTAACACCCTAACTTACCATGTGCCCACTGGGGCAGGGGACCAGGTCTGTCCTCTGCTCCATATCTGAGACAGATTTCAGCAAAAAGTGAGGTCCCATCAGGTGCTTTTGTTTTTAAATTCTTCTACTAATTACTAGCTGTGGAGCCCCAGGAAAGTTAACCTTTTAACTATATTTTTTCTACTCTAGGGATTAAAAAAATCTTCTGAGATTTATTAGGAAGATTAAGTGAAATAATGCATGCAAAACACTTGGACTTTAATTATCAGAAGGAGGAGGAGGTGCAGGAGGAAGGAGAGCAGAAGGGAAGGTTCTGCTGCTGCCATTGGGTGATGAGGGAAACTGTCCTGAGTCCTTTCCTCTGGTCTCATACACGTGATTATTCCTTCCCACTCACTAAGTAGCTGGGTATGTGTGTTACACTTGCAGCTACCATAACTCCTCTGATGCCTCCACACTGGGATCTGATGGATGAATCCATGGGATAGTAAAAATGATTGGAGACAGAGGCCCCTGGGCTTTTCAAAATGGACTCTACAAAAATCAGACAGTGAAATCAGTACAGTGTTGAAAAAGCATTGTGACCTGAAGTCAGAAAACCTGGACTGGAGCTTCCATCATTAAGAATAACCTTCCCTTGGGCAAGTCATTTGTCCTCTTTGGACCTCTGCTGAATCACCTCTGAAGGAGAGCTTTTTGTGAAGCTGAAATGAAACATTGTGGGTGGGGTGGAAGCACTTACTTTTTTTTTTTTTTTAATGTTTTATTGTTTTACTATTTTTTTTATGGGAGTATAGTTGCTTTATACGCTGTCAGTTTCTGCAGTACAGCAAAGTGAATCGCTGTACATATACATATATCCCCTCTTTTTTTTAATGGGATTTCCTTCCCATTTAGGTCACCACAGAGCATTGAGTGGTTTCCTGTGCTCACAGTAGGTTCTCATTAGTTATCTGTTGTATACACAGTAGTGTGTATATGTCAATCCCGATCTCCCCATTCACCCCACTACCGCCTCCCACTTTGACTGAAAATACTAGGCAACATGAGATTCGAGGGTTATAAGAAACTTGAAATGAGCCTCTGCAGCTGGAAGGAAGGTTTGGAGCTGGTTGCAGGAGATAAGGCCATAAAGGAGGAAAGACGCGGGATGTAGGGGAGAATGGGTGCTGAGGAAAGCCTGCCGGGTGGCAGAGGGTGTGGTGAGACGCATGCTGGACCCATCCTCCTGAAAGCCCTTCTGTAGCAATTGTGGCATATTTCACACCAAGGGTGGACCTGCATTTTATGTGGGATGAAATCCTACAGTCAGGGCCTGATGGGAAAGGGCACGAATAGTCAAAATCACTCTATCTTATAAATCAGCTGCAGAGTGTAGAGTATGTATGATTTTGTAATAAATCTGAATGCAGAAATTTTTAATATTATAGTTTGAAGCTACTATGCAAATGTGTGAGTACACAAACCTTTCTCCCTTTGATAACTATCTCTTTTGGCAAAAAGGGAATGAGTGGGAGAATTCTGAAGTGTTCCTGCTTTTCTGCACAGTTTATTCTGTTTTCATTATTTTGCCATTCCCTTCTCCAGGGGTTCTTCCTGACCCAGGGATTGAACCTAGGTCTCCTCATTGCAGGCAAATTCTTTACCATCTGAGCTACCAAAGAATCCAGAATGGAAAAAATATGAAAAAGAATGTGTATATATATATATATATATATGTTAAACTGAAATACTTTGCTGTACAGCAAAAATTGGGGCATCCCAGGTGGCGCTAGTGGTCAAGAACCCAACTGTCAATGCAGGAGATGTTAGAGGCGTGGAATAGATCCCTGGGTCAGGAAGATCCCCCTGGAGAAGGGAATGACAACCCACTCCAGTATCCTTGTCTGGAGAATCCCATGGACAGAGGAACCTGGTGGGCTACAGTCCACGGGGTCACAAAGAGTTGGACACGACTGAAGTGACTTAGCATGCGCAGCAGAAATTAACACAATGATGTAAATCAACTATACTCCAATAAAAAAAAAAAAAGAGAGAAAAACAGGAAAGTGGTTTCCTGTCCTTCTCCCAAGCTGCTATTTCCTGTGGAGACCCATAGACCAGCTGTCTCTGTCCTGAGCTACAACATCAGTGCCAGCCCACCCCAAGCTGGGTATGAGGGTGTCAGAACAGTATGAGACCACTGTACTGCCTTGGGGTGTAACTTGGCATCTCTTGTATTTCTTTCTCTCTCCTTTGTGTTGGACGTAGATGTATTCTAATTGTTTTTAGATCCATCAAGGGGAGTACCGTTCACATTATAGGATAAACGCTGTCCATAGAAATACTAGGAGAAAGATCCTTGAAAGGAGGTGTAATGTGTAGCTTTGTAGGTATGCCCCTGGGTCAGGAGGAGGGCTCCATCCACGGAAGGACCTCAGGAGATGGCTCAGCCTCATGCCTTCTGAATGCTACACTCAAGCAAGTCAAGCCCACAGCGGTTCTCTGTAAGAGGACAGGGCTTGCCACAGCAACATAAACGCTCATGGCATTTGCTACATGCACTATAAGGATGACAGCTCTGCCTCTGCCTCAAGCCCTTAGAGGGCTTGTAACTACAGAGAAGGGTGGGGATATTTTATGTGAAATCCTTGTGGACAAACTGAGACCTCAGGTCATAAGAACCAGCCGCCTCCATCTCCTCTGTCTGGAGCCTGCTCCAGAGATTCTGTAACCTCTCATATACATCCATAACTAGGGATTTGACTTAATGAATTGATGTCCTATCGGGTTTTTTTTTTTAGGCATGGGCCCATCCTCTGTGTGCAGGAAAACCCAACAACTCTAGTTTCTGACTCCCTAGATATGTCAGTCCCTGTGCCAGACAGAGAGGTTGTAATGATGAATGAGACAGAGGTCATCTCAGCCCTCTTGGAAGTTAGAGTCTAGTGTAACCCTATCTGATGGGAATGCCCCATCTCTGCCGTGTTCAGTATGGTCAATAATAGCCATCTGCAGTTACTGAGTGCTTAAAATATGGCTAGTGTGATTGAGGAATTTTAAACTTTATTTCATTTATTGGAACTTAAGTTTAAGTAGACACATACAGCAACTGTCTACTGCCTTGAGTGGTGCAGTCTAGGTAGGGGCAGAAGAATGTGTAATATAAAAAGACTAAGACCCAAAGTTAGAAGACAGGAGTTTGTGCCTGGTCTCTGCCCCCTACTAACTGAGAGACGTGAAACACATCACACTTATTCAGCCTGCCTTGAGGGGGGGAAGTCACACTTCTTGAGGTTGTTGTGCAGATTAAATTATAAATTCATTTGTTTAAAAAGTTCTTTACAAAGTACCTGAAAATATGAAGTGTTAATTTAATGAGTTCTATTAACATTAACTCTCATGGAGAACCTACAGTGTTTTCAGTAAATTTGCACCTTAAAAGATTGTTTAAGTATTTATCATGCAGACTATCAGTGAAGGTCTTTAGCCCCTGTTTATGAACACCAGTGAAGGCCTTTGAGCTCTGTTTACGAGTAATCATTCTCATTTTCTATTATAAGATTTTCAAACAGAGCTCTCTGTTTATTAATGTTATAAGTTGCCTAGTGTTGATGCTAATAAATGTTTGAGTGTAAGTGGTGATACCACCAACCTCTTCCCTCAGGACAGCTTAGTGCGTAAGTGCTAAGTTGCTTCAGTTGTGTCTGACTCTTTGCGACCCTATGGACTGTAAGGCACCAGGCTCCTCTGTCTGTGGGATTCTCCCGGTAAGAATACTGGAATGGGTTGCCATGCCCTCCTCCAGGGGATCTTCCCGACCCCGGGATGGAACAGATGAGGTGCCTTCTTATTTTACTTCTCCTGGTGTCTATCACAAGATCACTGAGAGGTGAGATCTTGTGGAACTTCACTGCACAACTGCAGCTCTGCCTCAAAGGAGCAAATTCCTGAAGCTTGTAACTGAAGATGGAGGACCTTATACCGTGTCCCCCTTGGGCATGTACCCTCTGGTGCCCACTGTGGTGACACGTTGGTATTGCAGGGTGTACCTTACCCGTCCTGGAAGGGGTAGCCCCATGTGCTGTTTTGGCTCATGAAACATTTTGGACCCTTGTTGATTGAAACGGCTGAAACAATAAAGGAGTATCCAGCACCCAGGACTCCAATCACTGCAAATATTGTGGAGGTGAACATCTGAAAGAGAAGGAGAGAGACCACGTGGGGTTCTTAAGGTGTTCAGAGATTAAATGCAACACTCCTGACTGTCCAATCATTGATGTGATGAATATGAGGAAGTTCTGGGGTAGAAGCCAGTCTTTACTGGAAATGGGGCCTGTGGAGTCTCCTAGAATGAATTTTGATGTCTCATGTTCCCTTATCTACCCCCATCCCCATATATTTTTCTCCTATTCATTGAGGACTCATGTGCTAGGTATGGTTTTATACCTTTGAGGCAGAGTTTTTAACTTTGTTAAAAATAGACTGTCCTTCACAGGGTTAATACGGAAGCCCAGTCTATTACAGAATCAAAGACTCTTAAAATGGGAAGTGATCTTAAGTTTTCTGGTCCAGTCATCTTGCTGAGTCTAAGTCATCATGGGACCTTATGTGGCAGGCAGGTTTTGCTTATGAGAAAGGGTAGAAATCTAGGATATTTCCTCATCAATCCTAATTACATCCCTTGAGTTCAAAAAGGGATTAAATCCAACTTCTCTTCCATCAGGTAGCAATCTTTAAAATATCTGAAGGTATTTTATATTTTACACAAAAATATTTTCTGTTTGACATCTCTCCACCCCTTCTACCTGCTGCAAATTTTCTCTCCTTTGGGTTACACAAGCCCAACAATTTCAGTTCTTTTAAATATTTTTATATAACAGATTAATTAGTGAAAAATGGATTGTACTAGTGCCTTTTTTTCAAATTATAAAATCAAGATAGACTGTAGAATATAAAATGCAGAAATAATCTTGGAGCCCATCTAGGCTAACCCACTCTTAGAGATGAAAAAATTTAGGCATAGAGATGCAATCTATATTCTAAACAGTAATTAGAGAGTAGCTTGGAAACATTAACAATTTTGAAATTAGAGATGAAAAATTATCACCTCCATTGCATTGGGACATGAAGGTGTAGTGCAAAGCACAAGAGTTTAAAAGTCAGCAGACTCAAGCTCAAATCTCAGCAACGCTACTTTTCCCTGTATGATGAATCTGCGTAATGAATGTAGCCTCAGGGTCTTAGCTTCTCATCTATGAAATGTGCATGATAAAGCCTACCTAAATTAGACATGGTAACATAAGTTAAATGTCAGATACTTCCTTTTCCTGTTCCTTGTATTCGTATCAGTCTTTTCACAGTGCATGTTTGAGGGTTTGAGGGTGGGGTTAGAGGGTAGAGAGGATCTAATTGTGCCTAAGCTACTGGAATCCATGTAATCTATTTAGCTTGGATTCATATTCATATCATATATCATATTATGTATTAATATATTTTGGATGCAACTTTCCAAGACTGAACTCTGGTTCCATGGACCATATCTGACTTCTCGTGCCTGTAGAACTGACCATTTTCTCCTTCATATAAAAACTCAACAGGACCCTATGGGACTCCTGGGCATGGAAGCCTTTCCATGTCCCCTGTTTCTTATTTGTAGGGAACAGACTGCATCCTCCATGACCTTCCCAGAATCCCAAAAGGCAGATTCAAACAGTTGCTAATAAAGGAAGAAAGGAGATGCAGAGACAAGGGAGGAATGGCCAAGAAACAGTAGTGCAGCCTTGGGGCAGGGTCCTGGCTGTGTCTCAAGGGATACGCATAGCAGTATCTTTGGGCTCTTTACAGAATTAAGACCCCCAACAAATGGAAGATGTTAGCATTCTGCATTACAGAGAAAATCACAGTTTGATAACTTTAAGAAACTCATCAGGAGACCACCTGAGGCCAGATTAAAGAAGTGCAGGCCCTGCACACACCCTGATCCTTGTCAGCAACACTGCTCTTGAACCATTGCTATAAAACCTCACCAAATCCTTGGAACATACAGTTTTTCAGAGCACAAGCCTGCTGTGTCCCCTTTGGCCTAGCAAAGCAATAAAGCTTATTTTTTCCCTAGTTTATATTTGGGTATATACGGTAATTTGCAAGCTTCCCAGGTGGCACTAGGGGTAAAGAACCTGCCCACCAATGCAAGAGACATAAGAGACGTGGTTTCGATCTCTAGGTCAGGAAGATGCCCTCAAGAAGAGCATGGCAACCCATTCCAGTATTCTTGCCTGGAGAATCCCATGGAGAGAGAGGCCTGGTGGGCTACCGTCCATAAGTGGGCTATGGTGGGCTACCGTCCAAAGAGTCAGACACAACTGAGGTGACTTAGCACGCACACATACATGGTAATTTGCAGAGTTTTCTGATCTCACAGGAGACTATAACCTTTTTATCATGAATCCTCGCAACAACACACTTTGGGAGATGCTGCTCCAATTTAGTGCTAGTCCACAGAGGCCAAGAGTTTGGCATCTGTATCTCCTAGCCCCAGGACCCTGAAATGTATCTACTCTCATCACAGCGCAACATCTACAAATACATAGTCTCTCATCTTAAAATTGCTTAAAGTCTTCAAAAGCCAAAATTTCCATTTATTTAAAGGGTTGAATATTCTTATATTTTCATGCAAAGATCTCAAAAACTTTCTAGTGCAATCATCTAATTTTCTGACTAGTAAAAATGCCTTCATTCTATTAGAATCTTAGATGCGTTATCTCATTTAATCTTTTCAACAAACCTGTGAGGTGGGTGTGATTACCTAGGTTTTCCAAACAGGAAACTGAGACTAGTAGAAATTAAGCTAATAGTTCTGAGTCAAACAAAAAGTGGAGTGGTGGGACTGGGATTCGTCCACGATCATTTGGTTCCAAAGGCCATGTTCTTGTCACTTTCTCAAGTCACACATCTAGAAGGTGGCCAAGCTAGACTAAGACTGGAGGCTTAGGGGGAGGGGCAACATAGAGGTGGAGGATAAGAGGTACAAACTATTAGGTATAACATATGCTATGAGGATATATTGGATAACACGGGGCATAGAACCAATATTCTATGATAATTATAAATGGAGTATAACCTTTAACAATTGTGAATCACTGTATTATACTCCTGTAACTTATTTAATATTGTACAGCGACTATACTTCAAAAAAAAAAAGAACTGGAGTCTCCCTCCCAGTCCAGTGTCTTGTACCTGCTACTTCTTCAAATCACACACACATACACACACCACGCGCGGCACACTGCCACCAGTGTCAGATGCCCTTAGCAACAGATCAAATTTGTCATTTGCAAATTTCTCTTTGAGTGACATTGATTCCCTCACAGAAATAAAACAACAGATAAGGAAAAAATATCTTTTTCCTCTTTTTCCTGGTCTTGAGTCAGGAATCATGAAACTATTAACTGTTGAGAATGAAAGAGCAACTAAAATTGCTATAATAGAAAAGGAAGATCGCTTTTCCAGGAAGGCAGTTTGGAAGTCTGAGGGGCCCAGGGGTCTAGCCTTCTCGGCAGCACCCAGGTCTCCACCTGCCCGGCCTCAGCTTTAGGTGGTATACAGAAGAAAGGGGTGGGTAGTTCTAGAAGGTGCCTTCAATTAAAACAACTCAGGATTTCATCATCCAGTGGCTGGAAGGGAGAGGAGAAACCTATTTTGTGCTATTCCTGCTGTGTGGGAAGAGGAGAGGATTTTAGATATCATTCCTGGAACATTTCAACAGGCCAATGTTTACAGACACAAAAAGTGAGTGCACTTGCAAACAGTCCTCATTTTAGGCAAGTCTGAGTACATGCAAAACCAGGTTAATATAAAACATCAATGAGATAATTTCCCCTTTACCAAAGAGTCCCCCTGATAAGCACCTCTGACCAACAGTGTCCAAATGGAAACTAATGCAAGCCGTATTCATAATTTAAAATTTTCTTATAACCACCACTTAAAAAGTTTAAAAAAGGTGAGATTCATTTTAATAATATGCTTTCTTTAACTTGCATATTCAACATATTATCAATAGATAATCAATAAAAAAACTACTAATGAGATATTTTATATTTTGTACCAGTTCTTTGGGATCTGGTGTGTGTTTTCTACCTATGGTACATCTCAGTTTAGACTGGCTACCTTCTATATGTTCAATAGCCACATGTGGATGGTGGCTCCTGCATTGGACAGTACAGTCTAGAAAATTTGGAAGATTGATTTTGGGTAGTAAAAGTTAAAAACAATAGATGAATATGGTCTGTACTGATTTCATGATTATGATTACTCTCAGGGGGCAGGAGTGTATAACAGAGGATGGCTACACAGTCATTCTCAATTGAAGCAATACGGTTTTATTTCTTTACAAAACTATCTGAAGAAAAAATGGCATCAGGTTACAATTTAATAAAGCTACAGGCGGTATGTTCTGTTTTTGTATTCGCATTTGACATATCTCACCTTGAAACTTGAAAAGTTTCTCCAATTAATTTTTCATTACTTTTCCAGGATGGAGAAGCCAGCTACATTTTATATCACTTTGTTTTAACTCATGTTTAGAAGTCTTGAAAACCTGCTTAATTTACTACTCTGTTGTGTCTTAAAATCAGAAAGAGTACCTTTCATTTACCATGGGTTACATGATACAACATTTTTCAAGTTAAAAGAGAAATTATGAAAGTGAAGTTGAATATGTTAGGGAGCAGGCACTCTAAACTGATGCTTTTTAAAAGTAAACAGACAAAAGGCCTGGAGTATTTCTGGAAGGAGACACAATAATTGGGAACACTGCTAACCTCTGGGGAAAGGCGTTGCCAAACTTTATAGAGTCAGGAATGTGTGACTTCCTTTGTAGTTTTTGTACTATGGACATGTTTTTCCTATTCTAAATTAATAAATAGTAAAGGGGGGACTCTATTGTGTAGTGGCCAAGGGCACAGGGTACAGGCAGACAGATCTGGGTTTTGTTTTTTGGCTGTCCGACAAGATATGTGGGATCTTAGTTCCCAAACCAGGGATCAATCTTGTGCCTGCTGCATTGGAGGCATACAGTCTTAACCACTGGACCACCAGGGAAGTCCCAGATTAGGTCTGATTCCTGTTTCTTCCCCCATGACATTGGGAAGTTTATCTTTCTAAGATCTCCATTTCTTCTTCCGTAAAATAAGGTTCAAGAATAACTACCTGTCTCCCTGAACATGGGCTTCCCCGATAGATCAGTTGGTTGGTAAAGAATCCACCTGCAATGTAGGAGACCCCGGTTTGGTTCCTGGGTCAGGTGGATCCACTGGAGAAGGGATAGGCTACCCACTCCAGTATTCTTGGGCTTCCCTTGTGGCTCAGCTGGTAAAGAATCCACCTGCAATATAGGAGACCTGGGTTCGATCCTTGAGTTGGGACGATCCCCTGGAGGAGGGCATGACAACCACTCCAGTATTCTGGCCTGGAGAATTCCATGGACTGTATAGTCCAGTGGGTCACAAAGAGGCAGACATGACTTTCACTTTCTTTCCCAGAACATAACATGTAAGATTTCCTAATCAATAGTAAATCCGGAATCAAAGGTACATATGTCTAGAAAATCAGATAACCCCCTGGTGGGGTAGGCTATTAGATAATGCCTAGCACTTCACTGGGGCTTTCCTGGTAGCTCAGCTGGTAAAGAATCTGCCTGCAATGCAGGAGACCTGGCTTTGATCCCTGGGTTGGGAAGATCCCCTGGAAGAAGGAATGGCAACCCACTCCAGTATTCCTGCCTGGAGAGTTCCCACCTGGACAGAGGAGCCTGGTGGGCTACAGTCCATGGGGTCACAAAGAGTCTGACACATCTGAGCGACTAAGCACAGCACAGTACTTCACTGGGAGGATACCCAGAGATCTCTCTTGCCTATTCCCAATATTTGAAGAATTTTCCGTGACATTAACAATCACTTGATAAATGTCTTTATTATAAAAATTTTAATAGTCATAGCCTCACATATGTTAACCTTCCACAAATACAAACAGCCTAGCTCTGGGGAGAAAAAGAAAAGTAAACAGGCTGTCTTCTGGTTGCTCAACACACACCTTCGGTTTGCATTTCTAAAGAAGCATGCGTTAATGTATATGCTGTAAATGCTTCCCTTGAAGTGGAAGAGAATGCTCTCGAATCACCAGGTATCAGTTTAAGACCTCCCTCTTTATCAGACTCTGGAGGCAGATGAGGTGGGGTCCGACCCCAGCTCTGCCCCCGCCTGTGGGTGTTCTGTCAGCCGAAGCACCTGGAGGAGGTGTGGGGGTGGGGCGGGGGACACTGAGAAGGGAGGAAAAGTGGATGGTTTAGGAGACAGGATATTTCAAGGCTTGGGCAGTGGCAACATGTTGGGGAAACATCTCTGGTGGGCATGAAGTCTCCTTTCAGAAAGGAGATACATAGAGATTACTTGAAGATATTTTCACTTAAACATTAATGCCCTCCTGTATTTTCTGACTCAGTCTTGGGAATACAGGCTGGGTATGGGGGGTGGGGGCATGGGGGAGTTTGCCGTGGTCAGAAACTTAATTTGCAAGAGCCTCAGTTTCCTTACTTATAAAATGAGAAATGGAATGTCTACCTCAAAGAGCTATTGTTAGAATTGAGCCTGATAAAGTACGGAAATGACCTGAAATCCTCCCTTCATTTACTTCATTCATCCAACAAGCATTTATGAAGGCTCTATGAGTCCCCAGTACCCCAGGCACTTGGTACTACCCTCCTCTGCCCTGAAGCTAATGCTTACAACCTTTTTCCCCAGCCCTTGCCATGGTCTTATGAAAGGTAGCCACTGGCATTGGCCATTTTACAGGACAGGATTTTGAAACACAGAACATTTAGAGAAGAAATAGGGTTTCATACTTCATTTCTTCTTTTATGATAATTATTTCACAAGAAGGGGCTTTCTTAAATCCCCTTCAAACTAGCGGTCCTTATAAGGAATGCGGAGGCTGCTGTCAGCAGTTCTCTTGGCCTCAGAAAGTACTGACGTCAGAAGTGCTCAACCAGGAGGCGTCCCTAGGGGTCGCTGGCGAGCCGAGTCGGACGCGGGGAGAAGTTCTGACTTCCAGTGAATAGATTGATTTGTGACCTGATCCAGATCTTCCTTCAGAACTGGTCAGTGCACTCTCTGGCCCTGCCTATGGGTGGGGTGGGCGTTTATCTGCATGATATACTTTCAGGATGCTGAAATTCCTGTCTGCCCCTAAATATCTCCTTTATCAGGCCAATTATTAAAGACACTCCTCGAGTTAAGGTCAAGGTTTTCTAAATGCTCTTACTACAGTACATACTTAACAGGAAAGAATTGATAAAATGAATTAGCTGTCTCATTGGACCCTGTGTGTACATGCTCAGTCGCGCCTGACTCTTTGCGGCCCCATGGACTGTAGCCTCCCAAGCTCCTCTGTCCATGGGATTTCCCAGGCAAGAGTACTGGAATGGGTTGTCATATCCCCCTCCAGTAGATCTTCCACACCTAGGGATCGAACCTGAGTCTCCGGCATTGTAGGTGGATTCTTTATTGCTGAGCCACTAGGTAAGCTCATTGGACCCTGAGAGGTCATTTTTTTTTTTTTTTTTTAATGGATTAGAGGACAGATCAGCTGCTAGGACACCTCTAGTTTGGGAGCAGGAGGGTGAGACCTAGCCACACACCCAGACCAGGGTTTTCAAAGCCCAGTTTGAAAGTCTCCCTCCTCTTGCAGCTTTTGTCCCAGGGCTCCTTTTTCTCAGCTCTTATTTACCCTGCTGCTGCTGCTGCTACTAAGTCGCTTCAGTCGTGTCCGACTCTGTGCGAGCCCATAAACAGCAGCCCACCAGGCTCCCCCGTCCCTGGGATTCTCCAGGCAAGAATATTGGAGTGGGTTACCACTTCCTTCTCCAATGCATGAAAGTGAAAAGTGAAAGTGAAGTTGCTCAGTTGTGTCCGACTCTTCGCGACCCCATGGACTGCAGCCTACCAGGCTCCTCCGCCCATGGGATTTTCCAGGCAAGAGTACTGGAGTGGGTTGCCATTGCCTTCTCCGCTTATTTACCCTAATTTATTTAAAAGAGTACAGATCTCAGGGACAGGGTTTCAGTCTTGCTCTGCTTCAGAGAATGTTTAGCCTTCATTTTTTAGTTTCACTCTGAAACCATCAACTAGGCAACCTCAAAAAAAATTTTTTTTCCAGCTTATTTATTGTCTTGCTTTATCTCTACAGCAATCACATCCTGCTTCCACTATTGATTCCTACCTCCTGGTTTTACTGCCCAAGGAAAGAGAAGAGAATGATGCAGCTAATTTCTGAAGAATATTCCTGAAAGACTGAACAAAGAAGAGAGAGACAGACCAGGAAACAAATGATAGAGACAGCTATGAAGACAGCCACGTGATTTGGCTCAGCAGCTCTTGGCCCAGTTTGTTCCTGCCTCACAGGCCTTTCTACCCAATAGGATTTCTTACATGATGCTCTCAGAAGCCCAGTGTTCCTTATACACCTGGAAGGGAATATTGTGAGCCTTCGGAAAAATAATTCAAATCTTTAGCATTATAGAACCGATCAAATTATGCTGCAGGGGTTTTTTCTTTTTGTATGACAAATGTTTGTAAATGTATGCATGCAGGCTAAGTCTGACTCTTCGCGACCCTATGTTCTATAGCCCTCCAGGCTCCTCTGTCTATGGGGAATCTCCAGGCAAGAATACTGGAGTGGATTGCCATGCCGTCCTCCATGTTTGCAAATACCTTTCTTTAAAAACTGACTATGGCTTCAGAGCCTTGGAACATTAAGGAAACATCTGAAGCAGGGACATGAACCCCGTGGCCTTTTGGGGTGGGCAAAGAGCTCAGTAATGCCCAAGTGGTGGTGGTTTAGTGGCTCAGTCATTTCTGCCTCTTGCAACCCCATGGATTATAACCCACCAGGCTCCTCTGTCCATGATATTTTCCAGGCAAGAATACTGTAATGGGTAGCCATTTCCTTCTCCAGAGGATCTTCCCAACCCAGGGGTTGAACCCATGTCTCCTGCATTGCAGAATGATTGCTGGTTTGTTTTTTTTTTTGCCAAAATATAGGTGCAGGAGTACCAGGTTATTTTTGTTGTTGTTGTTGTTTGTTTTTTAAAAGAAGCAAGATATCTAGATTTCTTTTGTGTATATGTGAAATCTATTTTTAAACGGTGGCAGCTGATTAACAAACAAATGAACCCAAAACAAGAAATCTTTCTGCTGGTCACTTAGAGAGTGGTCACCCCTGGTGCAGGGCGGCTGTGGCTGGTGCTTTGGTTTCCAAGTGGCAGAGCTGGTCCTTTGAAGGGCACTGCCCTTGTGAACAGTTAGCTAGTGGCTAGAAGGAGTCCTATTCAACTTACATCAAGAACGGATCCCCACTGAGAGGTGAGGGACCCCAGTCAGATGATTTGCATTGAGCAGACCAAGTGTTTCAGATTGTATATATTCAACTGTGCTTAATAATTTTTCTGCTTTCCTCTCAGATTTCACACAAATCTAATTTAAAAACATGCTTTGCACAGTACTTTGAATATTGTTTCCCTTCTCAGTGTGATTATGTGTGAAACAAACAACAACAACAAAAATGAAACAAAGACCCTGGTTTTGTACTGGCTGATGTTTAGCCTTCTACTCAGCACCAGGGAATGAGCTGTTAGATTTCTATGTAATTCATCCAATTTCCTTAATTGCTCGTTTTTTTTTTTCAAATTCTCATCTCTGATTTATTCCCCCCAAATCCACAAGGTGCAATGGGATTAGATTTCAGAGAGAAAATGAGTTACATATTTACTTCTTTCCTTTATTATTAAGTATATGAAAATATAATTATATATAACACACACTGGAGCTTCCCTAGTGGCTTAGTGGTAAAGAATTTGCCCGCAATGCAAGAGATGGGAATTTGATCCCTGGGTTGGGAAGATCCCCTGGAAAAGAAAATGGCAACCCACTCCAGTATTGCCTGGAAAATCCCATGGACAGAGGAGCCTTGTGGCTATAGTCTTTGGGTTCACAAAAGAGTTGGACACAACTTAGTAACTAAGCAGCAACAACAATACACAAAATTTTTAAATCAAATTATCAAATTACATAATTGTAATTTGCATCAAATTACATAATTGTATAAAATGCATTGTGGTTGATTTTTGCATCTCTTTGTCAATAATGATTTTAAATGTTGCTATAATAATCAATGCTTGATTGTGTTTGAAAAGTGATAGCATTCTCTTTGAATGATCCTTGATCTCGAGTGGAAAAGCATCATGGTATTCACAGTGCACCAGCCTCAGCTCTTCACATGTATTCAATAGGGCATGGCAACCCACTCCAGTATTCTTGCCTGGAGAATCCCCATGGACAGAGGAATCTGGCAGGCTCCAGTCCTTGGGGTTGCAAAGAGCTGGACATGACTGAGCAACTAAGCATAGCACAGCACAGATATTTTTTAGTTGACCAGATGAGGAGATACGGATAAGAAAAAAATGTTAGAAATGATTAGGTTTCGGGACAAGTTGCAACACCTTTCCCTTTAAGTGATTAAGGTAGGAATGTATAATTTATCATTGGGGTTCTTTTAGATGGACAACTGACTCTTTGGAGATTAGATAGGTGCTGGTTTACCCATCATCCAGCCAGTAATTCTGTCTCGGCCTTCTTCATTTTTGCTACATCAGTGTATCTGAACTCAATATTTTTCTTTAAATCAGCTCTCTATTTTATTCATTTATATCACCTATATGAATGAAAAGCTAGAATTATCAACACACATAAACACAATATTATTGAATTTCTAGTTAATGTTTCTCACATTCCTGGAGCTGGAGACTCGTTAGGGAGATTACAGAGAATTAGAAATAGCAAAGACTTTTTTCCATCAAAGTAAGTTTTCTTGATAGACTTAAGAGGATTGAAGGAGAATTAAAAGAAAATAACTTTCTATATTATTGAAAGACAGAGCAAATCTGTGTGCCAGCAGAGCTTGTCTGTCCTTGGGAAATTCTGAGTTAGTCCCTTCCTCATCTTAACAGATGGGCAGAGTGAGGCAAAGAGCACCCCAGTTGAGGAAATGGGACTCAGCCCCACTCCCAGCCTTCCCACTCCAGCTTAGAATGGTGAAGCCTATTTTCTGTAGCTTGCTCACTAAAGATGGATGGCTACAGGAAACAAGAAAGGAAACAGAAGGCTGGGGGCAAAACTGAGGTAGAGGTAAGGAAGTGCTGAGCCTCTGAGGCAGTGATCCTGGCAGGGGTGCAGATGGGGCTACCAGGAGAAGAAGTCACCATCTGTTATCCTGTCCCAGCCCCATCTTTACAGACAAGGCAACCCAGAGCCAGAGAACGGAACTGACTTGCCCAAGGTCTCAGGGCTTCTCAGCGGCAGAGGCAGTCACAGCCTCCATCTCTGCCTTCCAAGCCTGCAGTCTTTTCTTTATTAAGCTATACTTTTAGTTAGCATTTTATTTTTAAAATTTTTCCTTTTGGCTGAGCTGTGCTGCATTCAGGATCCTAGTTCCCTGACCAGGGATCTAACCCACGCCGCCTGCACTGAAAGCGCAACAGCTTAACCACTGGACCACCAGGGAAGTCCTCAAGCCTTCATTCTTTCTATAGCATCACTGCAGATTTCCAGCTCTGATATCCCTGACTGTAACATTTTGAATGATACTCATCTATAAGTAGAAGGGCTATGGTTTTAAAAATTTATGATTACTGTTACTTTGCACCAGCAAGAATTCCATCATTATCCCTGTACCAGCTGCCCCCAGAGTGTTGCCTGGGGCTGGTAACTCATCCCCTCAATGCCCAGCACAGGAAGGCAGTGCCCTCTGGAGCGAGTCTGGTGGCTGATTCCCCACTCCCGTCCCCCGCAGGCACTGACCGCAAAGCGCTTCCCGCAGCCCTCATTGCCACAGCACCCGCAGCAGTCATTGTTCTTCAGGCCCAGGAACACCAGGGCAGGGAAGATCATCTACAAGCAAAAGAAACACCTTGTGATTTGGCACGTGAAGGGGGGCCCCATGCCTGCCTGCCTGTGTGGGGAGCCTCATCTCCAAACTGGGACTTGGGGGCCAACAGCTAACGGAGTCTGGCTGGTGGGTAGACGAGTGTTATGGAATATTTAGGTTCTATTTGGTCTAACTGCACACCCAATGAGGCAATATATCAAGATCTGACACTCTGAGTTTCCATTTACATGGTGGGTTAGGAGAAGGGCAAACAACTTGTCCTCAATTGTCATGAAACATGAGTTTTTCTCTCTCTAAACCAGAAGTTCCTAGTCTATGTTGGAAATAAGGGATAAAGAAATCATTACCAAAGAATTGGAAGAGGAATTCACTGACACCTGTTTCTCTTGGTAGTTTTCAGTCAATTTACTAGAAAAGTATATTCACTCCCCGACCCCCCACAACCCCGCACCCTATCATTGTCTTGTTAAAATAAATTCTGTAGCACTCAGTTTGGTTCAGGGAAGTCTACGGCCCCATGGGAGCTGCCAGCCTAAGTCTGGGGATTCCTTGGTCCCTATGGGGAAGGGAAAATATTGAGGCACTTAACGTTTCATCATGCAGTTCTTGGGCTTTTGTTAGCAACTAAATGTCTTCTTGTTCAGTAAGTACCCAATTTTAAAAAGATAGGATGAAAATCGATGGGGGTAGATTTTAAGGTTTCCTTACTCACCAAGACTCCGCTTCCTAGTATTCCTCCAAAATACCAGACTTCGTCGGAAAGGTGGTCATTGTTGTCTATCACTTTTCCTCCAGGGAAAAATAACAGGATGTTAGCGAGGAGGCCAAACACAGACAGGGGGATGAGGGTGCCCCCCAGGCACTTGGCACAGCTCCCAGTGCACATGCCGGAGATGTAGGATGTAGGTGTGCGATCAAGCCCCCCTAGCTGCCTTCCTCACAGGTTCTCTTCAAAGTTATCGGCTGCAGAGTCGTAACAATTGTCCTCAAATCAATTCTTATTTTGGAGCCGAGAAGCAAAATCAGCCTGTGAGCTGTGTCCTGGGAGTTGCTTCAGCTTCTCAAATGTAACAGAACCTCAATGGCGATGGTCATTTATATTCTCCCTGACCTGAAGCTCTTTTTTTTTTTCCCCTGCACCCTCATAAATAAGATTACGTTCATTGCAATCATTTTGCCATGGAGACCAATAACCTCTGTTAATAATCCACCAGCACAGACAAGACACTCAACCTTGTTGCAATCGAACTTAGGGCTGGAACAAACAGCATCTGGGCCTACTGCACCTTTAATCTGACAATGGCCTGCCCAAATCAAGAAATATTTCCCCCAGGCTCTTTATAAATCACAGTAAAATTGAGTTACATCCTAGCTAAAATCATGTCTCCTAAGTACTTAATGGTCTACAGTGCGTATCTTTGCCTTTTCTGCTGAAAGCCTGGAATGCAAAAGAGTTACTTGAAAGAGCTTCTGTTTTCCTCAATAGGAAAATAGCAATCTGACGGTCTAGTTGGGTATTTTTGAGCTCGGGCCCACAGGAATTTTTTAAAGGACAAAATCAGGATGATTATTTATTTTGTTGTCTTCTTGCTCTATTTCCATATTTGCTATTCCATTAAGTTCTATTTTCTTCCCTACCTGGCATGATAGAATTAGCAAAAACCATTCCCAATCAACTTGTTCAGCTATATCTTCTCTGCAGGAATAAAAAGCTCCATCTTTGAAAAGGGTAAGGAGAAAGGGAGGTTGGTATGGGGTGGAAGAGAGGAAAGATATTGATGAGGGGATTGGAGGTAGATTGGACAAAGTTAAAAGAGCAGTTAGTGTAAGAGGAGGTGAGATGGACCTTTATTGGAAATTTTGCCAACTGTCTGGGGCAGCATTCGGTTACTAGTACGCTTTGTGTCACTTTAAGAAAGCTCCTGCCATGCCTAGACCAAGCCCTACGTCATGCAGTGACCCTCCCTGCTGGGTACTGGTGTTGCTTAGCAGCTAGCTGGAGGACTGTGGGATGAAAAGGGAGCCCTGCTAGCCCTTTGTTGAGCCTGGTAGGCTGCAGTCCATGGGGTCGCTAGAGTCGGGCACAACTGAGCGACTTCATTTTCACTTTTCACTTTCATGCACTGGAGAAGGAAACAGCAACCCACTCCAGTTTTCTTGCCTGGAGAATCCCAGGGACGGGGGAGCCTGGTGGGCTGCCGTCTGTGGGGTCGCACAGAGTCGGATATGAGTGAAGAGACTTAGCAGCAGCAGCAGCAGAGGTTAAGAGAAAGACAGAATTTCACAGGCAGTCAAGTTGTAGCTAAATAAAAAGCAAGTAACATTGTACCGTGGTAGGACCTGTCCTGCCATGAAGTTGGCCACTTGTTCCCAGGGAAGGCCCTAGGGCTCAGAGAGATTAAGTACATATCATAAGGTCATCCCAACATAATAAGACAAGGAACCAAGACTTTAAAACAAGATTCTTTGTCATCCATGCCTGGGCTATGGTCTCCCTAATAGATTTTCTTCTTTAGAACTTAAAAAAAAATGTTCTCTTTTCAATATAAACAATAGAATGATACCATGTGTGAATTGTATGGGTACAGCGGGACATACTTCTTTCTGAACAACCATGAACTATTGTGATTTTTTTCTTATTACAAGATAATTTTTTTTTTTTTTTGGTAGAAAAGTCAGTTATACAGATTAGCAGAAGGAAGAAAAACCAGCCATGTTCCTACCACCAGCAGATAAGGACTGTTATCACTTTGCTGGCTGTTGCTTTTCAACACTCTGAGCAGGTGCAAATGAGCTTTCTTTGTAACCCACCAGCTTTGACAAGGAGTTCTGAAAGTGTTGGGAGGAAGTCCAAAGTTCTCAGCATGTAAGAGTGGAGTTGATCTTTGTAGATGCCATCTTGGAGCTAGGCAGCTCCCCTTTGGAGCCTGGGCAGTTTTTTCTTTCTTCAGAGACTTTTGCCCCTAGAAGTTACTCAAGAAATTTGAATAACACTGGTCACTTTTTCAGACTAGACTTTTCAGACTAGTAACACGGGTTACTGATCACTAAGTGAACAGGTGAAAGTAGAAGATACCAGGGACCACAGTTGAGGTTTCTTCCATGATTTTTAAAAAGATGTGGTACATGAGGAGCTATGAGGGAGAGGCTAGAGGTCATTTATAGCCTGTATGCAGAAGGGGAAACGCTGTGGGATAGTCAGCCTTCTGGAATGCCCTGACTTCAGACACTTTGAGAGTGATTAATTCATTTATTGTTCAACAATTCATTGTGCCTTTAGACTTGCAAGCAGGAAGTGGCAATCTAATCTGGGGAAGGGGGAGGTGAGGGGAGGGAGCCTTGGTGAAGTTTACCCTCAGGAAGGGCTGGGTCCTTGCTTAAGACACTCGTGAGATTCTGACAATGAGGCTGTGACGCCCATGCTTGACGTTCGCTGTTCACTCTCTGTTCAGCAGTGAAGCCCTTGAATCGCAAGGGCTAGAGCCCTCCTTTTTAGAGACAGTGAGGATGAGGTGGCTGAGGCTGAGCCCCACTTTGGTTCCTGTTCTGCAGGAAGAAGACCTCAGAAGTGAGAGCAGATGGCAGCTCTCGAAGGGACAGAAAGGGATCCTTGTAGAAAGAAAAGGAGAATATGAGCTTGGCAGCTGCCCTCCTGGACCACATCCTCTGGGAGTTTGCTGGCAGTAAATTCAGCCACAGGAAGTCCAGGGGTTCCTGGACCTTAGGAGTGATGCAGGCACTCCATCCCTAAGCCAACGAGCACAGGCCTGGGAGATGTTTGCCCGGTGACCCTGACCATCTGCAGAAGACATGCATTAATACTTGGGTGACACTTATTAGTGTTTCTCAGTCTGCTGAACTCTTCGCCTGGCAGTTGATGAAGAATCATGAATTCAGTGCAATGCAGTGCAATCCGTAAGTGTGTTTGAAGCACCCACAGTGTGCCCACCAGTGTGCCAAGTACTGTCCTAGTGAACAAAATAAATCTGACTTGCTTTCTGACCTCACTGGTTTTATAACCTTGGGACTTCCCTGGCAGTCCAGCAGCTAAGACTCGGAGCTCCCAGAGCAGGGGACCGGCGTTTGATCCCTACGTCAGGGAAATAGATCCCACATGCTGCAACTAAAAGTTTACAGGCCACAGTGAAAATAGAAGATCCCACCTGCTGCAAGACCTGGCACAACCCCGCAGTATTACCACCTCTTACTTGTGACAAGAGATTTAAAAAAAAAATCATGCACGAGGTTAAATGAGTTAACTGCTCCTTAGCAGAAGAAGTAGGACTAGCTTGTTTTAAAGGAGATCAGGTAATTCTTCAGCTCTAGGTAGTACCATTGGAGCTCTTTGCTCTCGTTCAGTTGAGGGCTGCATTGCATTTATTTGTAGGGCCCAAGATGGCTTCACTCACCTACCAGGTGCCTTGATGGGAAAGGTGATACGATTGGGCTCAGCAGGGCCCCTCTCTTCCCCCTGTAGTCTTAGGGGTCTGCAACTGTAGCTCCAATACTTTGGCCACCTAATGCGAACAGCTGACTCATTGGGAAAGCCCCTGATGCCCGGAAAGATTTAAGGCAAGCGAAGAGGGCAGCAAAGGATGTGATGGTTGGATGGCATCACTGATTCAGTGGACATGAATTTGGGTGCACTCTGAAAGGTGGTGAGGGACAGGGAGGCCTGGAGTGCGACAGTCCATGGAGTTCAAAGAGGCGGACATGATTTAGGAACTGAACAACAAAGTGAGATTTTATATGATGACTCGAGAGATAAGAATTAGAAGCTATCACTTTCTTAAAACCTGAGTCAGAACCTGGAACAGGGTCACTTTTGGCCTATTCTCTGCATCAGAGTCCTCTAAGATTCAAGGAGAGGGGCACAGACTCTACCTCTGTATGAAAAGAGTCTCAAAGCGTTTGTGGCAGTCTTTAACCTGCCACACTAGTAGAGGTAGGATTCAAACCCAGGGAGTCTCACTCCAGAGGCGAAGCTCTTAACTACCACAAAGTAATTCTTAATACACTGAGTTTCGATCAACACAGGGAGGGCTGCCGGTGTGCACTTAGCTTCACATCAAGGGCCTTTTTCAGCTACAGGCTGGATACTCTGGATAATTCCCTCTATTTTATAGGAGTGGACACAGCTCGATTAGGATTTGGACTTGGGAATTTTGAAAGCACCATCAACACCAAAGAGTCCATGTCTCCTGTTGATTTCAAAATCAGAATGAGCAATTGCAAGCACACCCTGCCTTATGACTCAAAGAGGTGCTCTGTGACCCTCCCCAACCCAGGTCTCAGTACAAAAGGGCACAACTTGACCCTTCAGAGAGGCATGAACCTTGGCTGACGAATCTTTCCTGAGACCTGCCCAAATATCGATTGGTTTCAGCGATCTTTCTCTTTTTAGCCTTATGTTGCTATGGTTATAGGTGGAAAGTTAGCTTTCAAAAGAAACTCAGCCCTCACTCACTCTCCATAAAGTAGAACATCACTAATTGAGGTTCTTTATCCTCTTTTTAAATTAAGTGTACTCACAGGTTCTAAAGTAGACTAAATTAAGAAATTCATGTCATGGTTTAAAGGCAGAGACATCTGAACACTGCATTTATTTCTTATGTTTATAAATCTGACTTTATGAAATTATAAATAAATAATTTTATATAATTATAAATATATAACTATATATATAATTTCATAAAGTAAATATGACTGGGAAATACCTGCATTATTATACCTGTACTATACCAAATTTATATGTGCATACATATATTTGGTCTATGCCTCTGCACAGGTATTTCCCCAGTCATATTTACTTTATTAATTACATATAATTATATACCAATAACAATATAAAAGCATATATAATTTCATAAATATATAATTATATATATATGGGCCAAATATATATACATATATTTGGTCTATGGCTCTGCACAGGTATTTCTTTGGTCATATTTATTTTTAGAAAGTTTACAAATATATTTGAAACCAATAAAAAGCATAAAACAAGTGAAATTTGGAAAATATCAAAGCTTCTCTAAGAAGGTAACATACCTTTGAAACTTAATTGCCAAGAAAAAATTTTAACAAAATTATATAGCTTTACCTGGTGGCTCAGATGGTAAAGAATCTTCATGCAATGCCGGAGACTCAAGTTCAATCCCTGGGTCAGGAAGATCCCCTAGAAAAGGAAATGGCTATCGCTTCCAGTGTTCTTGCCTGGGAAATCCCATGGACAGGAGGCTGGTGGGCTAGAGTCCATGGGGTTGCAAAGAGTCGGACATGACTGAGTGAGTAACACACACTAACAAACACACACAAATGTTTATTGTGCACTTGCTCCTTGCTAGGAGCCTTTAATGCTTTTCATTGTTAGCTCATTTAATTGACAGTGCCGTCTGAAGTGGATATAGTAACTCACTCTTTCCTATATGGGAGGAACTGTGGCTCAGAGGGGTAAGGAGCTTACTGAGGACGATGCAGTAGAAAGCATCAAGTCAGCATCTGAACCCAAGCGCACACACTGTTTATCATAGCAAAAGGAGAGGCAGTGCCCAGGGAGATGGAAGGGCTCAAGGTGCCCTGCTGCCCAAGCATGCTCACGTTGACTTTAAGGACTGGTTTCCAGTTGCAAAAGCACTGAGCAAGAGACAAAAACTTATGGGTAAGAATAAAATGGGGCTTTCTTGGTGGCTCAGACAGTAAAGAATCTGCCTGCAATACAGGAGACCTGGGTTCGACCCCTGGGTCAGGAAGATCCCCTGGAGAAGGGAATGGCAACCCACTCCAGTATTCTTACCTGGAGAATTCCATGGACAGAGGGTAGGGTGTTGAAAATATTAAAACCAAGTTTAAAAAAGGCAAGTCTTCAAAACTGTCACAGAGGGATGGAATGGGTAGGGAGGTGGGACAGGGGTTCAGGATGGAGGGGACGCATGTATACCTATGGTGGGTTCATATTGAAGTATGGAAAAAGCCATCACAATATTGTAAAGTAATTATTCTCCAATTACAATAGAATTTTTAAAAAGCAAGTCTTGGTGTAGGCAGCTGGTGTGACATGTGCTTACTCTGTGGCCAGGTTGGGCTGCCCTCCTCTGCTGACAATGATGTCCAGAAGCCTGAGTTGAATGGTAAGCATCACTCACTTGCATTTGATTGACCAGCTCCAAATCACAGAAAATCAGAGTTAAACAACTTTCCTTTAGAATCTAAACTATAATTGCAAAAAAAAAAAAAAAAAACTTCCCAGTAATAACTATGCTGATCAAACTTAGAGGGTAAACAATACATCCTAGAGGTCTTTGGTAGTCTTCTCAGTATCCGGTACAGCCTGAGGGACTTTGCAGAGGTACAGTACTTTTCTTTATTGAAGTTTGCATTACTGTGATTACCTATATGTGTATCAAAGATTTTAGCAAAGTTATAGACCATGGCTTCTCAGAATTTGCTGTGTATATAATTCATCTGTGAGCTTGTTAAAATTAATATTCTGATTTAGAAGGTCTAGGGCGGGACTTGTACTCTTGCCTGGAAAATCCCATGGATGGAGGAGCCTGGTAGGCTGCAGTCCATGGGGTCGTGAAGAGTCGGACACGACTGAGCGACTTCACTTTGACTTTTCACTTTCATGCATTGAAGAAGGAAATGGCAACCCACTCCAGTGTTCTTGCCTGGAGAATCCCAGGGACGGGGGAGCCTGGTGGGCTGCCATCTGTGGGGTCGCACAGAGTCGGACACGACTGAAGCGACTTAGCAGCAGCAGAGTGGAACTTGAGGCTTTGCAATTCTAACAAGCTTCCAGGGATGCTGGTAGTCAGGGACTGAATCCGCTTCTTCTGCATCTCCTACCTTGGCAGGCAGGTTTTTTACCACTGCACCACGTGGGAAGCCGGAGCTCCTTTTTACCCATTCATAAACTTCAATCCTTATCAAAATTTGCCACTTCTGATTTTTTTTTTTTTTTCTTGGAAACATCTTCCCTCTGCTCTGCTCCCTCCCTCAGCTATCACCCTACTTCTTGGTTTCCTTTTGTGATCAAGCCCCTCTCTCCAGTCCCTGGTTCTGTCTAATTTGTTAACCTCTTGCTGCCTGGGTCCTGTCTGGGCTCACCATAGAAAGTTCGTCACCAACATTTTGCATGACTGAATCCAGTGGTGATTTCTCAGGCTTCACTCTTTGGCCACTGCTGCATTCCATTGTGGAGTCACACTGGTTATCTCTGCAAGGACTTTGGAAGTTAGCACTCTGCACTGTTCTCTCTTCCTGGGACTTCCAGGGCTACATTGACTTTCCAAACTCATCACCACATCAAATTCATTGATCTTAGACTTCTCTGGTGGTCCAATGGTTAAGACTTCAAGCCTCCAATGCAGGGGGTGCCAGTTTGATCCTTGGTCAGGGAACTAGATCCCACGTGCTGCATGGTGCTGCCACACACACACACAGAAGACCTTTCATCTTAACCTCGATCCTAGAAAAGGAGACAGACCACTCCTTGAAGACAGTGACTGTATCTTTAGAAAGGTAAAGTCCTCGACAGTACCTGGTACGTGGTATCTTCACTGAATTGAAGCACCAGAAACTATTAACTGATAATGGCGATGACGATGATAATGACAGCCACCCCCACACAACTATAAAACCTGACTTGTGGAAACATAAGATAGGATCATGTATTTACTTCTTGAACTCACAGTTTTAATACCCTTTTGGAATAACCACACAGCTAATTACCCAAAGGTTCAGAGGCTGGGATTTCCACGTTCTTGTGCTTCCTGTATGGTTTTGAGTGCATTTAAAAATTCTAGTTAGCTCTTAAGAATATCCATTCATTGCTTCTTCACAATTGAATTGAGAGCTACTTAAGAGTACATGGAAACTGGCAAGGTGGAGTGAGAGATGTGGCTCAGGAGGAGGGCAGAGAGGGAAAGGAGACATTTTCCTACCTGATTTACACATGTTTTTTCCTTGTCTGGGGGTGGGAAACACCTGAAAAATAACATCATATTGAACACTTTCTGGAAAATAGTTTAGATACTTTTTGTGTTTGTTTAATTTTTTCGGCCATGCAGCATGTTGCAGGATCTTAGTTCCCCAGCCAGGGATTAAACCCCGGGCCATGGCAGTAAAAGCGCCAAGTCCTAAGCACTGGACAGCCAGGGAACTCCCAAGACAGTTATGTTTTAGACAGAGGAAACATCAGCCACTTCCCTTCCCCCATGTATACACATTCTCTGGCTTTGAGTCCCCAAATGAACCACAATCTGACAACCATCATGATCCAGAGTCTTCCTCCTGCCTGACCCTGGATAGCTCTAGCATTTTAACTGACCTTAAGTTCAGCTCCTGGTGACTTCCAGAGCTACCTGCCAGCCTCAGGGTTCACCTATCAGCTTCAGAGCAAGTGAAGAAAATCCAAAAGATCCCCCAAAGCTTCCTGGCAGAAGGGATTTGTCCTCTTAATGTTTTATGCTGCATTCTTGTGAAGACACCTGGTCATCACCCCACAAAAAGGTAACTGAGATGTGTATGTCTTTGAGGCAGGCCTACTATCACTTTAAAAAAAAATTATTTGTTTTATTTTTGGCTGCATTTGGTCTTCGTTGCTGTGTGCGGGCTTTCTTTAGCTGTGGCAAGCAACAGGCTACTCTCTAGTTGGGGTATGCAGGCTTCTCACTGTGATGGCTTCTCTTACTCTGTCACTTAATAACTGTGGCCCTTGAGACATTACTTAACCTGTCAGAGCCTTAGTCATTTCATTGATGAAGTGGAATAATTGGCTTTCAAGGTTCAAAGAAGATGACGTAGGCAAAGGTCAAGAGTAGCGGCTCATTCATCAATGTGCTCAACAGACTGTGTGGTCATCACTCTTCTAGGTGTAGGGGCCTGGTGGTGAACAACCCTGCTCTTAGGAAGATCATATTCTAGAGGGAGTCATTCACATAGCAGTTCCCTTTCCTGTTTTCACTTTCCTTTTCCTTATTCAGAATAAGAACATCTGCAATTATGACAGATATATAATATTTTAGAAAAATGGATGCTCCAACCAAACACAAGTCTGCCTTTCTTTGACAGAGTCAAGGCAAGTAACAACTTTTTTTTCCCCCAGAAGAGTAGAAAAAAATCTGATTCATTAACTTACTACCCTTATTCCTCTGTTAGAAAAAAGACACTAGAAAACTCGTACCAGATGGTACATAATGTTACTTGTACTGAATTCCAGAACTAGAATTTCTGTTCCATGTTAGGTGTCATCTCCTAATGGTCTACCAGAGGGTAAGCCCAAGGCAGTAAGAACACTGAACTCAGAAGACCACAGAGCTAACGTCCATGGGCAGCTGAGAAGGTCATGGCTCTGTCTGCAGAATGCTTACTACCTGCATCTGGCAGGGAGACTAGGGTAGGGAATAAAATGTGCATTGCCTGATAAGCAGAACAAAACTTTTATTTGTTTATTTTATAAAATAAAATCCAGGCATTTGACAAAATATAGATCAAACACTGACTTTTTAAAAATTAATTGAAATTCTTAAGTGGTATCAGACATTTTGAATAGTCCAGACCAAACCAGGGTACGATCAGCTAAAGCTTCAGGTCCTATAATCACTTTATCTCACACACATAAGTGCAGATGACTATTATTCAGTCTTCAGTGTGCATTCATAGCTCCATCTCACTTGATTCCAACCATGAGATCACCAGTCGGTATTATTACAGCCATTTTTTTCCAATGGATGAGGAACTGAGGCTGAAGAGGTTAAGAGATTTGCCAAAGTTCACACAGTCAGGTGGTGCAGTGGTAAAGAATCTGCCTGCCAATGCAGGAGATACAACAGACGTGGGTTCAATCCCTGGGTCTGGAAGATCCCCTGGAGAAGGAAATGGCAACCCACTCTAGTATTCTTGCCTAGGAAATCCCATGGACAGAGGAGCCTGGTGGACTACAATCCATAGGGTCACAAAGAGTCGGATATGACTGAACAACTGAGCACACACAGTCAGCAAACAGCAGAACCAAAATTAGAGTAAATATCTTCTGACCCCTAGGCTAGGACTCTGACTGCTGTGATGCTGAGAGAGACAGAATTTTCATACCAGAATGCTCACCCAGCATGGGACTCCAATTACTGACTCTTTAACACACATGGCAGGATTTCCCTGGTAGTCCAGTGGACAAGACTTTGCACTCTTGATGCAGAAGGCCCGGGTTCGATCACTGGTCAGGGAACTAGATTCTACATGCTGCAACTAAAGACTTGGCACAGCCAGATAAATAAATAAATACATAAAATATTTAAACATACATGGCCAAGCTTCCTGCTCACTACAGCTCCTTCTTCTCCACCCACCCCTAGATAAAACTTAAACTGAAGAAGTATGTACATATATATATATATATATATAAAGGACTTAATTATTAAGTGTGTTAAATGTTGGTTTTGCTGGAAAAAAATGTTATCTAAACAGGACTAGAGATTATCCCTTTTTTCCTGTATTAGTTTGTGATTGCTGTATAACAAACCACACCAAAACCAAGTGATTTAAAGCTGTAAATGTGTGCATGCTCAGAGGCTCAGTCGTGTCTGACTTTTTGTGACGGTTCCTCTGTCCATGTGATTTCCTAGGCAAGAATACTGGAGTGGATTGCTGTTTCCTCCTCTAGGGGAATCTTCCTGATCCAGGGATCAAACCTGGGTCTCCTGCATTGGCAGAATTCTTTACCACTGAGCCACCTGGGAAGCCCAAATTAGTAAACCCCTTTTGTTATTCATAAATCTACAGTTCTCCTGCTCTTAGCTGGGCTCTTTCATGAGTCTGGCATCAGCTGGCAGACTGGCTAGAAGCAGACTGGTCTAGGGTGGCCTAGACTGGGACAACAGGATTCTCCTCCAGGTGGTCCCATCTTCCTACAGGTACTTAGGCTTGTTTATTCGATGACAATCACAGGGTTTCAAGAGAGACACTGGTATTTGCCGGATTTCATTTGATATGTTTTATTGATCAAAGCAAATCACAAGGCTTGCCCAGATTCAAAGGATCGTGAAAGAGACCTCTCTAAACAAGAGGACCTGCAAAGTCAAATTGAGGCCTTTAATTGGGGCCACCATTCCAATCAATCTGAGAATTCTTTCTTCTGGCTACCATGAAGAAATATGGGACCAGGCTGTTGCCCCTCCAGATCTTTCAAAGGAAGTTAGAAATCATACAAAATATTCCAATTTGAAAGTGATTGGAAACCAAATAAAAATGTCCAAAAACAGTGTGTAAGCAAACAGAGCCTTTGTATAAATCTTGGAATTAGAACCTGCTGCTCTATTGATTATATATGGTATATTGCCACTGGAAGCTTACTGTATCTATTTTGACCCCATGAATAACAACCAAATGTTAAGATCAACATTCATCCAATTTTGCCCCATAGAATAAGGGATATAAGAATGAATCTGGAATTTTGCCAATAAACTTAATTATCACTGCAGTTTTATTATTTTAACTTTTTGTAGAAGTGTGACTAGCATGAGATCAGTAATTAATCAGCACTATCTACTGCTGGATGCTGTCTTCTACTCTAAATAGATGCTCATTTCACCTGAAGCTGATGGAGAAACAAGATATTTGGAGATACCAAAGCTATGGTTTTTCCAGTAGTCATGTATGGATGTGAGAGCTGGACCATAAGAAGGCTGAGTGCCAAAGAATTGATGCTTTCAAGTTGTGGTGCTGTAAAAGACTCTTGAGAGTCTCTTGGACTGAAAGGAGGCCAAACCAATCAATCCTAAAGGAAATCAACCCTGAATATTCATTGAAAGGACTGATGCCGAACCTGAAGCTCCAATACTTTGGCCACCTGATGAGAACAGCTGACTCATTGGAAAAGACCCTGATGTAGGGAAAGACTGAAACAAAAGGAGAAGCAGGCAGCAGAGGATGAGATAGATAGCATCACCAACTCAATGGATCAGACTTTGAACAAACTCTGGGAGATAGTGGAGGTCAGAGGAGCCTGGCGTGCTACAGTCTGTGGGGTCACAAAGAGTTGGACACAACTTA
This sequence comes from Bison bison bison, assembly GCF_000754665.1. Taxonomy (NCBI): domain Eukaryota; kingdom Metazoa; phylum Chordata; class Mammalia; order Artiodactyla; family Bovidae; genus Bison; species Bison bison. Next base: position 678,338 of record NW_011494956.1, read on the forward strand.
TTAACTGAACAATAATAACAGCAACACTATTATTTATATTTTCTTTCTTTTCATAGCATTTTTCAAAGTAAAAGTTGAATATATATAAGGTGTAAAACATGATGATTTGACATACGTATACAAAAAGAAATGATTATTGTGTGTGTATGTGTGTTCAGTCGCTCAGTCTGACTCTTTGCAACTCTGTGGACTGTAGCCCGCCAGTCTCCTCTGTCCATGGGATTTTCCAGGCAAGAATACTGGAGTGAATTGCCATTTCCTACTCCAGGGGATCTCCCAGACCCAATGAAGCTACTTAATATACCCTGTTCTCACATGGTTACCTCTTATAAGGGCACTTGAAATCTACTCTCTTAGGATATTTCCACTATTCAGTACAGTACTATTAACTACAGTCATCATGTTGTACATTAGATTTCTATTCATCCTCCATAGCTACAGTTTATATCCTTTAACCAAAATCTCCCCATTTCCCCCACCTACCCAGCTCCTGGTAACCACCAATCTACCCTCTGCTTCTATGTATTTGACTTTATATTTCACATATAAGTGAGATCATATAGTTTTTTTCCTTTCTGTCTCTGGGTTATTTCACTTAGCATAATACCCTCTGGATTCATCCAGGTTGTTGCAAATGGCAGGATTTCCTTTTTAAAAGGTGAATAGTATTCCATTGTATATATATTCACAATAGTCTAGGCATGGAATCATAACATTATTCTCTCTAGGTCAAAGATAATTTATCACAGATGTCAAATGATTTTGAAGCTTCTCCTACTCATAATCTTTTGAAGTATTAATGTTATATTTAGGGCATCCCTCATAGCTCAGTCGGTAAAGAATCCACCTGTAATGCAGGAGACCTGGGTTCAATTCCTAGGTCTAGAGGATCATTTGGAGAAGGAAATGGCAACTCACTCCAGTATTCTTGCCTGGAAAATCCCATGAACCAAGGACCCTGGTGGGCTATGGTCCATGGGGTTCACAAGAGTAGGACATGGCTTAGCAACTAAATTACCAATGCTATATCTATGGTTTTAATGCATCCTCCTAATATGTAAAGAATTTTTAAAAAGGACTTTTCTTTGATTTATGGCCTAAATGAAATTTAAATAACCAAAATTGAAATACAATTTTGAAAGCTTATTTTATTTAATTTTATGAAAGTTAGAACACCAATTCATTCTGCAAAGGTTAAATCATTGCACAAACTGTCAACTGATTTCCCTATCAACTTAGTAGTTCTTAATTTTTTTGTATATAAAATAAACAGCTTTCACAATAAAAATGAATTATTTTGACTTTTTACCCTTCAGTTCAGTTCAGTTCAGTCGCTCAGTCATGTCCAACTCTTTGCGACCCCATGAATTGCAGCACACCAGGCCTCCCTGTCCATCACCAACTCCTGGAGTTCACTCAAACTCACGTCCATCAAGTCGGTGATGCCATCCAGCCATCTCATCCTCTGTCGTCCCCTTCTCCTCTTGCCCCCAATCTCTTCCAGCATCAGAGTCTTTTCCAATGAGTCAACTCTTCACACGAGGTGGCCAAAGTACTGGAGTTTCAGCTTTAGCATCATTCCTTCCAAAGAAATCCCAGGGCTGATCTCCTTCAGAATGGACTGGTTGGATCTCCTTGCAGTCCAAGGGACTCTCAAGAGTCTTCTCCAACACCACAGTTCA
>NW_011494956.1:680201-689022 GCF_000754665.1 Bison bison bison
TCACTTTCATCAAGAAGCTTTTTAGTTCCTCTTCACTTTCTGCCATAACGGTGGTGTCATCTGCATATCTGAGGTTATTGATATTTCTCCTGGCAATCTTGATTCCAGCTTGTGTTTCTTCCAGTCCAGCGTTTCTCATGACATACTCCACATGTAAGTTAAATAACCAGGGTGACAATATACAGCCTTCACGTACTCCTTTTCCTATTTGGAACCAGTCTGTTGTTCCATGTCCACTTTTAACTGTTGCTTCCTGACCTGCATATAGGTTTCTCAAGAGGCAGGTCAGGTGGTCTGGTATTCCCATCTCTTGAAGAATTTTCCACAGTTTATTGTGATCCACACAGTCAAAGGCTTTGGCATAGTCGATAAGCAGAAATAGATGTTTTTCTGGAACTCTCTTGCTTTTTCCATGATCCAGCGGATGTTGGCAATTTGATCTCTGGTTCCTCTGCCTTTTCTAAAACCAGCTTAAACATCTGGAAGTTTATGGTTCACGTATTGCTGAAGCCTGGCTTGGAGAATTTTGAGCATTACTTTACTAGCATGTGAGATGAGTGCAATTGTGCGGTAGTTTGAGCATTCTTTGGCATTGCCTTTCTTTGGGATTGGAATGAAGACTAACTTTTCCAGTCCTGTGGCCACTGCTGAGTTTTCCAAATTTGCTGGCATATTAAGTGCAGCACTTTCACAGCATCATCTTTCAGGATTTGAAATAGCTCAACTGGAATTCCATCACCTCCACTAGCTTTGTTCATGGTGATGCTTTCTAAGGCCCACTTGACTTCACATTCCAGGATGTCTGGCTCTAGGTGAGTGATCACAGCATAGTGATTATCTTGGTCTTGAAGATCTTTTTTGTACAGTTCTTCTGTGTATTCTTGCTACCTCTTCTTAATATCTTCTGCTTCTGTTAGGTCCATACCATTTCTGTCCTTTATTGAGCCCATCTTTGCACGAAATTTTCCCTTGGTATCTCTAATTTTTTTAAAGAGATCTCTCAGTTCAGTTCAGTTCAGTCACTCAGTCTGACTCTGTCCGACTCTGAGACCCCATGAATCACAGCATGCCAGACCTCCCTGTCCATCACCAACTCCCGGAGTTCACTCAGACTCACGTCCATCGAGTCAGTGATGCCATCCAGCCATCTCATTCTCTGTCGTCCCCTTTTCCTCCTGCCCTCAATCCCTCCCAGCAGCAGTCTTTTCCAATGAGTCAACTCTTTGCATGAGGTGGCCAAAGTACTGGAGTTTCAGCTTCAGCATCATTCCTTCCAAAGAAATCCCAGGGCTGATCTCCTTCAGAATGGACTGGTTGGATCTCCTTGCAGTCCAAGGGACTCTCTAGAGTCTTTTCCAACACCACAGTTCAAAAGCATCAATTCTCTAGTCTTCCCCATTCTGTTGTTTTCCTCTATTTCTTTGCATTGATCGCTGAGGAAGGCTTTCTTATCTCTTCTTGCTATTCTTTGGAACTCTGCATTCAGATGCTTATATCTTTCCTTTTCTCCTTTGCTTTTCGCTTCTCTTCTTTTCACAGCTATTTGTAAGGCCTCCCCAGACAGCCATTTTGCGTTTTTGCATTTCTTTTCCTTGGGGATGGTCTTGATCCTTGTCTCCTGTACAATGTCACAAACCTCAGTCCGTAGTTCATCAGGCACTCTATCTTAGATGTATAAATACATATGATTTCATTTTAGCTGTCCAATAGTATATAAAGGAAAAGAATACATAAGGAGAGTCTTCATTCCAAGTTATCTTTGGAATGTTTATCTGTATTTGAAGATGAACAGTCAGGTACAAGATATCTAAGTGATACCATGTACTCTAGAAGATTCTATTTTTAAGGATTAATATCAATATATACTCCCATCCCACACACTCTTCTCACTATGTGACAAAGATAGTTCAGGTCTATGTCCCTTCCCTTTGAAACAGGGTAAAAGTGACACTGAGGTTGGGTCATAAAAAGCAAATGACCTCTTCCTGGTTCTTACCTTAGGGACTTTTACCCTTGGAAACCCGCTACTGTGTTGTAAGGAAGCCCACATGTGAGAACTTCAGCCAAGAGCTGTGTGCAGTGCTGACAAGCATCCACTGCCAAATACAGGCACGTTCCATCTTCCTGCTGAGGCCCCAGACATAGTGAAGCAGAAATGGCAGAAACTGTCCCCCAATACCCTTTCTGAGTTCCTGACCTGTAGAAAGTATGTGATACAATAAACAGCTTTTGTTGCTGTAAGCCATTAAGTTTCATTATGCAAACAGATTACCTGGAACATATGCTTTGTAATTAAGGCTGTCAGATAAAATACAGGGTGTCCAGTTCAATTAGAAGTTTCAGAAAAGCAATATATTTTTTAAAATATAAGTATGTCTCATGCATTATCTGGGACTTACTCATATTAAAAAATGACTCATTGTTATTCCAAAATTAGAATGCAACTGGACATCCTGTATTTTTATTTGCTAAATCTGGCAACTTTTGCAATAGGTCCGTATTGCAAATTTACGTGCTTAATTTACAATATGAACCTGTGTGGAATCTACACTATCATATTCACTGATTGCCCACAGTTTTGGGGAGGCCAGACTGACCTTGCAGACCTAGGTACTCAGCCTTCCAAAAGCCAGGGCTGGAGAAGAAAATCAGACTGTGGCTTGACCCTCCCTTCATCCTGTGGCTCACAGATTCTCTTTGATCCCCACGTCCATTCATTGGATCACTTCAATTAATGCTGACAAATAGCCACAGGAGACTATTTTTAAATGCAAAGAATATTCTGGGAAAAAATTATATCTTTACCTTTTTTATTTTTTTTAACTCTAGCAGCTAGGCATCATGCCTCTTAAAACCACTTCTGATCAAATTGTTGTCTATTTCCAGTCACCCTGTTACATGTAGCCTCTTTGTCCTTAAATTTCTAAATATGAACAAATGTGACATTGTGGGACTCTAAATTTAAAAATTGCTCTTTCTCTTAAAAACATTTTTTTCCAGGAAAGAATGGCAGATGAAACACATGATGTCTGGGGATTTGCTTCAAAATAGCCATGGGCGTGGGTCGGAGCAGAGACAGAGCAACTTCAGCCAGCGCTGGGAACTGGGTGGCCAGGAAGCTGGTGATGGCCACACGGGGTCATTTTTACTGTTCTTTCAACTTTTTTACTTGTTCAAAATTTCCCATGACAAAAGTTAGAAGGCAGGAAAAAATATTTATACAATACAGAGAAGATTATTTTATGCCCTATAAACAGAGATTGATAGTGCTAACAAGTCATCTGGCCCAAACTAGTGTATCATAGCTAAGATGCTGTAGACCTGGTGAAGCAGGGACAAAATCAGGTCCACACGAATGTAGCACTTGTACTCAAGCCTTCTGAATTTCCTGCCAGTGTTTCACATGGGCTCACATTATACCATAGTCTTTAATCTTTCTGGTTCATAAATCATAGTTTTATAATCATCAAAATTTAGAAGCTCTTTTTAAACAACTATATTCCCTTGCATCTCAGTAGGAATGCAGACCAAGAGAAGAATGTTTGATTTATTTAGGTTGTAATGGAAAAATTTGTCAACATTTAAAGTATAACTTTGAGAGCAAAAAGGGCAAAATATCAAATAGATATATATGATTTACATATAATGCATGTATTCATATATTTTTAACATGTATTTACTTGTAACTTTCTTTGATTCTCTCCGTGCCCCCATCCCCATGTACATGCATGCACACACACATACACACAAGCACACATGTATTCAGCTGTCTTTCCTGACTCTGAATTCAACAGCACACATTTTTTTCAAGCACATATCACTTCCTACTTTGAATGTGATTTGCTTATGTATCTCATATATCTTATTTATTCATTAATGAATATTTTATTGAATGCTAGCTCTGTGCCCAGCAGTGCCGGGTTTAAAGTAGTAAATAAAACAGACTTGGTCCATACCTTCATGGAGCTTAGCAGGGGAGAGAGAAAGTAAGAAAATACAAGGAAAGTACATAAAAATTGAGATGAAACCTAAAAAGGAACCAAACAGAATAAGAGAATAGGGAATAATAAGGTGAGTGGGAGCACCATGGGGATGACCAACGCTGCACGGGGTTCAGAGACATTCATGATAAGATTCAAACAGGGAGAAGGGGAGTCTCATTGCAGGCAGAGGGCACAGCCTGTGCAGAGGCCCCTGTGTGGCAACACCTGGCCCCAGTGCTGCTGGGCCATGAGTGAAGAAGGCAGAGGAGGCAGTGTGATTGAAGGGAAGAAGCGAGGTCAGGTCACGTGTGGCCTTGACGTCAGGGTCAGAAGTTGGGGTTTCCCAGTGATGTCCCATTAAGAAATTTTAAGCAGAAGAGTGACACAGTTCTTTCTATTTTTCCTTTAGTTAGGATCTCTTTGGTTCCTGGCTGGAGAATGGATTATAGCAAGACAAAATATGAGTCAGCTGGCCAGACCGAAGGGCATGGTGGTGGCCCAAGTGAGTTGTATTGAGGTTGGTGGTTGCAGAGAAATGGCAGATTTGAGAAAGGATTTGGATGGAGATCATGACAAAGTCTGGATGTGAGGTCACAGGGAAAGAGAAAAGCCAAGATTATTTCCCAGGTTTTAGGCCAGAGCAACTGTTACGTATGGTAACTCCATAGATGAAGGTAATTCAGGGAAGAAAAAAGTTGTATTCTTCTTCTTTTTTTAAAATAAATATTTATTTATGTTTGTATTTATTTGGCTGTGTCAGGTCTTAGTTGCATCATGTGGGATCTTTAGTTGCAGAATGCAGCCTCTCTAGTTGTGGCTTGAGGGCTCAGTAGTTGAGGTCCATGGGCTTACCTGCTCTGTGGCATGTGACCAGGGATCGAACCTGCCTCCCCTCCATTGCAAGATGGCTTTTTAACCACTGGAACCACCAAGTCCCTGTTTGACTCTTTTTCCCTCAAGGATGGATGGTCTAGTAGGAGACAAATCCTTACTAAACTGTGAGCATCTTGTAGACCCATCACTGTATTCTGAGAAGGTAGCTGGGTGCCCACCACACAGGTTGAGGTTGAATAAGGCTTACTTACTGGATGTGCAAGCAAACAGAGCCCTAAGTGGTGGTGTTGGTGGTGGGGGAGCACCTGGGAGATTTCCCTTGGGTGCAGGATTTTAAAAGAACAAAATTTTAAAATAATTATTGATTATTTCAACGTATATTATAGTTCCATATTAGACTTTGCAGGCGGCTCAGGGGTAAAGAATCTGCCTGCAATACAGGAGCTGCAGGGACACAAGCTCTATCCCCAGGTGCAGAAGATCCCCTGGAAGAGGCAAAGACAGTCCACTCCAGTATTCTTGCCTGGAGAATTCCATGGACAGTGGATTCTGGCGGGCTACAGTCCATGGGGTTACAAAGAGTCAGACGTGACTGAGCATGCACGCAGCTCAGCATAGTTGCATATTGAGGGCTCCCTGCCCTTTTAAAAAATTATAGTAAAATACACATAAACTAAAATTTACCATTTTAACCTTTTGTTTTTGGCTGCAGTGGGAGGCTTGCAGGATCTTAGTTTCCTGATCAGCAGTTGAACCTGGGTCACAGCAGTGAAAGCAATGAGTCCTAACCACTAGACTGCCAAGGAATTCCCTATTTTAGCTATTTTTTTATTGGGCTATAATTGCTTTACAATGTTGATTAGTTTCTGTTGTCCAACGAAGTGAATCAGTTATATGTATACATGTATCTTATCCCTCTTAGATGGACGCCCCACCCCCATCCCACCCTTCTAGGTCATTACAGAGCCCAAGCTGAGCTCCCTGTGCTATACAACAGATTCCCACTAGCTAGCTATTTTACACATGGTATTGTATATGTGCCAGTCATATTCTCCCAGTTCATCCCAACCTAACTTTCCCCTCCTCCCTGTATCCACATGTCCGTTATCTACATCTGCATCTCTATTCCTGCCCTGCAAATAGGTTAATCTGTGCCATTTTAAAATTTACACTTCAGAGACATAAGTACATTCACATTGTTGTGCAACCATCACTACTATCCATCTCCAGATCTTTTTAATCTTTCACAACTGAAACTCCACACCCATGAAGCACCCACTTTCAATCCTGCCCTCCCCTCAGCCCCTAAGTAACCACTCTCCTCCTTTCTCTCTCTATGAGTTTGAGTACTCTAGGTACCTCATATAAATGCAATCATATGATATTTGTCCTTTTATGTCAGGCTTATTTTACTTTATATAATATCTTCAAGGTTTGTCCATGTTGTAGCATGTGTTAGGATTTCCTTTTTTTTTTAGGGGAGCCCAAGCTCTTTTATCGGAGAAGGCAATGGCACCCCACTGCAGTACTCTTGCCTGTAAAAATTCCATGTATGGAGGAGCCTGGTAGGCTGCAGTTCATGGGGTCATCAAGAGTCGGTCACGACTGAGCGACTTCACTTTCACTTTTCACTTTCATGCATTGGAGAAGGAAATGGCAACCCACTCCAGTGTTCTTGCCTGGAGAATCCCAGGGATGGTGGATCCTGTTGGGCTGCCATCTATGGGGTCGCACAGAGTCGGACACGACTGAAGTGACTTAGCAGTAGCAGCAAGCTCTTTTATAGCAGCTAAAACAACTAAGTTTAGCAAGACTGATTAGTTAAAATTGAAGTGCTCTCCTCAAGTGAATGTCAATGGTCAGTCAAGTGTACTGGCTCAACAATCTGCCCCTGTGAAGGACTGGGCTCACTCTGGCAGGGCTGGGCAGTCTGTTGATGCCACAATGTCTTCTCTAGGTAGATGCCCCAGTAGGGCCCCACTAACCTCCAGCCTATTAATGCCCCCCACTTTTTTTAATTTTCATCACTCTCACCCTATTCCCCAACCCTACCCCAGGCTGCCCACCCTGAAGTGTTCAGCTTGATCCTTCTACTCTGTTCTTTGGTCTCTCATCTATTGTTGCTGGGTGAATGTCTTGATCTCTTTGACTCTTGGTATTCAAAGCCAAGTTTATGTCTGCTTTTGACAGTGAACTTACAATCTCCATTCTGACTCTCATTTACTCTGGGTAAATTTGGATCCTTTCCTCTTTATGGCAAATGAAAGAGCCAGGAAACAAAAAAAGAATGATGTTGACAGTGATGACAGTAGAAATGGAGAGTCAGCAAGGAAGATCTAGGTGTAGTATATATCTCCAAATATCTTCCTTCTACAGACATTTCTTCCATTTCTTCTTTTGGTAGGGTGGAAAGAGAGATCATACTTCTTGAGAAGTACTGGAATGCAGTTCTTTGCTGAAAAGTAAGGGCTGGACTTGGCTTAAAGTTCTGTTATGAGAGTCTGGATGAATGATGGAGGCATACTCCCAACACAGGTTTTCTGTACATGGGGAAAGCACAAAAGTACTAAGAGGGAGGGCTAAGATTTCTCTCCACAAATAATCTGTCATCATCTATGCCATTCACCATTAATTGCCATCATTCTAGGTAGGAAAGATTTTTAAATGGTTTTTACAGTACTCACCAAGGTTTTAAAAAACAACAGCAACATCAGTATCAATTCAACACTGTTGCTGCTTCTAAGTCACTTCAGTCGTGTCCAACTCTGGGCGACCCCATAGATGGCAGCCCACCAGGCTCCCCTGTCCCTGGAATTCTCCAGGCAAGAACACTGGAGTGGGTTGCCATTTCCTTCTCCAATTCATGAAAGTGAAAAGTCAAAGGGAAGTCGCTCAGTCGTGTCCGACTCTTATCAACCCCATGGACTGCAGCCTACCAGGCTCCTCCATCCATGGGATTTTCCAGGCAAGAGTACTGGAGTGGGGTGCCATTGCCTTCTCCAATCAATTCAATGAAGAACATCCAAATATGTTATTTTGTGCAAAATAACTTCCTAATGCCAAGCCAGTTTTTAAACCTTCAAGTTGAGATCCATTAGGAGGTCACGAAATCAATTTAGAAGGTTACTATTTAATTTTTAAATAAAATAAAATAGAAAATATTGTGGTATATCACAATTAGTAAATATTAGCATTGCTTTGTAGAATTTTGAGTTTGGGAAGGTATATGTATGAGACGAGTATATTGTGTGTGTGTACTTTTTACTGAGTACAATGTACTCCTTACCAAGGGTCCCAGCAAGGGTGAAAAAGTTTGAGAAAATTGCCCCCAAACTGAATGCATTAATTTTAACGTAGGCCTGGTTACTGCCCTAGGAAAATACAATGGTATTGAATGTGCATCAAAAATGAGTTTGATTTTGGAGTGTTTGACTAGATTCTGACTAGCGTTTGACTAGTGAAACTGGGTTAGTTTCACATTTGCAAACATTCCTTCAAACATGAATTCATTTTTCTTGTCCAGAAAAAGATTTAAGAAGGTTTATACACAGTTGAATATAAAATAATAGAACACATCAGTTCAATTCAGTTCAGTCACTCGGTCGTGTCCGACTTTTTGCGACCCCATGAATCGCAGCACGCCAGGCCTCCCTGTCCATCACCAACTCCCGGAGTTCACTCAAACTCATGTCCATCAAGTCGGTGATGCCATCCAGCCATCTCATCCTCTGTTGTCCCCTTCTCCTGCTCCCAATCCCTCCCAGCATCAGGGTCTTTTCCAATGAGTCAACTCTTCGCATGTAGTGGCCAAAGTACTGGAGTTTCAGCTTCAGCATCAGTCCTTCCAACGAACACCCAGGACTGATCTCCTTTAGGATGGACTGATTGGATCTCCTTGCAGTCCAAGGGACTCTCAACAGTCTTCTCCAACACCACAGTTCAAAAGCATCAATTCTTTGGCGCTCAGCTTTCTTCACAGTCCAACTCTCACATCCATACATGAC
>NW_011494956.1:689122-702364 GCF_000754665.1 Bison bison bison
GTCTCTGCTTTTGAATATGCTATCTAGGTTGGTCATAACTTTGCTTCCAAGGAGTAAGCGTCTTTTAATTTCATGGCTGCAATCACCATCTGCAGTGATTTTGGAGCCCCCCAAAATAAAGTCTGACACTGTTTCCACTGTTTCCCCATCTATTTCCCATGAAATGATGGGACCAGAATCCATGATCTTAGTTTTCTGAATGTTGAATTTTAAGCCAACGTTTTCACTCTCCTCTTTCACTTTCATTATACACACCGGTAAATAATAAGTGATAAAAAAACGATCTTAAAGGAGAAGGGGATTCAGAAAGTCACACAGAACCAAGATTACAAATAGTAGTATTCAGTGAATTCATTTACCGTAGAAATTGATGAAGTAATGAGAAAGAAAAAAAATATAGCTCCTGACATCCAGAATGGATTTAACCTTCACAGTTAGATGTCAATGTTATTATAAGCTGGTCTGAGGCTCACAGGGTCACTTTGCTTTCCTGTTGCACAGAAACATTCTTACAGAATATCTGTAACAGGTTCCTCTCAGACCACCATCAAGTGAGACAAAAATAAGGTTGCTGCCCAACACAAAATACCGAATGTTGCCCTCATCTGCTGCGTGGGAGACTAATTTCTCTACGAACATCAGTGTTCACCCTTCTCTAATCTGACCTCCCCACAGAGATGACCTATTGAGATATCCATTCATAGAACTACTCCCACTTTCTGACAACCCCCAACCCAAAGCAAATCCTTACTTCCACTGATTCTCTCCCAAACTACAAATCCTTCACTCGCTTCTTCTGACACCCTCTTACTGAGACGCTCCATTGTTCCCCATAGTGTGTGTTCCCACCACTGCAAAAAAAAAACAAAAAAAATAGCATCTTATCCCACTACAGGTGTTCCTGGTGGTCTTTGAAGAACAGAAAAAAGCAAAGCCAGTAGTCGGTTAGTGCCATATCTCACGTGGGACAATAAAGGACATAATCAGAAAAGCACATCTTTCTGTACTTTTTTTTTTGGCTGCACCATGTACCCCAACCAAGGATCAAATCAGCGTCCCCTGTATTGGGAACACAGAGTCTTAACCACTGGAACACCAGGGAAGCCAGTGTCTGTACTTTAGAGAGTGTGTATCTATGATCATTGGGGAGGGCAGTGGCGGAGAAGGGTTAAGTTTATGGCACTCTGTTATATCAGTACCTTTCAGACTAAAAATGTGTAGTCACTGACATTTAGAAGGCCCAGAGAATTTTTAGGTATGATCATTTTTTTTAGCTGTGTTTTTTTAAAGTACTTATCTTTTGGAGATGGATACTGAAATCCACAGGGAAGAGGGATAGTGGGTGGAGATGTGACTGGAAAAAGACTGGTCATGAGTGGATGATAATTAAAGCTACGTGATGAACACATCAAAGTGTGTTATAGTATTTTCTTTTTTTTTTTTAAGTCTTTTTTGAATTTGTTATAATATTGCTTCTGTTTCACGTTTTGGTTTTTTGGCTGCAAGACATGTGGGATCTGAGTTCCCCGACCAGGGATCAAACCACACCCCCTACACTGGAAGGCAAAGTCTTAACCACTGGACCACCAGGGAAGTCCCTATAGTATTTTCTTTGTCTTTGAGTTTTCCATGATAAAAAATAAGAATAAAAAGATTTCTGGAGTTCTATCACTCCTCTATGTTTGTAGTTTGTGGAGGCCCAAAGTGGAATGGGGCTGTGTCTGAATACTTTGAGAATCAGGGTATTGGAATTTAATCAAGGATTCCAGAGTTCTGTGTGGGTGTGGGCATGAGGCAGGGCAGAACTTTGCAAGATATTGTCTGAGGGGTTCAGGGAATTCAGGGAGATTTTAAGCCAAATGGATATTACAACTGTAATATCCATTAGCAAGGATTGAATAACCAGGTATGAAGCAACTGGAAAGGAATGTGAGATGCAGGAACACAGAAACCTAGATATGTTCCTCTAGCAGAGCCTGGTGTGCCTGAGGTTACATCTGCTGCTGTAGAGTGCTTCTGAAAGATTCTTTCGTTTGTACTGCTTGAGTCACAGAATCCAATAATTTCACTTTTCTTAAGTTGGGTATCAAGGTTTTGAAGGTCTGACACGTCAACATAAACACTACATTTTTCGAAATAAATTTCTAAAATATTTCTTTTTGTTTTCATAGGGTTGATCTTCTTTCTGCCATAGTTCTGAAAAAGAAACCATTCATTCAAAGAATATTATTGAGAATCTAGTATATTCTACAGAGAAGGCAATGGCAACCCACTCCAATACTCTTGCCTGGAAAATCCCATGGACTGAGGAGCCTGGTAGGCTGCCATCCAGCCAACCAAAGTAAGCGACTTCACTTTCACTTTTCACTTTCATGCGTTGGAGAAGGAAATGGCAACCTAGTGTTCTTGCCTAGAGAATCCCAGGGACGGAGGAACCTGGTGGGCTGCCATCTATGGGGTTGCGTAGAGTCGGACATGACTGAAGCAATTTAGCAACAGCAGCAGTATGTTCTAAGTACAGACCTAAATGCTGGAGTTACATAGTATCTGACTCCATAGAGTTTGGAGTCTAGTGGGGAAGATGGAAATCAATTCAACAATCTCATGAATATAGTTACAAATTAAAGTAAGTGCTTTGAAGTATAAGGAGCTATTAAAGGATGTGGTTTATTCTAGTTAGAAGAATTAGCTGAGTAATTAGAACTCACTGGAAGCCATGATCATTGGGACAAAAGAAAAACATAAAGCAGCATCTGACTGATCTGAAGCCTTGGTTTTTACTCTGAAGTCAGAACAATGAATTACAAAGTGAGTGACAGGCTCACATGGAAGATAAAATTTGTGGATAAAAAAGAGTTCCAAGGTGATGAAGACGCCTTCGCCAAGTGAAAAATATAATGATCTGATGCAGTTACTAAATTTGTGCCTAACTGTGGCATCATTTCCAGTGGTAAGAACTCAAAAGCTTGAGACACACGAATGGTGTTTACGGCACACTTGGGTGAAGAACTATCAGCTCAAAAAAGCCTTATGAGTAAACATCGTGCATTTATATCCACGTGGAATGCATATGTTGTACCCATTGGTGGCAGCTTGTCTCTAAAGTAAAGATGTCCACTATCAATCAATTCCTCCCCTTTGTGAACATATGCTACTCCCCCACTGAGAGGTAGCATCTATTCCTCCTCTTCCTTGAATCTGGGCTGACATGTAGTTGCTTTGTCATTAGAATCAGGCAGAAGACAACCGGGGTCCTTCCTGCTGCTGCTGCTAAGTCACTTCAGTCGTGTCTAGGCTCAGGCTTTAAGATCACTGGCAGATTCTACTTCCTTTCCCTTGGAGCCTTAAGCCACCAATTAAGAAATCCTGGCTGATCTCCTGGAGATAGGTGTCATGGGGAGAAGCACTGAGACATCAGATAAATCAATGAATAAGTGGTCTTGGACACCCAGCCCAGACAGGCCTTCCAATGACTCAGCACTAACTGTCATTGCATGAAAACAAGCTGGGTCAACCCACAGAACCACAAGGTCAGTAAGACATTGTTGTTTTAAAACACTACATTTTGAGGGTGGTTTTGGCAATAGGCAACCAGAAATCATCTGTACCTCTCAGGACCTACACAGAGATAGCTTGTGCTCCACAGATCTTTCTTAAGTCAAATTTGAGTTGAACTGTCTTTTGTTGAGCAAACCAGTTGTCACCAAAATTCACTGTGACTTTTATGTAAGGGGCACTGGGGAAAATTTACAGGATAGAGGGAGTTGTCTTGCATGCTCCTACTGAAAGTATGTGAAATGACAGTGACTGGGGAAGATTAATACCTACTGAGGCTCTGTCATGAGCCAGGGACAGTACAAGGCACTTGACATATGCTATCCTCTGTCATTCTCAATCCAACCATTAAAAGGAGGTGATAGGACTTCTCTGGAGGTACAGTGGATAAGAATACACCTGTCAGTGTAAGGGACATGGGTTCAGTCCCTGATTTGGGAGGATTCCACATGTTGTGCAGCAACTAAGCCTGTGTGCCACAACTACTGAGTCTGAGTGCCCTAGAGTGTGGGCTCTGCAACAAAAGAAGCGGAAGACTGCAATGAGGAGTAGTCCCTCGCTGCAACTAGAGAAAGCCTACTCACAGCAATGAAGACCCAGTGCAACCAAAAATAACTAAATTAATAATTTTTTAAAAAGAAATGATATGATCATCCCCAATTTATTGATGAGAAAACTGAGGCCCCAAAGTTGCTGCATGGCAGGTCCCATTGGTAGGTCTGTTTGATTTCAATGCCAGTTACTTTGCCTAGAATGTGGATCTCTGTTTGGAGGAAGGTCCCCAGAAGTCACCTATGGAAGTTCTTGAATAGCTCCCAAGATGCGATGGCAGATTCTTGGGAATTCTGAAGAATCTCACTGAGCCTGACCCGACTCTCTGATGTTGACTTCTCTTAGTGTGAATGTGGGGAGAGACGTATTTGAGGGTGGAGGGGATATGATAGTGGGTATATTGGAAATTACTGTTGCTCCCTAGGAGCTCCCTAGCCTGTGCTCTTCCTTGCTATCCACACACACGCTCCCTGGCATTCTGCATCACCCAGATCAGAGCTACAGGAGACTCCAGCAGCTGTCTGAAAGCTAGAACATTCCCAGATCTTGGAGGAGGCCAACAGAAACAGTCATTGGGGGTGGAGAAGGGAGGAGGTCAGCAGAGAAGTGACCTTCCACATTCCTTCAGACCTCCAACCTGGCAGGAGCCTGCCTTCTCTGAATGCCACTCCCAAACTTCCCAGGGGAGCAGGCTCCACCCTCAGCTCAGATGTTTCCCCTAGGGGGAGGTGTAGGAGGTTGCGGTGGGGTGGGGATGGGGGTGCTGAAGGCACCCATGGTGAAAAGTTCCATTTCCATCAATCACCCGCTTAGCTTTAGGGGTGAAGTGCTCAGCTTTGCAACACCACAGCTTACGCTTTAGAAACCTGAACATTCTTCAGTGTAGAATTGGCAGTATCATCCTAGTTGAGGGCTTGCACAGGGAGTGTGTGTTGAATATGCTGAAGACAGTCTTCAGACATCTCCTACCTACCTTGCTTGGTAGTACTTACCTTTCTGAGGGTTTAGTCTCCTGTTTCCTGCTTTTAGTTGTCTTTTCTCCTCACTCTTCACATTTAGGTTCAGGAAAGAAAATCACAGAAAGACTGAGCCATCCTGTGGAGTTGAGACTCTCCTTGGGAAGAGCCTGCAAAGGAGGAACTCAGTGTTTGTTGACTGAATTAAGTAATGTTATGTTGCCTTTCTGGAAAGAGAAGTAAAGCTATCATCATGTGTATGCATGTGTACATGCTGAGTTAGGCTTAAAACACTATGCAGATCAGGAAAACTAGTACTGAGCACTTGAAAGTAGAAGTGTTAGTTGCTCAGTCATTTCTGACTCTGTGACCCCATGGACTGTAGCCCACCAGGCTCTTCTGTCCACAGGATTTTCCAGGCAAGAATACTGGAGTGGGTAACCATCTCCAGGGGATCTTCCCAACCCAGGGATCGAACCCAGGTCTCCTACGTGGCAGATTCTTTACTGTCTGAGCCACCAGAGAAGTCTCTTTGAGCACCTATTGGGTTCCAAGTATTAAACTAAGCATGTTCATTCAATTCTTACAAAAATTCTCTGTGGTGTTACTTTATTTCCATTTTACAGATTAAGAAACTGAAAATCAAGAAGTTAAGTAATTTCCAAGTAGTCTTTCACAGTTTTTAAATCATCTTTTAAGTTTGTTATGTGGTCACTGTATATTTTTGATGTTTTCTTGGGCCAATTTAGGAAACTTGTGTTTCCTACAGATTTTAAAAATTTGCTGCCATTGATTTATTGATTGTATTTGCTTTGGGAGTTATTTAACTTTGTAAACCAACTTAATTGTATATGGTAAAATACTTTGCATAAGGTAAAATATGCCTATATGTCTATTTTGAGTGTACAGTTCAATTAGTTGTGACAAAGGTATCAGTTCAGTTCAGTCTTTCAGTCATGTCAACTCTGTGTGACCCCATGGACTGCAGCAAGCCAGGCTTCCCTGTCCATTACCAGCTCCCAGAGATTGCTCAAACTCATGTCATTGACTTGGTGAAGCCATCCAATCATCTCATCCTCTGTTTTCCTCGTCCCCTTCTCCTCCTGCTTTCAATCTCTCCCAGCTTCAGGATCTTTTCCAAGGAGTCAGTTTTTCACATCAGGTGGCTGAAGTATTGGAGCTTCAGCTTCAGCATCAGTCCTTCCAATGAATATTCAGGACTGATTTCCTTTAGGATGGACTGGTTTGATCTTCTTGCAGTCCAGGGGACTCTCAAGAGTCTTCTCCAACACCACAATTCAAAAGAATCAGTTCTTTGGCACTCAGCTTTCTTTATGGTCCAACTCTCACATCCATACATTGACTACTGGAAAAGCCATAGCTTTGACTAGATAGACCTTTGTTGGCAAAGTAATGTCTTCGCTTTTAAATATGTTGTCTAGGCTGGTCATAGTTTTTCTTCCAAGGAGCAAGTGTCTTTTAATTTTGTGACTGCTGTCACCATCTGCAGTGATTCTGAAGTCTAAGAAAATAAGTCTTTCACTCTTTCCATTTTTTCCCCATCTATTTGACATGAAGTGCTGGGACTGGAGGCCATGATCTTCATTTTTTGAATGTTGAGCTTTAAGCCAGTTTTTTCAGTCTCCTCTTTCACTTTCATCAAGAGGCTCTTTAGTTCTAAGCTTTCAGCCATAAGGGTGGTATCCTCTGTGTAATCTGAGGTTATTGATAATTCTCCTGGCAATCTTGATTCCAGTTTATGCTTCATTCAGCCTGGCATTTTACATGATGTACTCTGAATACAAATTAAATAAACATGGTGACAATATACAGCCTTGATGTATCCCTTTCCCAATTTGGAACCAGTCTGTTGTTCCATGTCCAGTTCTAACTATTGCTTCTTGAACTGCATACAGATTTCTCAGGAGGTAGGTGAGGTGGTCTAGTATTCCCAACTCTTGAAGAATTTTCCACACTTTTTTTGTGATCTACACAGTCAAAGGTTTTGGCATAATCAATATAGAAGAAATAGATCTTTTTCTGGTACTCTCTTGCTTTTTTATGATCCAGCAGATGTTGGCAATTTGATCTCTGGTTCCTCTGCCTTTTCTAAAACCAACTTGAACATCTGGAAGTTCACAGTTCATGTACTGTTGAAGCCTGGCTTGGAGAATTTTGAGCATTACCTTTCTAGCATGTGCTGCTGCAGCTGAGTCACTTCAGTCGTGTCCGACTCTGGGCGACCCCATAGACGGCAGCCCAACAGGCTCCCCTGTCCCTTGGATTCTCCAGGCAAGAACACTGGAGTGGGTTGCCATTTCCTTCTCCAATGCATGAAAGTGAAAACTGAAAGTGAAGTCACTCAGTCGTGTCCAACCCTCAGCGACCCCATGGATTGCAGCCTTCCAGGCTCCTCCATCCATGGGGTTTTCCAGGCAAGAGTACTGGAGTGGGGTGCCATTGCCTTCTCCATTCTAGCATGTGAGATGAGTGCAACTGTGTGGCAGTTTGAACATTCTTTGGCATTGCCTTTCTTTGGGATTGGAATGAAAACTGATCTTTTCCAATCCTGTGGCCACTGCTGAGTTTTCCAAATTTGCTGGCACATTGAGTGCAGCACTTTCACAGCATCATCTTTTAAGGTTTGAAATAGCTCAGCTGGATTCCATCACCTCCACTAGCTTTGTACATAGTGGAGGCCCACTTGACTTCGCATCCCAGGATGTCTGGCTCTAGGTGAGTGATCACACCATCATGGTTATCTGGGTCATGAAGATCTTTCTTGTATAGCTCTTCTGTGTATTCTTGCCACTTCTTCTTAATATCTTCTGCTTCTGTTAGATCCATACCATTCCTGTCCTGTATTGTGCCCATCTTTGCATGAACTGTTCCCTCGGCATCTCTAATTTTCTTGAAGAGATCTCTAGTGACAAAGGATACACAAGATATAAAACCTTTTCATCACTCCAGAAGCTTTTTTTTTGCTCCTCTGTAGTCAATTTCTTCTTCCTGGCCCTGGGCAATCACTAATCAGCTCTCTGTTACTGTAAATATTGTCTTTTCTAGATTCTCACACAAATGGAATCATACTGTATATTCTCTTTTGTTTGTGATTTGTTTTCATGAGTTTAATTGTTTTAGATTCATCTGTATTGTTACAGATATCAGAAGTCTGTTTATTTCTTATTACCAAGTAGCATTCCATTGTATGAATATTCAGCAGCATGTTTATTGTTCTTCTGTTGTTTTCAGTGACTATGATGTGGAAAAAATTACTATAACACTTGGTGATTTAAAAGGGAAATACATATTATGTTACAGTTTCTGTGGGTCAGGAATTTGGGTCTAGCTTAGCTGGGTGCTTCTGCCTCAAGGTCTCCTCACAAAATTGTACTTGAGGTGTGTGGCCAGGCCACAAGTCCCAACGCCCATGTTATTGGGAGGATATAGCTCCTTGTAGGCTACTGGACCAAGAGCCTCAGTTCCTCCTTGAATGTCAGCCAGAGGCCTCCCTTAATCCTGTGACATGTGGCGTGTTCATAAGGAATCTCATAACACACCCACTGGCTTCACCAGAGTGAACAGGGAAGAGACCAGGAGAGAGTGGAGGATATACCAAAATCAGTGTTTATGTGGCCTAATCCCATCTCTTTTGCCATATTCTTTCTCTCCTTTTCTTCTTCTTTTTTTTTTTTTTTCTATTTTTTAAAATTGAAATATAGTTGATTTACCATGTCATGTTAGTTTCAGGTGTGCACCACAGTGATTCAGTTATATTCCTTTTCAGATTATTTTCCCTTATTGTTGTTGTTCAGTGGCTCAGTCATGTCTGACTCTTTGTGACCCCATGGCCTGCAGCACACCAGGCTTCTCTGTCCATTACCAAGTCCCACAGCTTGCTCAAACATATGTCCATTGAGTTGGTGATGCCATCCAACCATCTCGTCCTCTGTCGTCTCCTCCTGTCTTCAGTCTTTCCCAGCATCAGGGTCTTTTCCAATGAGTTGGCTCTTTGCATCACGTTTTTCCCTGATAGATTATTACAAAATATTGAATATAATTCCATGTGCTATATAGTAGGTCTTTGTTGTTCATCTATTTTATATAAAATAGTGTGTATTTGTTAATCCTAACCTCCTAATTTATCCCTCCTCCTCTTTCCCCTTTGGTAACCATAAGTTTGTTTTCTATGTCTATGGTCTCTGTTTTATAAGTAAGTTCACTTGTATCACTTTTTAAAGCTTCCATATATAAACAATATCATATAATATTTGCCTTTCTCTGTTTGACTTAATTATGATAATCTCCAGGCCCATCCACGTTGCTGCAGCCTTATTCTCTTTGTTAGAGGTAAGTTATAGCTTCAGCCCACAGTCAAGGAGACAGTATGAACAGAGGTGTGAATTCTAACAGATGGGGCTCATTTGGACCCATGTTAGAGGATGCCTATCACAGAATATGACTGCTATGAACCTTTGTGTACAAGTCTTTGTGTGGACATGTTTTCATTTCTCTTGGGTAAATACCTAGGAGTGGAACTGCTGGATCATACAAATACTTTGGCAGAAACTGTCAAGTTATTTTCTCTAGTGATTGTACCATGTACAATCCCACAAGCACTATATGAGAATTTGAGTTGTTCTATAAAGCTTGGCAACACCTTACTTTGTGAGTCTTTTTAATTTCAACCCCTCTAAGTTGTTCAGTCATGTCTGAGTCTTTGCAACACTATGGATTGTAGCCCACCAGACCCCTCTGTCCATGGATTCTCCAGGCAAGAATACTGGAGTGGGTTGCTATGCCCTCCTCCAGGGAATCTTTCTAACACAAGAATCAAATCCGCGTCTCTCATGTCTCCTGCACTGGCAGGGAGGTTCTTCACCACTAGCGCCACCTGGGAATCCCCCTCAAATGGATATAAAGTGATATATCCTTGGGGTTTTCATTTGAATTTCTCTGATGATTAACGATGTTTCTTTTATACTCATTGTCCACTTGTATATATCATATTTTGTGAAGTATCTGTTCAAATCTTTTACCCATTTTCTATTCAGTTGTCTCCTTATTACTGAATTGCAAACATTCATATGTGTATATTCATGTATGCATGCTCAGTTGCTTCAGTTGTGTCTGACTCTTTGTTGACCCTATGGACTGTAGCCCACCAGGCTCCTCAGTCCATGAGACTCTCTAGGCAAGAGTACTGGAGTGGACTGCCATGCTCTTCTCCAGGGGATCTTTCCCACCCAGCGATTGAACCTGGGTCTCCTGTATCACAGGCAGATTCTTTACCACTGAGCCACCAAGGAATTTCCCGTATATACTTAATATAAATATATGTATGCATACATAGGTATATATATACATATATATATCTCAAAGTCACCACCCCCAAGGTTGGAAGACATCTCCAGGCTAGTAACATGTGGCTACAGACTTTTTCTGTAGCCTAGCTCTTGTAACTTGAGGGCAGACCTCTGAGCCATAAGACCATGGAGCAGAAGGTTTCTGTCTAAAGCAACTTGAAGATTACCATCAAGCTGCTAATCCAGCCAGAGGGGAAGTCCTGGAGGCTTTTCACTGACTCTACTGCTAACCTGTGGGCACCCATCAGGCAAATTACTCCTTTATAAAATAGCATAATCCAGCCCAAGGGTCTGAGGCACTGTTAAATTAACATCTGAAATCACTAATTTTGAGATTGAGCAAGCTAGTTCGCGTGAAGATTAAAAGACAATTATGCTTTGCTAGTTTGATTTTTATTTCTTGTTCAGTCATCATTTAACCACAGGGCATTTTGTATTTTAATAAAATGACTGTATGTGTCTTTGTCATCCTTCACAAAAACATCATTAGATAGAATAATATGGAAGGGAATGAGGAGGAGGAAGGGAGAAGCGGGGACGGGTGCCCAAGGAATTATGTGACTTAGATAAGTCACAAGGTAAGTTAGAACTGAAGGGGAAGGCAGACAGACCTGGAAGATTTTGTCTCCTTGGCCAGAGGCTCAGAATATAGGTCTCACCTACCCCTACTCTCCTGGAACCTACAGGCAGCATCTCTCCTCAAGGCCTAATGACCAGAAGAGGGAGGCCCCTACCACACCAGGGTTGAACAAGAGGGAGGGTCATGCCTGGAAGTTTCCCCATCATGACAAGGGGATCTACTCTGCCTGCCAGAGGAACGTGAAACTCTGTTAGTCATCACCTCTCAAATCATGTTTTGGGGCTCAGCATGGTAATTAAGGGTTCCATATCACACTGTGTCTGCCCTAACCTTTGCTCCATTCTTGCCATTTATACCAGGCTTTCTTTTTTTCAGCTCAGATAAGAACCCATGACGAATGTATCTGTAAGCACTATTCCTTTAGAAAAAAGAGCTTGTGATATTATCAAGTAAGAACTCCATTCTTTCACAGGAAACCAGCTTTAAGTACTCAAAAGAAAGAGCTACAATGTAACACTTTCTACCTGTGTCTAAATTTTGAAGTTAGAGGTTCCTGACCTTAACTGGAAGTTTAGGATCCTTGCTGTCACAGAGTTCACAGCACAAGTGGTTATCTTCTTGTAAAAGACTCAGCATCAGACAAGGCAAGAGACACTGCAGTGCTGGTCAATGCTTGTTATTTTGCACAGGAAGGTCTGGACCCAGAATCAGAGAAGTTTTGAAAGCTGACTTCATCAGAAACTGTGTCATTTATTCCTATCTTACAGCCTTTGGGAAGGAAAAACAAACAAATGAACAAACCTCATTTCCCCCCCTATGCCTCAGACTGCATTGCTGATCTTCTCCATGCAAATCTCCATGTGGAAAATACTTTGGATACCAGTTCTACCTCCACAGTGGCAATATAGGAAGAGATGTGTGTTTATTGCTGCTAAAAATAAGATGAGCAAGCCACACCTCTGGAAACCAAAGGGTGTAATCACCTCAGTGTTCTCTAATAAAAGCTAATTACTTCCTTCTCTTTAATGGCTTATTTATCTTTGTAGCCTTCACTGATGACTGAAGGTTGGATGTAAAAATGTCATGTGGCTTGGCTAGCAGAATGTGCCACATGAAATAAGATGGTTTGAACGGTAAAAACAAAAACAACCTTTCTAAATAAGATCTCAGAGAAAAGTGTGTCTAAATCAAAGGGAAATACAACTGGCAATTTTCAGACCCCAAGGAGTCAGATAAACTAAGACTTGAGCTAGTTACTGAGTGATTTCAATGAACTTATAAAAGCTAAAATATTTATTTTTTGAGAGGGAGTTGGTGTTATTTTAATAAAACTCTAAATTATTTTTAATCCTCTTACTCCTGATTGACAAATATGAATGTGCTGTTTGACAGAATCAAAGTAGACATGTTAAAACGTTAATATACAAAAATTTATTTTCTATTTTTCAGTAGTGGAATATTCTTGTCACTTTTATTTTGTGTTGCTGTCAAAGAAACCTCCCTAGAAGGCTGCAGATTTTTGGAAACCATGGTTACAATGATTAAAACAGGCATACACAATTACCAGTGTATATCTTAAATACCTTCTGAAAATTTACCATGCCTGGTAGATTTCAATTATATGTAGCATAAGGCTACTTACAGTGAGCAAACCATATACCTGGATGTCAAGTAATATTAAACTGTAATTTCTAGAGCTGAAAATCTGGTGCCCCAGAGGCTGACCTTGTGACTACATACTTAGCATTCTTATTTTGGAAGTGCCCTGATTCGATCTGTAATGATGGGACTTTGTATGGTGCATGAGTTGGAAAGCAGCTGGCCCTCTGATTCCGTGTGGAAATGCATTGCAGTTTATTTATTTATTTATTTTTTATTTTTAAACTTTACAAAATTGTATTAGTTTTGCCAAATATCAAAATGAATCCGCTACAGGTATACATGTGTTCCCCATCCTGAACCCTCCTCCCTCCTCCCTCCCCATACCCTCCCTCTGGGTCGTACCAGTGCACTAGCCCCAAGCATCCAGTATCATGCATTGAACCTGGACTGGCAACTCGTTTCATACATGATATTTTACATGTTTCAATGCCATTCTCCCAAATCTTCCCACCCTCTCCCTCTCCCACAGAGTCCATAAGACTGTTCTATACATCAGTGTCTCTTTTGCTGTCTCGTACACAGGGTTATTATTACCATCTTTCTAAATTCCATATATATGCGTTAGTATACT
>NW_011494956.1:702622-713710 GCF_000754665.1 Bison bison bison
TGTATTCTTTTTAATGGCTGAGTAATACTCCATTGTGTATATGTACCACTGCTTTCTTATCCATTCATCTGCTGATGGACATCTAGGTTGCTTCCATGTCCTGGCTATTATAAAAAGTGCTGCGATGAACATTGGGGTACATGTGTCTCTTTCCCTTCTGGTTTCCTCAGTGTGTATGCCCAGCAGTGGGATTGCTGGATCATAAGGCAGTTCTATTTCCAGTTTTTTAAGGAATCTCCACACTGTTCTCCATAGTGGCTGTACTAGTTTGCATTCCCACCAACAGTGTAAGAGGGTTCCCTTTTCTCCACACCCTCTCCAGCATTTATTACTTGTAGACTTTTGGATTGCAGCCATTCTGACTGGTGTTAAATGGTACCTCATAGTGGTTTTGATTTGCATTTCTCTGATAATGAGTGATGTTGAGCATCTTTTCATGTGTTTGTTAGCCATCTGTATGTCTTCTTTGGAGAAATGTCTATTTAGATCTTTGGCCCATTTTTTGATTGGGTCATTTATTTTTCTGGAATTGAGCTGTAGGAGTTGCTTGTATATTTTTGAGATTAGTTGTTTGTCAGTTGCTTCATTTGCTATTGTTTTCTCCCATTCTGAAGGCTGTCTTTTCACCTTGCTAATAGTTTCCTTTGATGTGCAGAAGCTTTTAAGGTTAATTAGGTCCCATTTGTTTATTTTTGCTTTTATTTCCAATATTCTGGGAGGTGGGTCATAGAGGATCCTGCTGTGATGCATGTCAGAAAGTGTTTTGCCTATGTTCTCCTCTAGGAGTTTTATAGTTTCTGGTCTTATGTTTAGATCTTTAATCCATTTTGAGTTTATTTTTGTGTATGGTGTTAGAAAGTGTTCTAGTTTCATTCTTTTACAAGTGGTTGACCAGATTTCCCAGCACCACTTGTTAAAGAGATTGTCTTTAATCCATTGTATATTCTTGCCTCCTTTGTCAAAGATAAGGTGTCCATATGTGCGTGGATTTATCTCTGGGCTTTCTGTTTTGTTCCATTGATCTATATTTCTGTCTTTGTGCCAGTACCATACTGTCTTGATAACTGTGGCTTTGTAGTAGAGCCTGAAGTCAGGTAGGTTGATTCCTCCAGTTCCATTCTTCTTTCTCAAGATAGCTTTGGCTATTCGAGGTTTTTTGTTTTTCCATACAAATTGTTAAATTATTTGTTCTAGCTCTGTGAAGAATACTGTTGGTAGCTTGACAGGGATTGCATTGAATCTATAAATTGCTTTGGGTAGTATACTCATTTTCACTATATTGATTCTTCCAATCCATGAACATGGTATATTTCTCCATCTATTAGTGTCCTCTTTGATTTCTTTCACCAGTGTTTTATAGTTTTCTATATATAGGTCTTTAGTTTCTTTAGGTAGATATATTCCCAAGTATTTTATTCTTTCCGTTGCAATGGTGAATGGAGTTGTTTCCTTAATTTCTCTTTCTGTTTTCTCATTATTAGTGTATAGGAATGCAAGGGATTTCTGTGTGTTGATTTTATATCCTGCAACTTTACTATAGTCATTGATTAATTCTAGTAATTTTCTGGTGGAGTCTTTAGGGTTTTCTATGTAGAGGATCATGTCATCTGCAAATAGTGAGAGTTTTACTTCTTCTTTTCCAATTTGGATTCCTTTTATTTCTTTTTCTGCTCTGATTGCTGTGGCCAAAACTTCCAAAACTATGTTGAATAGTAATGGTGAAAGTGGGCACCCTTGTCTTGTTCCTGACTTTAGAGGAAATGCTTTCAATTTTTCACCATTGAGGATAATGTTTGCTGTGGGTTTGTCATATATAGCTTTTATTATGTTGAGGTATGTTCCTTCTATTCCTGCTTTCTGGAGAGTTTTTATCATAAATGGATGTTGAATTTTGTCAAAGGCTTTCTCTGTATAAAATCAAATCAATAAAATTAGAAATGAAAATGGAGAGATCACAACAGACAACACAGAAATACAAAGGATCATGAAACTACTATCAACAATTGTATGCCAATAAAATGGACAACTTGGAAGAAATGGACAAATTCTTAGAAAAGTACAATTTTCCAAAACTGGACCAGGAAGAAATAGAAAATCTTAACAGACCCATCACAAGCATGGAAATTGAAACTGTAATCAAAAATCTTCCAGCAAACAAGAGCCCAGGTTCAGATGGCTTCACAGCTGAATTCTACCAAAAATTTAGAGAAGAGCTAACACCTATCCTGCTCAAACTCTTCCAGAAAATTGCAGAGGAAGGTAAACTTCCAAACTCATTCTATGAGGCCACCATCACCCTAATACCAAAACCTGACAAAGATCCCACAAAAAAAGAAAACTGCATTGCAGTTTAAAGTAGACATGTGGGACTAGCAAAGACCAAAAGGAAAAATTAAATCAGCAGACAACACCTATACTAGAAGATGAAAGGAGGGGGGATGGTTAGGTTCAGAGCTGAGAATGCTAAATCGGCAGTTCAATTTTATGATGGTTCTGCCATTTTGTTGTTGTCTATACTGGTTCGTGGAGAAGGCAATGGCACCCCACTCCAGTACTCTTGCCTGGAAAATCCCATGGATGGAGGAGCCTGGAAGGCTGCAGTCCATGGGGTCACTGAGGGTCTTCACTTTCACTTTTCACTTTGATGCATTGGAGAAGGAAATGGCAACCCACTCCAGTGTTCTTGCCTGGAGAATCCCAGGGACGGAGAAGCCTGGTGGGCTGCCGTCTATGGGGTCACCCAGAGTCGGACACGACTGAAGTGACTTAGCAGCAGTAGCATACTGGTTCGTGGGGTGGGGGTGGGGGTGGGGGTAAATTGGCACTTTATCTTTGCAGAGCTGGGTGCCTCCTGAAAGCCACAGCCCAGGGAAACATCTGCCTCGCTCTGTAGCATTACAGAAGCAGACGTGACAGCCCTGCTGTATTGTGACATCAAGTATCAAGAAGGATGGGGCCTTAATGTGCAAGAGTAGATATAAAGCAATCTACTGGGTTGAGTCTGATTTTGTAGTAACTTAATGGATTTCATGTCTAAGTTTGGGCTGTTACATGTTCATTATCATCAGTATTACTGGGTGCCTACTGAGTGCATGGTATCCGTGTAAATGAATGCATTGAAGGAGTATAAAAGGTTCCAATGTCTATTGAACGTTTTTGTTTTGCACTTTATTTATATTAACTTATAACTTTATAAGTTATTTATATTAAATTATTAAATTATATTTATAATATAGATAATTATATTATTTATATTAACTCATTTAATCTGTGTAATTGCCTTGTGAAGTCAGGTACTATTCTTATTCCCATTTTAGAGGTGAAAACTGTAAAGGCTAAATAGCTGAAGTGATAAAATTATTTTAAAAAGCTAAATATTTCCCTATGCTAAGTCACTTCAGTCGTGTCCGACTCTGCGACCCCATAGACGGCAGCCCAACAGGCTCCCCCGTCCCTGGGATTCTCCAGGCAAGAACACTGGAGTGGGTTGCCATTTCCTTCTCCAATGCATGAAAGTGAAAAGTGAAAGTGAAGTCGCTCAATTGTGTCAGACCCTCAGCGACCCCGTGGACTGCAGCCCTCCAGGCTCCTCCATCCATGGGATTTTCCAGGCAAGAGTACTGGAGTAGGGTGCCATTCTGGAATAATCTGGATTCAAACCCAGGCATTCTGAATCTAACACTTGTGCTTCTTAACTACTCAGTTAATATAAATTTATTGAAATATACTTATATATTTTTATCTATATGGTTTATATACAAGTATATATATATAAATAAATATATAAAACTATATAGTTCAGTTTATATGTATGAACTCTATAGTTCAATTAGGTATCAGTTCAGTTCAGTCTCAGTTGTGTCAGACTCTTTGCGACCCCGTGGACTGCAGCACACCAGGCCTTCCTGTCCATCACCAACTCCCAGAACTTGCTCTAACCCATGTCCATTGAGTCAGTTAGATATAGTTATATATATGGCAACCCATTCCAGTACTCTTGCCTGGAAAATCCCATGGACGGAGGAGCCTGGTAGGCTGCAGTCCATGGTTTCGCTAAGAGTCGGACACGACTGAGTGACTTCCCTTTCACTTTTCATTTTCATGCATTGGAGAAGGAAATGGCAACCCACTCCAGTGTTCTTGCCTGGAGAATCCCAGGGACGGGGGAGCCTGGTGGGCTTCCATCTGTAGGGTCGCACAGAGTCGGACATGACTGAATCGACTTAGCAGCAGCAGCAGCATATATATATGTGACTATATAGCTATATATATTTATGATAACTGTAGTTTTATATATATATATTTTAATGAAATAAAAATGTATTAATATATTTTAATGAAGAATTTTATATATAATATAAATTAAATTCTTATATATAATATAAACATTTCTTCATTAATATATTTTAATTAAGAAATTTATATATAATATAAATTTAAATTTTTATATTATATATAATATATATTATATAGAGAGAATAGTTAAACATTTTTTGTACAGAATTGGATAAAATGTAGATGAACTGCAGATGACTGTTATGAAAGCCAATATTAACAATTGGTATGAAAATAGAGTCTGTGAATTGCCTCCTTGCCTATGTGCTCAGTAGATTCAGTTGTGCCTGACTCTTTGCGACCCCACAGACTGTAGTCCCCCAGACCCCTCTGTCTATGGGATTCTCCAGGCAAGAACACTGGAGTGGGCTGCCATTTCCTTGTCAAGAATTACCTCCTTAATAGCCAACAAGTAGCTATTTTTTTCCCTAGAAACTTTATGATTCTTGTTTTATTTGTGAGACATCATCTTGGTGTTTTACAACGAAACCCCTCACCCCCTTCTCTAGTTATTTTAAAGAGTTGTAATGACTACCATGGTCAGTGTCATTGAACTTTGAAGGGTCAGTGAGTTGGTGGAGAAAGCTCTGGTTCTAATGCAAAACCACAGAAAGTGCTTGACTTCCGGGGATGATACAATCTAGAGATAAAGCCCCAGAAGAACATCCTTATAAGATAGGAATTCAAAATAGTTTCAATGAACTCTGAGATAAGTCAGTGCCATCTGTTATTAGAGATCCTTTTCACTTTTCTACTATCACAGTCTGTGGACTTTACCCATCCTGTCTTCCTTGGGCTGTTAAAGTAGGACTGAGGAAAAAAAAAATTTAAGTCATATAAAATATAAGCAAATATATAGAAGTTCACTTTGTATGATATATGTCTAAGTTAATTGTTTGTTTTGGAGATGAATGAAATTTTATGAATAAAATTGCAATCTCCTTGCATTTCCCCAGTCCTCATTCCCTCTTCCCTGTAAATGCTATCACAGATCTGGTATGTATTTTTTTAAGTTTATATTTTCATTTATTTTTCTGGTTTTATATATAATGAAACAATATATATAATATTTTTCTTGTGATTTTTAACACTGTTCCATAAATATTATATTATATATATCCTTTTGTTCCTTTTTCATTCAACATTTACTTTTTCAGATCTAATCACGATGATGCAGATACAGTTCATTCATTCTATCTGCTATATGAGATTATTATTATTCATGCATTTTCCTAACCATGGATCTATAGAATGTTTCCAAGTTCTCTTTTAAAATGTGTTTATGAACATCTTTGCCCTGATTTTTTATCCTTAAGCACATGTAAGAGAATTTTTCTAGATTATATACCTAGAAATGGATACACTAGAGAATGATATGTGCATTTTCAATTTTACTAGAAGTTTGCAAATTGTTTTCCAAAGCAGTTGATCGTGTATTTTCACTTTAAGTATTTAAAAAATGTTGCTTCTCTAACAATATTCAGATTTTAAAGATTTTGTTAATGATGGCATCTCAAAACCCAACTTTATTTTAAAGAGAATATAAAACTGCCCCATAACCAGCTTGATTATAGCTATAAAGTATTATGAGGTAAGAAATTAGAATTTCAGTTCCTTCTTGCTTAGATTTTCCTGTTTTACATTCTGATGACTTTTGGCAAACTATAAGGAAACATATTAATTTTCTGCTAAGAGTATCTATAAATGTTCAGCTAGAAGTAGTGCAAGTAAACAATTTAGTATAAAACAATTTTTTTCAGATGAAATAAAGTAAAACATATTTATTATAAAACATTAGAAAATGCAAAATGCAATAAAAAGGAAAATAGAAATCACTCAAAATTCCTACATCCAAGACTAGCACTGAGAGCTTTGGCAGGTGTCTTTTTCTATGCATATAAATACATGGAGATTTTTTTTCTCTCCTACAAAAATATAGATTTAAAAAGAACATGAGCATGTTCTTGAACAATGTATTGTGAGCATTTCCAAAATCATGCAATACTCTTATAAAACATGATTTTTAATGACTGTATATTTTTCCATCAGATGAAGGTAACATTTTATGTCATGAATCCTCTAGTGATTTTTCTTTCAGGTGTATCTCTAGAATTGGCATTTCTGGGTTAAAAAGCAAGACTGGTTTAAAGGAAGTGTCAGCAAACTTTTTCTGTGAAGGGCCAATAAATATTTTAGGCTTTGGGGGACATACGGTCTCTATCATAGCTATTTTAACATGAAAGCAGACATAGAAAATATGTAAATGAGTGAGCATGGCTTTTTCCAATAAAACTTTATTATGGATGCTGAAATTTGAAATTTGTGTAATTTTCATGTCACAAAAAGTTGTATCCTTTTGATTTTTTTCTCAATCACCAAAATGTAAAAATCATTCTCATGGGCTGTACAGAAACGTGGCCATGGTTTGTCAGAGGTCTTAATCTCAGATTCTGATAGGATATCAGACTGGTTGAACTCTTACAAATCAGTTAGTACAACTTGTTCTTTTATATTTGGCTTCCCAGGTGGCTCAGTGGTAAAGAATCTGCCTGCCAATGCAGGAAGGAGACATGGATTCAATCCCTGGGTCAGAAAGGTACACTGGAGAAGGAATGGCAACCTGCTCTAGTATTCTTGCCTGGAAAATCCCACGGACAGAGAAGCCTGGTGGGGTCACAAACAGTTGGATGAGACTGAGCACGTTCTTTTAAATATTAGAAAATGAGGACTAAGTATTAATAATTGACCAACTTGTTTGCACTGTTCATGTACACAAAGAGCATCAATAGCACTGACTCAGAAGTCAGAAGTATTGACTTCTGAAGTCAATTAAAAAGGTATGTTCGAACTGGGTAAAGGGTATGCAGGATTTCTTCTGTTTCTTACAATTGCATATGGATCTATAATTACCTCAAGAAAAATTTCAATTAAAGCAAGATACATTTAAGCTAAAGAAAATCCAATTTTTTAGACACCACATCCTGCTGTAGAAAGAAGTCAGGAAACTCTTTTCCTTCTAAATAACATTTGAAAATATTTCATTAGCAATCAATTAATTTCTTAATATAGAAACAAATGCTTGTAAGAATTAACCATATAGATGCCGAAATACCAAAGAACTCCAGACAAATTCACATCCACTTAGAAATGTGCTCCATTGAACATGCAATGACGCAAGTCATCATCCTTTATAAAGTGTGTTACAGGGAAATTTTACAGTTAATCTTGTCATTAAGGATAAACCTGGTTAAGGAGTGCCACTCCTAATGCTCTTGGCCAACAGGGAAGTCTCTGGGCTGTTTCAGTGTTAGCAGTCAGGACAGTACTTTGCACTGCAGTAAAATACTCTGTGACCATCTGTATTTTCTATGGCAAAGGTAAAGATGGAGAAGAAGTAAAGATGGAGAAGGAGTAAAGATGGAGAAGACTCCTTTGTCCCTGTTGAAATGCAGCCGTGTCTATAGTGAGACCTACTTAAATTCCAAGCCATCTGTAATAGAAATAAAATACTAGATGCCTGATTATTATTGCTGAATCTCTTGTAGAAGACCTAAGCCTCTATTGGAGCTCCTAATGGCCCTGTATAGTTTGGAGTTTCAAAATAATACACCAAGGTAGCATGTACAAAAGGAGGGTTTTATACATTGGTTAGAGAGTCTCACAGTTTGCTAGAATCTAAAAATTGATTTAAGCAATGATTGATTGATTCATCAATTGAATGACTGATTTATTCATCATTCAAGATTCATAGAACTTTATCCATGAACCTTGCCCTCGGTTAAGTACTAGATCAGATTAGAAAACTTTATTTTAAGAAGACATGAAGTAGTAGTTGAAACTCTGGCTCTGAATGTGGCTAAAATGTGTTCAAAAGTGCTAAGATGCTATAAAGCAACCCAAATATTTCTTGAAGTTCTGCTAAGCCTTCTAAAACTGCATGTGTAGTCTTCTTTGTGAGGATTTCCTATATGGACAGAAGGATGGATTGTACAGAGATGTTTTGTCTTGTGCTCATGCCATTGTGTCTGACTCTTTATGACCCTTTGGACTATAGCCCATCAGGCTCCTCTGTCCATAGAATTGTCCGGACAAGAACACTGAAGTGGATTGCCATTTCCTACTCCAGGGGATCTTCTGACCCAGGGATCAAAACTGCACCTCCTGTGTCTCCTGGATTGCAGGCAGGTTCTTTACCCACTGAGGTGTTGGGGAAGCCCCTGTACAGAGAGGCAGACATTTTAATAAACTTTTATAAGTTACCTCATTTAAAACCTTTCAGCTCTCTCTTAGATGATCTTATAGAGTAGATGTTCTTTAATATATTTGACACTGGAGAGAAAATTAGACCTAGAGACAGTTAGAGACTTGCTGATACCAAGCTAGGGAAGCAACCAGTCATTCATGCAGGCAGTATAGTATAGTAGAAGCAAAAGGTGGGCTTTCGGTTCAAACTGTCCTAAGTTTACACTTAAAACAAGGCAACTTGGGCAAATGTCTCAGCCTTCTTGAGACTCAGTTTTCTTATCTTTAAATGAGAGTAATACCCATCACTTTGAGCTGTTATGAGAATTAAACGAGAAAATGTGTGTCAAATGTAGTAGTGAATCAAGAAAAAGTGAGCTTATGTGTCCTCACTTTTCCTCTTGCCTCCTAGAAGGAGGACACTGAAGATACACGCTTTTTGATTTTGAGTCAGAGGTATGAATTTATGCTTTGCATTGTGCCCGGGGGCATGATTTGGTGGGTCGCGTGGAGGAAGAGGGCTGTGGGGTCAGGTGTTTCTTAGTATCCAGTAGCACAGTCTTCAGTCTCTCCCCATCTCTCTAGTATGTGCTTCTATATTCAACTGCAGCTGTCCTCCCCCCAAGTCCAGACACCTGTTTCTCCAGAGCAGTGCTGTCCAGTCGAACTTTCTATTATACAGTAATGGAAATGTGCTATATCTATGCTTTCCAATACGATAATCACTTACCACACGAGGCTTAGGCACTTGAAACACAGCTAGTGTGACTAAGGAGCTGAATGCTTAATTTTATTTAATTTTAATTAGTTAGCATTTAAATTTAATTAGCCACATTTGGCAAGTGGCTACCCTATTGGACAGCTCAGCTCCAGAGAATTAGCCTCTAGCAAGGGTGGGGTAAATTCAATTTCCTAGCTGCTTACACAGCTTTGATCCCATCCTGCTAATTGCAGGCTGGTTCCCTCACCTCCACTTCCAGAGACAGCCAGTGACACATTTGTGGAACTCTGGGAGATTTTGTGTTGTGAATTGCTTTGGGTCTCAGCTTTCCCATGGTAGGCTCAGTGTTGTGTTGATTTGTGATTCCCCCTCAAGTTTCATACATTGGAGCCCTATCTCCAGTGTCTCAGAGTGTGACCTTATTCGGAAACAAGGTCTTTGTTAAGATGAGGTCATGAGAGTGGGCCCTAATCCAAGATGACTGGTGTCCTTATTAAAAGGAGAAATTTGTATACAGAGCCATGTACACGGGGAGAACATGATGTGAAGATGAAGGCAGAGATTGGGTCATGCTTCCACAAGCCTAGAAACTCCAAAGATTGCCTGAAAACCACCGGAAGCTAGCAGAGGAGCAGGGACGAGATTATCTTCCATAGCTCTCAGAAAGAAGCAACCTTGTCCACACCCTGGTCTTGGACTTCTGGCCTCCAGAACTTCATGGAGATAAATTTCTGTTGTTTAAGCCACCCAGTTTATGGTGGTTTGTTACAGCAGTCTTAGGAAATGAACTCATTCAGGATTCAGTTCTTTCCTGCCTGCATCCTTGGTTGCCACTTGTTATAGCATTTTCACACTTTTGTTGTCTCCTATCTTATTGTCCACATCTTTGTGATCAGGTGGCGCTAGTGGTAAAGAAACCTGCCTGCCAATTTACGAGACATAAGAGACTTGGGTTCGATCCCTGGGTAGAGAAGATACCCTGGAGGAGGAAATGGTTACTCACTCCAGTATTCTGGCCTGGAGAATTCCATGGACAGAGGAACTTGGTGGGCTATAGTCCATGGGATCACAAAGAGTCGGACATGACTGAAGCGACTGAGCACACGTGCAAACCTTAAAGAATAACAATGAAAAACATTCTTCACTGTCACATAAGTATGGATTAGGAAGAGGCGACACTGGCTGGGTTCCATATGCCATCTTTTCTGGTAGGGGCTTCCCTGGTGGCTCAGACAGTAAAGTGTCTGCCTGCAATGCGGGAGACCCGGGTTTGATCCCTGGGGTTGGGAAGATCCCCTGGAGAAGGAAATGGAAACCCACTCCAGGACTCTTGCCTGGAAAACTCCATGGACGGAGAGGCCTGGTAGGCTACAGTCCATGGGGTCACAAAAAGTTGGACACGACTAAGCGACTTCACTTCTTTCTTTTCTCAAGTTTTGGGTTTTAAAAGTTTTATTTGCAAATATGAGGCCTTCCTATGTTCCCTTAGCATTTCAGAGAAATGATGATGCCTTTAGAGAAACAAGATTCCCTTACTGAGAAAATGAATTAAAAAATTTCCCAAGGGGCTACTGCTGCACGGAAGAAGGAAAGAAAATCATTTTTAGGGAAGAGATGTCTCCACGAACATCTCTCTTCTGTTTAAAATAAATGAGGAAAGTTAAAATTCCAGATGTATGGGGGTGGCAGGGAAGTGAAAGAGGGTTGGAACATACACATTTTTGCTTAGAGAAGGTGCTCTATCTAGAAATCTGGTAAGTGATTACTGCAATGTCTACTTAGATAGCAAT
>NW_011494956.1:713810-734120 GCF_000754665.1 Bison bison bison
TAGATAGCAATTACACAAAGTTGCAAGTCAGGAAGAAAAGCAAGAATATGACAAGTCATGTATTTAAAAGCCATTTGATGGAAGCAAGGTTCTAGGTTGAATAAGAAATAAACAATTGAGTGAATCAGATTTCACCTGGGAGATTTCAACCATTCATAGCAGCAATGATTTTCCAGGTTGGAACTGAAGAACTGAAGTTTTTATTTTACCTAATAAAGATAGAAATCTATAAAGAATGAAAGATAATTTCTTCATCATCCCATCCTTATTCCCATTTCCCATGTAACCAAAAGTTTCCTGCTGACAATTTTGTCTAAATAAATGTCATTATCCTTTATACAAGACTTCTGAATAGTAGTAATAATATACTAAATATTATATTTATGAGCATTAATATGTTTCAACATTTCAATAGTTTACTGCTGAGTAGAACACACCAAAATGTAATTTAAACACAACCTAACTTACTATTTATCATGATAATTAAGGTTGAATGGGCAGTTGGTTCTGCCTGGAATTGCCCATGTGGCTGCATTAAACTGGCAGCCTGCCTGGGGACCAGGCTCAGTTCAGGTGTCTCTTCAGGGCACCTTAGTTCTTTGTGTGGTTGACTTGGGCTGCCTCATAGCATGGTGGTCTCAAGCATTTCAAGAGGGATCATTTTAACAGCAAAGAAGAAAAAAATTGTTAGTCTTCCTAAGACTGGGCTTAGAAGTCCCAGAATATCTATTTCACTATATTGTGTCCTTCATAAGTATTGCACACTTCAAATTTCCTCATCTAATCTTAATACTTGTTGAAGTACTCTTTATAATTAGATTTCAGTAGATTTACCACATACAAATTTATGTGTCAATATTCCTATTTGTTTAAGATAATTTTTTTTTCATGTGGACCATTGTTAAAGTCTTTATTGGAATTGTTACAATATTGCTTCTGTTTTTTGTTTTGGTGTTTTGGCTATGAGGCATGTGGTATCTTAGCTCCCCTACCAGGGATTGAATCCTACTCCCTGCCTTAGAAGGGAGAGTCTTAACCACTGAGCACCAGGGAAGTCCCTGTATTTTATTCTTAATAGGGAAAAAGCCTTTTGAATTCAGTGATTATGGAGATTATTTAGAAGTATACCTAAAAAGTGTATCAGTCAAATTAATAATTTCCACAACAATAACCAAATGTGCAGCTGGCATCCCACCAGAGTTTTTTTAAAAAAATGTCTTCATATAAATTTTAGAAATGAGTAAAAGCCCACCTAGCTTCAAGGAGAGTAGAAATGGACTGCATGGCTTGTGTGAGGAGCAGCTCTGTGTACAGGGACGGGAGGAATCATTTGGAGGTCATATTTAGAGATGATCCCAGACAGGTACTGTGCATACTGCTTCATATGTATTATCTCATTTAATCTTCACAACAACCTGCCCAGATAATTACTCATTTTGCCGCCTTGTGGTGGCTGAGTCCTGTGGCTTGTGGGATCTTAGTTCCCTGATTAGGGATAGAATTCATGTCCTGCATGCTGGATCACCAGGGAATTCCCTGCCTCTAATTCTTAATGCTCAGCCAGAGCCAGGGCTTTCTCCAGACCCAATAATATCTTGCCCTTTTTACCAACTCTGAAAGCAGAAAGGATTCTAGATTTAGCTAGAGAGGTGAGGGTCTGAATCTAGCTCTATTACTTTTTGAGGGTATTTCATATCTTTCTGTTTCAAGCACTTCATCTGTGACATGAGAATTGTAGCGTCTTGTCCAAAGGGTTCTGGCAAGGAGTAAATTTAACAAGATAAAATAAAGTATATAGAGTTGGGCAAGAGGGCCAGTGGTTTTAAAAACTGGGATTAAGAATGCTTTTATATGACTTCCACTAGTGTTTCTTTTAGTAAATCATACCTACTGGAAAACAGTATATAAAAAAGACAAATAAAAGCTGTGGATAGATTAGAAAGCCTGCTGCATAATAAACCACTCTAAATTTTCATCTATTAAAACAATAGGTTATTATTCCTCACAGATGTGTGGATTTACTGGATCAAGAAATCCTTCAGGATTTATTGCTGTAGTTATCTTCAGAAAACACAATCTGCCATCTTAGTTGTTTTGGTGTTTAGACTGGTATTTACAGAAATCTAATTGCTGTATCTTTGATTAGGAAAACCTTCTGAGAATCAAAGGGGTCTGGCGTCTTGACATCACAGTGATCGATTTCTTTTAGATGCCTACAAACCTTGATAGAAAATATTGGCTGATTGACCAACTTCCTCAAAAATCTGCCACCAACACCCTCTGTGTCCTTGGGAAAATCTCTTTACCTCCCTGAACTTCAGCTTGTTTCTTTGGAAAACTAGGGAGAGATGGTTGAACTACATGGTCTCTAAACTCCTTTCCATTGCCAACATTCTATCATTAAAAAAAAAAAAATCATAGGCACTATGTATGTGTGTGTGTTAGTCACTTGTCGTGTCCAGCTCTTTGAGACCCCATGGATTATAACCTGCCAGGCTCCTCCGTCCTTGAGAATACTGGAGTAGGTTGCCATTCCCTTCTCCAAGGGATCGTCCTGGTCCAGGGATCAAACCTGGGTCTCTCACATTGCAGATTCTTTACCATCTGAGCCACCAAGGAAGCCCATTAGACACTATATGAAGTGAAAATAGTTCGTAATCTAATTTTTGCAGAATCCTCAAAGATCAGGAGAATATACACTGACAATCATGCTCTAACACAAAAGTATGCACATGGTATAAATCAATGTCTTGGGTGTGTAGAGCATCTGAACAACTTTGAAATTTCTGGTCTTTAAATTTGATAAAAAATGTCACAATATTATGTATCAGGAAGTAAGATGATTTATAATGATCTCATTCTAATTTTATTATAGAAGCTTGATTCCATGTTAAAGTTTGGCTTACATCTAGAGACTATTTTAAAGAATTTTTAAAAATGCTAAATTATAATCAATTTAGCACAGCAGGAGGACAAGAACCATTTTGTAGATGGAGAAATAAAGAGACAGAGAGACATTTTATTAGGAGCATTGAGTTTGGGTATGTCTAGAAGAGAAAGGTCAAATAACGAGGAGCTTAGAAATGACTGTAAATGAGTGGTTGAAGGAACTGGAATGTTGGCTTGAATGTAGGAAACTACTGTTGTCAAAAATTTAAAGGGATGCCATCTGCTGAGAATGATATTTTGGGTAGCTTCCTCTGAGAGAACTAGGTAGAAGTTACTACTAATAAGTTCAATATAAAGACTTCCATTCAATGTAAGACATTTTCCAATTATTGTAGCCCATATTCAGACCTGATGCCCTTAAAATGGTGAGGTTTCTATTATTAGAAATGTTTAAACAGAAGCCAGATACACCTTGGCAGAGACGTGGCAGGATCGATTCATGCAAAGTACTAAAGTACAGGGTGGACATAGGACTGGGTGGCTTTGGGAGGAGTTTTAATTTCAGGTTTTATTTTTTCTTTCAGTGACAATCACTGACAATGGTAAGAGTCTAAGTAGGCAATCAGTGGTAAAAATAGTAGCTACATATCTAACAAACTTTCACGTAGATCTCATAAAAGAAACACTAAGATTGCAACTGTGAATGTTCAAAGGTCAGGAATAGATGGAGCACTAATAAGGAAATATAAATAATTCATAAGCTTATGAAAAAATATGCAACCCCACTGATAAAAGAAATGCAAATTCAAATATCAATAAGATAGCATGGGTCATTTATTAAATTGGTGAAGGAAAGAAAACTAATACATAATTTTGATGAAAATGCAGTCAACAGTCTCAAACGTGGTTGATGAAAATATAAATTTGTTTAGAGACTTCAAAAAGCAGTGTAACATATTTAAACCACTCTATTATGGACATTTAACCATATTAAAGAATTATTATCATTAGATGCAATTACTTGCATTGAAGTTAAGGTAAGAAACAAAAAGTATTTTTATATTCCAGAAATACAGATTGAAATATTAACAGATGAAATCATGGTGTTTAGAATTTGCTTGAAAATTATCCACTGAAGATTAGAAGTGCCTACATGGGACTATGGATGAAAAGTGATTGATTACACATTGATCTTTGTTGAAGCTGGGAAATGGCTACACAGGGATCCATTTTGCTATTCATTTTTTTATGCATATAAAATTTCCTATAATAAAAAGTAGAAACAGTGATCAAAAAAAACCCCACTTTACATTCTCTGACTTAAATAAATTTCCACCTAGGAATGTCCTGATGAAGTGTGCTGATTGGCATACAAAGCTTCACGCACAAAGATAATTTCTCACTGTTTCCTGGCTCACTATTCTGCAGTGTCACTCACCTGTGTAAACCATTCAGCGGCACCCCATTGCTGTCAGTATTAAAATAAAAAACTTGAACCCATCTGCAAGGTCTTAGATCCATCTGACCTCTGCATAGTCAACTTGGCAGGTATCCAGAGCACACTGTGCCCCACAGCTGTGGCCTTTTCTTAGGGAATACCCTCTTCTGACCTCCTCCTTCAGGTCAACTTCCACTCCTACTCCAAACTCCAGGTCAATACTATTCTTCAGGGAGGCATTTCTGCATTTCCCCAGATGGCGTTAAGCCTTCATCATATGCTGTCACAGGACTGGGTACTTCACTCTTGCAGCTCTCTTCTCAATTCTAAGGCATGTGTGCTCAGTCGTGTCCAACTCTTTGTGATGCCACAGCTGTAGCCCACCAGGTTCCTCTGTCCATGGAATTTTCCAGGCAAGAAAACTGGAGTGGGTTGCCATTTCCTTCTTCAGAGGATCTTCCTGACCCAAGGATCAAACCCACATCTCTTGTGTCTCCTGCATTGGCAGGTGAGTTCTTTACTAACTGAGCCACCAGACAAGTAGCTAATTAGGTAATTGTATACTAGTTGCATAATGACTACCCTTGTCAGTGACCTCCATTCTCTTACTTACACCTGTATCAGCCAGAATTTCCAAATATAGTAGGAATTCAGTAAATGCAGGTTGAACTAATTAACTAGTAAAAATGATATAAACCCAATTTAGCCTCTTAATTCTCCGATGAACTTACGTGGTTATATTTTAGCACATTAAAATGGAATGGCAGATTTTCAACCTTTCAAAGACAATGGTAGGATGAGGGGCTTAAAAGAGAGGGTGCCTCCTTTGCCTTATGAGAAAACCATATCTCAGAACTTCCCCAAAGGAAAACTGCCTTCACACTATAGCTAGGACCACTTTGCACAGTAGAGCTCACAAAGAGGAAAGAAATTCCAAAATGTCTAATCTTGTCAGGTAATTAGTGGATGAAGAGATGAGATGATT
Source organism: Bison bison bison (assembly GCF_000754665.1). Classification (NCBI taxonomy): domain Eukaryota; kingdom Metazoa; phylum Chordata; class Mammalia; order Artiodactyla; family Bovidae; genus Bison; species Bison bison. The sequence goes on from NW_011494956.1 coordinate 719,123, forward strand.
AGGGGTAAAAAAGAGTGAACTTTAAACTGCACGGTAAAACCCTGGCTTTTAGTTCATTATCTCAGGAATACATGTTCTAGGGACAGCTGCATTCTCTTGGCTTCTGGTCTAAGCTAATGAGGTCAACAAATTTTCATCAAGGAGAGAGATGTTCCTGTTAATTAGGTAATGAATGGGACTTTGCCATTCTCTATATTAAATTACTTTAATTTTCAGAGCAAAAGAGTCCACTTCCTGGCTAGCTCACTTTCATAATCTAGACAGAGAAAATAGGAGGCAATAGGAAAAAAAAAGCAGTAAATTCTACTGCATTTCCTGGGGGTTCACATACACATGCTGGTTCATTTTTCAGGAATCTGAGCCAGAATGCCCCTCTGTTGGGATTTGTCTGTTTCTCACAATTAAGGCGTAAGTTTTTTTGTGTGTGTGTGAAATTTCTACATAGATGATGGTGGGAGACACTTGATATCATTTGTTCTCCACCCTCATTCCCTAGCCCCCACCCCACTACACACACTCACTTTAAAAAGACAACACTCAAGCAAGTTGTAAGGCTAAGCTTTTGAGAATTCAAATGGGCAGCTTTTTATTTCTTTATATCCAGCTACTTAACAGTTTTGTTTCTGAAGAAACAAGAATAAACAAGATTCAGACTTAGCTTTTCAATTAAACCCCATAAACTTCAGCTAAAGACCCTGGACATCACCATAAAGACTCCAAGGCACTTTTTAAAGATTTCCCTGAATGTGGAGGCTATAATTTGTTTAGAAGAAGTGCCCAAGGGTTGCACGTAGGGAAACAGGAAAGAAAGAAACATGAACAAGTAGAAACTCTCAGTTTAGAGTTGCTTTCTTGTTTAACAGAGAGATGTTATTTGCTTTCATTCATTCAAACCGTTAATTATTTAGCTAAGTGCTGTTCTAACTGTGGGATTATAGCCATGAACTAAACCGACAACTGTCCTCCTTCTGCTCAAACAAAAAATTTGCCCCTTCTTTTAAAACTAAATGCTGTGGTAGTCTAAAAGATATTTCCTTTTGAAAATGCATCATTGCTCTTTCTATACTTATAGAGATAAATAAGTACAGAGAAAAAACACAAAAAACTCCTGGAGGGCTATGCCAGAATGTGGATGCTAATTTTTTTTCCCCAGGGGAAGGCAGCAGTTTCAGTGCTCATACTTGCCTGATTGGCGTTTTTTCTGTGTTTTCCATGAATTACTGTGTTTCTGTATAACCACGAACAAAACTAATGTCTTGTTACCTGAGAAATGAAAATCTGCTCTTGAGAACTTCACTCCAGGTAAGGTCTCCAAAGCCCAGGTGTGCTGGTCTGAGGCTGAGTGGTGTGGAATAAAGGAACCCCTCAACCCCCAGCCCCCATTTATAGGTTGAGGAGAACAAGAGCTGGCTTTGAAGCAAAAACTTTCTCTGGAGTCCTGAAAGAGAGGAGAGATGAGGAAGGGCACAGAGAAATCTCCTCAGGTTCTAATCCAGGTGAATACCACAAAGGTGCCACTTAAAGTTTTAATTTGTCAATGAGCTGTTCCTTTTAGTCTTATCTTTGTTGAACCACCAAAGGCATGGAGGCACCTTAGTTTATCTCTGCATTTACTCTGAGCAAATACTAGTGTGGAGTAAGGAGCGAGCATGAGACCACGTTACTCCATGGGAATCCATTTATCCTGCTTCTCCCCAGGGAACCCCGTGAGAGAGAGTCATAGACTTTAGGAGGGCTGATAAGAGCCTGAGCTGAGCATATCTGGAGAACTTTCGAATGTGTATTCCCATCAAATAAAAAGGGAGCCATCACGAAAAGAGGAGAGTCAGCACAGAGGTGCAGAGATCGCTGATTTGAACTGTTAGCTCACCTCTGAAGTTGTCTCAGTCAACAGGTGTACCTGGAGGAGATGCATGGGGTTTCTGCCTCATGTGTGGCCCTGAGCTGGATGCTGAGACCTCAGTCTTGTCCTCATGGAAAGTCCATCCCAGGAGATGACAGAGAGTAAGAATAGCCAGCATTTGTAAGAGAACCACCAGGAACTGCGATATAGTTTAGAGATGACTTTTGTTTCTTCACCAAGGTCCAGACTTCCCCTCCTGTTTTTGCTTTCTGGATATGAGCTGGCCAGGAAGTAGTCTCTTTTATTCTAGAAATTTGATATGTTGAGAAAGAGGAGCATAAATACTGCTTTAAATTCTATCTAGTGCCATTTTAATTCACTGAAAGAATTCAAGTCAAGTCACTAATCAGAATCTGGTTACAAATATCTGTATTTGAAGCACCCACAGTGTGCCATGAGACATGCAATGTTGGGTTTTTACACAGGAACATGTGCTTCTCCACCCATCAGCAATTGCTACGGGAATCCCAGATTAATTTTTCTTATAATATTTTATCACAGTTCCATAAAAGGATAAAAGTCTGCACAGAACAGAACTTAAGACGGTTCATGGTTGGAAGGATTTTCTAAAGATGCTTGAAAAACCGAATCACAATGAAGCAGCATATCACAGCCAGAGATCATCTCTGCAATGGTATTGCATCCACTGAACCCAAGAGTGGCACCATTTATGGGGCACGTACCATGTGTGAGGCCTGGAACCAAAACATTTTGCATGCATCTCTCATTTACCCTCACAAAACCTCCCCCAGACTGCTTGCCCATTTAACAGAGGAAGAAACCACAACCCAGAGAGGAAGTGTGGGCCACAGATACATTGCTGGCTAGTAATCAGGGCTTTCTAACTCCAAACCTGCAACCACATTTAATCACTATGAAATGCTCTCATCTTAGTTCATTGAAAAAAAATGGACATTTTGCAGAAAAGCAACGCAGCTCATCTGCCATTCACTCTTTAACCCTTCACATCCTGTGAAGAAATCCACAGGCAATGAAATGCCATCCAACAATCACAGTTGGAAATCTTTAACTGAAGTGAAAAATAAGAAAAAGAATACCTGGAGTCAATATTGAAGCATGAAGCAATAATGATGGTGATGATGACGATAATGTCTCCTGGCACTTAAAACATACAGTCAGCAAAGAACAAATATAAATATTTGCAAATAGTTATCACTTTTTAATATCTGCAACATGCTGTTTAGAGGTTTGGCTACTCTCCCTCTAAATTTTTAAAAAATTAAAAGCCAAGATGGCAGGTAAATATGAATGTATTTGATATTTAAAAAATAATTTCAAATTAATAAAAGCATGATTATCATATTAAACAAAATAACTAAGGACATGAATATTTCAGAGTGGAAATATATGTGAATTATAATGCCACCAAAATAACCAACCTTGAAGATAAGAAAAGAAATGCAAATTAAAGTCCACAAATCTATACCCTATTTTCCCTATCAAATTGACAATGATGGAAAAAAATGATAACCTCACAGCTTGTGAGAGTGTGGTGAAGCAGGACTTAAAACTGTTTCACTAGCCTTGAAAAATGTAACATCTATATAAGGGATTTTTAGGTACCAAACTGTTACTTATAATATTTGATGCCATGATAAAATGCTATAATATTAAGTGAAAAAGATCACATTGCAAAATGATGATCAGTTTTGTAGCAAAAATGCTTTCCATAAATATGTGGAAATCAGACTAGAAGTAGAAGCTGAAAATGTTAGAGGGATTATCCACAGGATGATGACAAAGAGATGAGAGATGCTATTTCTTTACTAGTCTGGCTTCCTTTCTCTGCCAGTCCTAGTTTTCCCAGCCCTGTTACATCTGAGACATCTTAACCTGACCAGTTCTCCCTCCACCCCGCTGTTTCCCTGGGTCTGTGAACAGGGACTGGTAGCCCCAACTTAAAACCTCTCCGATAGCCCCTCTAGTCATCTCTGTCCTTGAGTACCAGATGCTTTCATTTTGCATCTTAAATAATTTTTCTATTATTGTCAATACCGGTTTATTTTTTAAAGTTGAAATTGAAAAGCATTTTTTTTCAGGTTTCATTAATTTTCTCTAACCTTTAAATCATACCTCACAAATAAGATTTTGTCACAGCTGGATTTAGTAGATGCAGACAAATCAAGTTCACTCTTTCTTGAAACACTGACAAGAAAAGAAGGGAACAAGTCACTTGGAAAAGGTTTTCATAAGAAACCAGCTAAGTGATCATTAAGTTTATTTCTAATTGGTAATGGGTTTTATCACAATTAGCTGGTATTAAGTTTCTTGCTTAAGTTCACTAATCTGCCCCTAATATAGCTCCTTTGTTAAAGGATATACAGATGAACTCAGCAATACTTGACGGCATAGCTAGGTATTGGAACATTCCACAGAAAATAGAAAAGTAATTTTCTAAGAACATGATGGCAACAATCAACAGCCACCATTCTTAGACTTTCAAATTACCAAAAGTATATATCAATTTTAGTGTAGAAAAATAAATCAATTTTATAAAATTAACCTTTTGGATTGAAAAGTACCCTCTTTATCTTTTAAGATACCAAACGTACCTTTTTCATTTCCGTAGTTGATCCGCTCCTGCATGAAGGTAAGACCACAGTTTACCTTTTTCCTGTGTCCATCCCAGGTTAAGGGAGGCAAACGTGCTCCCCCCAACTTCCTCCTTCTCCAGCACCACCCTCTCAATGAAAACAATGCTTGCTAAAGTGCATTCTTACTAAAGTGCAGTCTGAGAGGAAAAAAGGAATCGGGAAATGAAAGAGACTTGGAATCCAACTACTCAAGATGAGCATAGTGAACATCTCAGTGGATATTTTTCCTGTTTATTTTGTCAAGGCTGAGCCTGCCAGAAAAGGCGCCTTCACTCACCGCCTCCATTTCCTCCTCTCTTTTCTCCTGTATCTGAGGAAACTGGCCTTCCCCTCCCCCACCCCACCTTCCTGGGCAAGGTAAAAAATTACCTCCTTTGCAAAATTCAATGGGTAATTTATTTTAATGGAGCTCTCTACTGCTCTTAAATTTACTCCTTCTGGTAATTCAACTTGCTTAGTTTATAAAATGTTTGTCTCTCCCAATGCTCCTTGAATCTCTGTGGTGTCCAAGGCCTTTTTATCCACTGCCAACATTTCAAAACAGGAACACAGCTCCATCTCTGACCAAATATTCTTCTCTTTCTGCAGGCTTTCTCCTTGGGCAGTCTAAAGCAAATTTTCATTTCAAATCCTTATTTCCAGCCTTGACCTGTTCAGCTCAATTCGGGTGCTACTGCCTGTGGCTACATATCCGCTCAGCAGACAATAGAACATTGCTGGAAAGAACAAGGGCTTTGGGGTAAGGTATGTCTGGGTTTAAACATCCAGATCTGCTCTCTCTTTTAAATCTGTTCATTTATTTAATTGGAGGATAATTGCTTTACAACATTGTGATGGTTTTTGCCATATATCAACACGAATCAGCCATGGGTATACATGTGTTCCCCCCATCCTGAACCCCCCACCCACCTCCCTCCCTACCTCATCCCTCCCGGTTGTCATAGACACCAGCCCTGGGTGCCCTGCTTCATGAATCGAACTTGCACTGGTCATCTGTTTTACATATGGTAATGTACATATTTCAGTGCTATTCTCTCAAGTCATCCTACCCTCTCCTTCTTCCACTGAGTCCAGAAGTCTGCTCTTTACATCTGTGTCTCCTTTGCTGTCCTGTACATAGAATCATCAGTGGCATCTTTCTAGATTCCATTTATATGCATTAATATACAGTATTTTTCTTTCTCTTTCTGACTTACTTCATTCTGTATAATAGGTTCTAGGTTCATCCATCTCATTAGAACTGACTCAAATACACTCCTTTTTATAGCTGAGTAGTATCTTGCCTGGAAAATCCCATGGACGGAGGAGCCTGGTAAGCTGCAGTCCATGAAGTTGCAAAGAGTCGGACATGACTGAACGACTTCACTTTCACTTTTCACTTTCATGCATTGGAGAAGGAAATGGCAACTCACTCCAGTGTTCTTGCCTGGAGAATCCCAGGGACGGGGAAGCCTGGTGGGCTGCCCTCTATGGGGTCGCACAGAGTCGGACACGACAAGCGACTTAGCAGCAGCAGCAGTATCCCATTATGTATACGTACCATAACTTCCTTATCCATTCATCTCCCTGTGAACATCTAGGTTGCTTCCATGTCCTAGCTGTTGTAAATAGTGCTGCAATAAACATTGGAGTACATCTGTCTCTTTCAATCCTCCTTTCCTCGGTGTATATGCTGAGCAGTGGAATTCCTGGCAGTTCTTTTCCCAGTGTTTAAGGAATCTCCACACTGTTCTCCATTTGCTGTGTTAGTTTGCACTCCCACCAACAGTGTAAGAGGGTTCCCTTTTCTCCACACCCTCTCCAGCATTTACTGTTTGTGTACTTTGTTGATGGCTATTCTTACTGGCATGAGATGGTACCTCATTGGGGTTTTGATTTGCATTTTTCTTATAATAAGTGATGTTGAGCATCTTTTCATGTGTTTATTAGCCATCTGTATGTCTTCTTTGAAGAAATATAGATCTTTTGCCCACTTTTGACTGGGTTGTTCATTTTTCTGGTGTTGAGCTGCATGTGCTGCTTGTATATTTTGGAGATTAATTCTTTGTCAGTTGTTTCATTTGCTATTATTTTCTCCCATTCTAAGGGCTGTCTTTTCACCTTGTTTATAGTTTCCTTTGTTGTGCAAAAGCTTTTAAATTTAATTAGGTCCCATTTGCTTATTTTTGTTTTTATTTCCATTCCTCTGGGAGGTGGGTCATAGAGAATCTTGCTATGATTTATGTCAGAGAGTGTTCTACCTATGTTTTCCTCTAAGAGTTTTATAGTTTCTGGTTTTTTATTTAGGTCTTTAATCCATTTCGAGTTTATTATTGTGTATGGTGTTAGAAAATATTCTAGTTTCATTCTATTTCACGTAGATGAGCCATTTTCCCAGCACCAGTTGTTGAAGAGACTGTCTTTTCTCCATTGTATATTTTTGACTCCTTTGTCAAAGATAAGGTGTCCACAGATGCATGGATTAATCTCCGGACTTTCTATTTTGTTCTATTGATCTATCTTTACTAGTTGTGTAGTTAATGGAAAATAATTTACTGTCCTTATCACTCAGTTTACTCATTTTCAAAATGAGTATAGCAGTAGTAATTCCCTTATATGGTTGTCTTATGGATTAAATTAAATAGTGCATGTGAAGCACCAGTATAAAGTAAATGCTCAATAGATTTAGTCACTATTTAAAAAAAATATTTATTTTAATGTAATTTATTTACTTGGTTATGCTGGGTATTAGTTGTGGTGGGATCTAGTTCCCTGACCAAGGATTGAACCCCGGCCCCCGTATTGGGAGCTCGGAGTCTTAGCCACTGGATTACCAGGGAAGTCCTCTCACCATTGTTGTTATGTTCCAAATTCAACATACCTAAAGCTGAAGTCAGTGAATTCCATCACCCTTATCCAATACCCCAAGCCAGAGACATAAACTGAATCATTTTGCTCTATACCTGAAAATAACACAATATTGTAAATCAACTATACTTAAATAAAAAAATAAAAAATACTAAACATACACACACAAAAAAGAATGACATGTAGATTGTTGGATCTCACCCTAGACTTATTAAGTTGGAATCTTCAGTAAAGAGGCTGGGAAGTCTCTGTTAATTAGAGTTTTCAGGTGATTTTTAGCAGAGCGGATTGGGAAACTTTATGCTCTTCCCTTCCTTCCCCACCAGTCACTGTCTCATGCCAATTATGTAGCCTGCCAGGCTCCTCCATCCATGGGATTCTCCAGGCAGGAATACTGGAGTGGGTTGCCATTTTCTCCTCCAGGGGATCTTTCCAACCCAGGGATCGAACCCAGGTCTCCCGCATTGCAGGCGGATTCTTTACAGTCTGAGCCACCAGGGAAACCATACCAATTATTACTCAAGATTAATTCTTGAATTGACCCCCTCCTCTCCATCACTAATGCTACTAATCTAATTCAGCATCCTCAGCCTAGAGCTAGCCTGGGGTCAACCTTATCCCTGGCAGATGAGCCACTGAGTTGATTGAATGTGGTTATCAAGGGTTCTCTCCCTTTCTCACTCTGAATCTCAGCACAGCCACTCCTTCCAGGAACTAGCACCACTTTGACTCTGAGGCCCAGGTTGGAACTTTTCTCCCCTTCTGAGCCAGGTCCCTGTCCCCATACCATGCACCCCACCAGCTGAGGTCCTATAAAACAAGGATGGACTTGTTAGTATCAGGCCAACTGGCCCACTGAGCTTCAGCTAGGTAACTGCTCCCAGAGTCTACACAGTTCGCTCAGGGCTGTCTGCCTGTTTGGACCATCTCAGATCCAACCCTCATCCCAGGCTGCCTTCAAGATCAGTCGTTGCAGTCTTTTTTTTCTGTGCCAGGCATCTTCCCCATCAACTAGTGGACTAGCCAACTGTCTCATCCTCATTGAACTAATCCTTTAGATATACTGTTAGTGAGAATAATGTAGATAAGAATTTAAATATAATAGAATTTCTGTTGAGAAGAGAAACACACTGTATTTATACATATAAAAATAGTAAATAAAATTCCATTGCTCTCAGAGAAACATCAGTATGTAAAGTGGTTACCAATGGGTGATGGGATTTCACACCTTTCATATATTGGGTATTTATTTATTTTGTAGTTAAAACTAATGCATGAATAAGGAAATCAGGTGGTGGATTGAAATCCTGTCTACATGCTTGCCCTCTTGGTTTTTCTTGTCTCCCATTCCCCACCCCCATTTCCAGCTGAGAACTCAGTTCAGTTCAGTTGCTCAGTCATGTCCTACTCTTGGCAACCCCATGAACTGCAGCATGCCAAGCTTCCCTGTCCATCACCAACTCCTGGAGCTTGCTTAAGGTCATGTCCATCGAGTCGGTGATGACATCCAACCATCTCATCCTGTGTCGCCCCCTTCTCTTACAGCCTTTAACCTTTCCTAGCATCAGAGTCTTTTCCAATGAGTCAGTTCTTCACATCAGGTGGTCAAAGTACAAAGTTTCAGCTTCAGCATCAGTCCTTCCAATGAATATTCAGGACTGATTTCCTTTAGGATTGACTGGTTGGATCTCCTTGCAGTCCAAGGGACTCTCAAGAGTCTTCTCCAACATCACAATTCAAAAACATCAATTCTTCAGCATTCAACTTTCTTTATCGCTGGAACAGCTTCACCAGCTCCCGGCACTTTATAGTCCAACTCTCACATCCATACATGACTACTGGAAAAACCATGGCTTTGACTAGACAAGAGTTTTGTCAGCAAAGTAATAGCTCTGCTTTTTAATATGCTGTCTAGGTTTGTCATAGCTTTTCTTCCAAGGAGCAAGTGTCTTTTAATTTCATGGCTGCAGTCACCATCTGCAGTGATTTTGGAGCCCAGGAAAATGAAGTCTGTCACTGTTTCCATTGTTTCCCCATTTATTTGCCATGAAGTGATGGGATTGTATGCCATGGTCTTCATTTTTTGAATGTTGACTTTTAAGCCAGCTCTTTCACTCTCTTTCACTTTCATCAAGAGGCTCTATAATTCTTCTTTGCTTTCTGCCATAAGCGTGGTGTCATCTTCATGTCTGAGGTTATTGATATTTCTCCTGGCAATCTTGATTCCAGCTTGTGCTTCATCCAGCCTGGCATTTCACATGATGTAGTCAAGGCTATGGTTTTTCCAGTGGTCATGTATAGATGTGAGAGTTGGACTATAAAGAAAACTGAGCTCCAAAGAATTGATGCTTTTGAACTGTGGTGTTGGAGAAGACTCTTGAGAGTCCCTTGGACTGAAAGGAGATCCAACCAGTCCATCCTAAAGGAGATCAGTCCTGGGTGTTCATTGGTGGGACTGATGTTGAAACTGAAACTCCAATACTTTGACCACCTGATGTGAAGAGCTGACTCATTTGAGAAGACCCTGATGCTGGGAAAGATTGAGGGCAGGAGGAGAAGGGGACAACAGAGGATGAGATGGTTGTCGCCATCGTAGAACAGCCCTTACCAGGTCATGCAGGAGGGGACTGTTTGTGTCTGGTTCACAGGTGTATCTCAAGCCCCCATTTCATGTTTTGGGAATGAGTGAATGAGTGAATGAACTCTGAGGCAATAAGGTGAAAACAAACCAACTGCGTGTTCTAGAGTCAAGAAGATCCTTACCTACATTCTCTTCACTGATCTTCACCATAACTCTGTGAGACAGGAATTATTATTCCCATTTTACAAACTCAGGAAGTTAAATGATGTTGGAACCCAATATTGGCAGAACCTTAAAACTCTTTTCTCAATATCAATCTATCCTTCCATAATATCACTCTTTCCTAAGGCTGCTGCTGCTGCTGCTAAATCACTTCAGTCGTGTCCGACTCTGTGCGACCCCATAGATGGCAGCCCACCAGGCTTCCCCGTCCCTGGGATTCTCCAGGCAAGAACACTGGAGTGGGTTGCCATTTCCCTCTCCAATGCACAAAAGTGAAAAGTGAAAGTGAAGTCGCTCAGTCGCGTCCGACTCTAGCAACCCCATGGACTGCAGCCCACCAGGCTCCTCCGTCCACAGGACTTTCCAGGCAAAAGTACTGGAGTGGGGTGCCACTGCCTTCTCCGTTTCCTAAGGCAGTGGCAATCATTGACTGATAATTATGTACTGTAACCAGAAACAGCTGTGTATATTACCTTATTCAGTCTCCACAAACCACACTAAGAAGTAGGGGAGGTCACTCATTTGCAGGTAAGGAAATGAGGATGATCAGAGGAGAACTGACTTGTTAAAAAGTGCTGTAGTTTTGCAAAAATGAATAATTACTGTGAGCTGAGTAGATTGAGAAGACTTTATGGTGAAAGAAAGATCAGAGTTGATACTTGAAGGAATGGTAGTTTTTAGATAGAATTAAAGCCATCAGAAATAGGGATTTCCAGTTGGAGAAAAGAGATACGGCATGAGTGTTTGATGGTGAGGAGACCAGAGGATGAGAATGAAAGTTCATGATTAAGAATTAGAAAAACATAAAGACTGAGAAGTTGGTTGAGCCATTATCATGGAGAGACTACAAAAAGAGTGTTTCAGAAGTTGCATCCCAAAGGAAATTGGAATAATTTTGTAGAAGCAACATGACAAAGGGTGTATTTGATTTTTTTCCTTTCCTTTTAAAATAGAATTTATTTTAAAAAATTCTAACTTTCTTGCGTATTCCTTAAACTATTTTTTTTCCTTGACAGGAATCATCTAGCCTAGAGTTCCCACTTTCTGAGAGACAGAAACCATGAGAAATGGAAAGCGCTGAGAACTTGAACTCTGCTATTTCAGGGTGGAGCAGGACATACCATTCCACTCTGTGAAGAAGACTTGCTGACTTTTTGTAGTTGAGAAAACAATGGAGTCCTGTGTGATTGGTGGAGTAAATCTTACGGCTTATGAGAGAAATTCTGTTTCCTTTACTTTTCTTAATCGCTTTCAAACTCAGCTCAGAAACTCTCAGCAAGGATCAGCAACGAGATCCCACGGTTGTTTTGTTTTCCCCTTTTATTTGGCCTTTCTTTCAAAACACTTTCTTTTTTTCTTTCAAACTTGAAACTTTTTATTTTGTACTGGGATATCTATCCCCCATGGCTCAGCTGGTAAAGAACCAGACTGCCAATGCAGGAAATGCGGGAGATCTCCTGAGACATGGGTTTGATTCCTAAATTGGGAAGATTCCCTGGAGAAGGAAATAGCAACCTGCTCCAGTATTCTTGCCTGGAAAAGTTCCATGGACAGAGGAGCCTGGCAGGTTACAGCCCTTGGGGTCACACATGCACACACACAGCGGATTAACAGTGTTGTGGTGGTTTCAGGTGAACAGCCATACATGTACATGTATCCATTCTCCCCCAAACCCCTCTCCCATCCAGGCTGGCAAGTCACACTGAATAGAGTTCCATGTGCTATACAATAGGTCCTTGTTTGTTATCCATTTTGAATATAGCAGTGTGTATATGACCTTCCCAAACTCCCTGCCAATGTTTTCAAAATAGGGTTTCCGTGGGATTCTTACCTGATTTTTTTTTTTCCTTTCTTCATTCCTTCCTTTCTTAATTTTTTTATTTTTATTTTTGCTGTGCCGCAGGGCACACAGTATCTTAGTTCCCCAATGAGAGATCGAACCTGCATCCCTTAAGTAGAAACTCGGAGTCTTAACCACTGGACTGCCAGGGAAGTCCCCTCTTGCCTGTTTTTCATTGGCATGCTTCCTCCCACTCTCCTTACCTTCCACAGGAGACGGGACCCAAGAAAGGCAGACCTGCCCACTATCTGCTCTTTATTAACGAGGGGCTTTGGGATCATGTGAACTACATCTTCTGTAGACTGAGAGGCCAGCCTTGGAGAGAAACAAAGTTTGGTCAGGATTTCTCAGGCTCCTCTTGTGATAGAGCCACGTACCAGGGGAAGCTTTTGGAGGGGGATGTTTTAAATGCAGAAGGCCTGAGAGCAAGTGGAGCTGAGTATTTGTGCTCCTGAGGCCTGATGTCCCTGGAGGGGCTCCTAGCTGGCTTGGTCATCCAGAATTTTCAGTCCCTGTGCTTAGACTCATTCCTGCAAGGAGACACTATCCTAACTAGGGTACTATACAATTCATCATACAGATTAGGACATTTTTAAGAATAAAAGAGATTATCAGAATAATTAAAATAATATAGTTTTAAAAGTATTTTTGAATGACAAATTATTGAATTTATAATGGGTCAGCTGGTAAAGAATCTGCCTGCAATGTGGGAGACCTAGATTCAATCCCTGGTTTGGGAAGATCCCCTGGAGAAGGGATAGGCTACCCATTCCAGTATTCTGGTCTGGAGAATTCCATGGACTATATAGTCCATGGGGTCGCAAATGGTCAGACATTACTGAGAGACTGTCACTTCACACACTCAAAAACTATTTTCAAAAGTAAAAATACATGTTCATATGTATTAAAGATTTAAACATTTATGCTATTTGAGCATTAAAAAAAATAATAGTTTTTTTGGTACATAGTAACATACTTTAAAGTTCTCTTAGATGTAATCTGTCTCTAATAACACATCATAGGTGTTTTTTTCCTAAAGGCTATATTCTTTTTCAGTAAGGTCCCTTTATTTTTAATTTTTCATAAGATTTCCTAAAACACTCAAATTTGCATTTTATAGTTAATTTGAATTGTTAGCAGCTTTTTTTCTTCGTAGTTATAATCTAAATTGAAAAGTTAAAAATTTTAAAGTCTGCATAATACCTGATAAGCTCAGAACAAAGTGAAAGAGTTTCAATTCTAATTTTATTTTATTTTTTGCATTAAAATATATAAATACTTAAATCCAAATATTTTCATAGGTACTTTCTTTGTTTCTTCTTTAACCGTCAATTTTGCACCTTTGTATGACAAATATTTTTTAAAGGAAAAAATCATCAAAAATTCTCTGTCATGATTCTTTTGAGTATTTAAACAAATATACATATTACAGAAATATAGGCCTTTCAATTTCATTTTATTGTGGTATAGAATGCAAATTTATGCAATTAAAAATAAAACATTTATCTAACAGTTCTTTGGTAAGTCAAAATAATGGAAGCACAATTATGAAATTTTAAAATTAAATCTTTAAACATTTGAACTCTCATTGTTTATTTTGTTCAATTCCTCCTTTGCTTTTATGTGGCTTAGTTTCAGTATCTTGTTTGCTTTAGTTTCAATAATTGCAATTTGCTAAAATGTAGAGGCTGAAGTTTTGGGGAGCTCCTCTTATTGAATACTTTGAATAAGCACTTCCAACTGATTTTAAACAAAATGTTTCAAAATTTAAATAATATATTTACAAAATTGTTCAATGTCATTATAGGACACATATGTTGAGTTAGAAATTTGTTCTTGAAAGACTCAAACGTTTCTAAAATCTAACTAATTTAAATGGACAAAAAAAAGTGAATTTATATGCCACCTTACCTAAGTATTTTCTTGCTTCAACATCAGTGTTGCCATGAAAATTATGTAGCTCAGTTATTTTATCTTTATATTTATAAAAATATTCATAAATTTTGATAACACAGTTTCTATTACAATTGGTAGAGTTTCACAGCTTGTTTGAACACAATTATGAATCATCTGTATAGAAATCAATTCCAGTACATTTTTGTTCCATAGCACTATTTTTCCCCCCATAGTTCTGAACACTACCAAAATTTGTAAACATATAATGACTGCAAAAACAAGTAATTTAATCCTTAGTGTTGCACTTTGTAACTGAATTTACAGTAATAGCATTCAAAATAATTTCAGGCATTTTGCTTTAAACAAAATAAAATCCTGAAAGTTTTACTTTGATTCCATGAAAAAACTTTTGGAAATTTTTAACTATTGCTAGAAGTAATGGGATTTTTTTGGTGACACCAGATGACACAGATTGAAATTGGCATCATTTAATAGTTTGGCTGGATCATGGAAAAAGCAAGAGAATTCCAGAAAAACATCTATTTCTGCTTTACTGACTATGCCAAAGCCTTTGACTGTGTGGGTCACAATAAACTGTGGAAAATTCTGAAAGAGATGGGCATACCAGACCACCTGACCTGCCTTTTGAGAAACCTGTATGCAGGTCAAGAAGCAACAGAACTAGACATGGAACAACAGACTGGTTCCAAATAGGAAAAGGAGTGCGTCAAGGCTGTATATTGTCACCCTGTTTATTTAACTTATATGCAGAGTACATCATGAGAACCGCTGGCCTGGGTGAAGCATAAGCTGGAATCAAGATTGCCAGGAGAAATATCGATAACCTCAGATGTGCAGATGACACCACCCTTATGGCAGAAATAAAGAGAGTAAAAAATTGGCTTAAAGCTCAACATTTAGAAAACTAAGATCATGGCATCCAGTCCCATCACTTCATGGCAAATAGATGGGGAAACAGTGGAAACAGTGGCTGACTTTATTTTTGGGGGCTCCCAAATCACTGCAGATGGTGATTGCAGCCATGAAATTAAAAGACATTTACTCTTTGGAAGGAAAGTTATGACCAACCTGCA
>NW_011494956.1:734220-748380 GCF_000754665.1 Bison bison bison
TTGCTGCTGCTGCTAAGTTGCTTCAGTCGTGTCTGACTCTGTGCGACCCCATAAATGGCAGCCCACCAGGCTCCTCTGTCCATGGGATCTTCCAGGCAAGAATACTGGAGTGGGTCGCCATTGCCTTCTCCAATGACCAACCTAGACAGCATATTAAAAAGGAGAGACATTACTTTGTCAACAAAGGTCCGTCTAGTCAAGGCTATGGTTTTTCCAGTAGTCATGTATGGATGTGAGAGTTGGACTATAAAGAAAGCTGAGTGCAGAAGAATTGATGCTTTTGAACTGTGGTGTGGGAGAAGACTCTTGAGAGTCCCTTGGACTGGAAGGAGATCCAACCAGTCCATCCTAAAGGAGATCAGTCCTGACTGTTCATTGGAAGGACTGATGTTGAAGCTGAAACTCCAATACTTTGGCCACCTGATGTGAAGAACTGACTCATTGGAAAAGACCCTGGTGCTGGGACAGAATGAAGGCAGGAGGAGAAGGTGATGACAGAGGATGAGATGATTGGATGGCATCACCAACTTGATGGATGTGAGTTTGAGTAAACTCTGGGAGATGGTGATGGACAGGGAGGCCTGGTGTGCTGCGGTTCATCAGGTGGCAAAGAGTCAGACATGACTGAACAACTGAACTGAAATGAGTAGTTTGGCAAGTTCTGCTTATGTTAATGTAGTCAAAATATTATCAGCTACCTCTTTACACAGGTATGTATATAAAGAAGCTTGGAATTTAAAAAGGACAAAATTAAAATAGAAAAAGATCATTGCTGCTGCTGCTAAGTTGCTTCAGTCGTGTCTGACTCTGTGCGACCCCATAAATGGCAGCCCACCAGGCTCCTCTGTCCATGGGATCTTCCAGGCAAGAATACTGGAGTGGGTCGCCATTGTCTTCTCCAGAAGGTCATTGGAGCTACATCAAAAGACATGCTTCAAAACGGGTTGTACAAATATACCTTCTGAAGCTGCACCTGCTTAACTCTTGTATTCAGCCCCAGTCTTCTTAAATGAACTATTAACTTTTGAAGCAGCCTCTGGTGCTTTATTAGATTTGTAGCTTCTCATTTTCAAGTGGTCAATGATTTCACTGTGGGTCCCATTGTGGGTCATAAATGTGTACATTTTGTGCAAGTTTTGTTCTCATAATTAACTTCCTTGGAAAATGGAAGTTCTGTGCTTCAGTTTTCATTAAACTCATACTTTTACATCCTTTAGGTCATTTCTCTTGAATGGGTTCTTGAAAAATAAACATTGTCAAACAATAAACAGTTGTGCATTTACATTATGGAGGCAAAGCCTCCATAGGTTCCGACTACACAGCTCTACAGCAGGACTGCTCGTGGTCTATTTCCTGGGTATAATTATCTAACCCATAACTCTACATGTTTTCCATTGACATGATGCTTGGTGACTGTGCATTACAGAGAATGTCACAAGATGACACACTAAGTGGCTGGCAAGGTCAACACCACGGAGTATTTGACTCACCATGGCCTGAGACCTTTTGTCCCTAGCAACTTGTGACTGCATATACCTCATTTTATCAGTGAGGGCCCTCCATGGTGGCAAGGAAGCATGACCTATCTTGCTTCTGGAAAGAATTGGGAAAAGAAAAATGAGATATTGCTGGTTTCTTTCAGATTTTCCACATGTTAAAGTGAAAACAACATTGCACAGCCATTCCATATACTATTCAAATGTCCACCCAATCCATTCTGGCTTGTTTTGACATAGCTACTAATAAAAACACGATTAAAAACTGAAGTGTCTAAGACAAATGCTTACATCAAAAGGATGCTGAGAATATAATTGTAAACTGGGGCTCTTCTGAACAAACTGGGATATATAATCACCCTCGGTAAGTATTAGTTGCTCAGTCATTTCTGACTTTCTGCGACCCCATGGACTGTAGCCCACCAGGCTCCTCTGTTAATGGAATTCTCCAGGCAAACATACTGGAGTGGGTAACCATTCCCTTCTTCAGGGGGGATCCTCCCAACCCAAGGATCAAACCTATGTCTCCTGCATTGTAGACAGATTCTTTACCATCTGAGGCACCCATGAAGCTTCTTAAACCATTAAGTTATTTATAGTGTTGATCACTCAGTCATGTTCGATTCTTTGCAACCCCGTGGACTGTAGCCTGCCAAGCTCCTCTGTCCGTGGGATTTCCCAGGCAAGAATACTGGAGTGGGTTGCCATTCCCTTCTCCGGGGCATCTTCCCAATCCAGAGACCGAAACTGGGTGTCCTATATTGCAGGCAGGTTCTTTACTGTCTGAGCCACGAGCGAAGCCCAATAATCACCCGTAACCTCAATCATTTCTTTCTTTTTTTTTTGCCGGGGTGAATTTGGCTACGTGACACAGTCTGCTTGTCTTTCGAGTTGTCATTAGATAAACCTTATCGTGTATTTATTCTTAAAGTAAAGCAAGTCACTGACTTTTGAGTTTATTTAACTTCTGAAACAGGACCTTTAATAAAGCATATTACAAACATTGTGCTTGGCCTCATGCTATGAAAAAAGTCCCAGTACCCATCTGGTCCACAAGGCCTTGTGGAAGAGGGCCCCCCGCTCCCTTCTCTTCAGCTCCAGCTTGTTCCATTTCTTCTACATCCTGACCTTCTGCCAAGCTTGTCTCGGTTCAGTTCTTCAGATAAACCAAGTCTTATCTGTACTCATAGCCCTTAAAGGCTGCTCCCTCTGCTAGGCTTGCCCTTCCTCCCATGCTTCCAAGCTTGGCTCCATGTCTTCTTGGGGATGACCTCAGCTCAAGCTTCACCTCTTTAGAGAGTTCCCCACTGGCTGCTTACCAAGGAGAGGTCTCCTTTGGCTTTTCTCAATCTCTGCTCATATTTGTTTCCTTCATAGCATTTACTGCTTTTTGTTGCAGTTAGTTTATTTGTTGGCTTCTTTATTTTATACAATAACAGTCCCTACCATGAGAATGTAAGACCCAGGCCCTTTTCATCTTCATATCCCCAGGGGTGAAAAGGGTGGCTGGCACTAAGCACAAATAAATATTTGTTGGATGAATGAATAACATACATTAATATTGTGATTAAGATGCCAAATACATGTCAAAAGATTTATAAACAGCTGGGTCATATACACTGTATATGAAAATGTTGATTATAATACCAAGTTTCTAAAAAAAAGTCTTATTTTAATAATGGTTTCTATTTTATATTTAGTAAGTTATTCTCAAGGGTACCACTTCTGTTCATTACAGAAACACTTCCCAGACTCTCCAAGTCCGAAAAAAAAAAACAGGCAGCTGTTCAGGTCTACTTGCTGAGATGGTCCTGTGGCCATTAACATCCATCCAAGCACATAGGGTTTAAACACTGGGGAACTGAGAATTTAAGCCAAGAACTTCCTTTCAGCTTTTTACCTTTATAAACCTGCCCTTGTATGGAATTGTGGTTTTTGAACAGATGGTTGAAATGGCTTCGGTAATGGAAGAGTTTGTTATGCTGTTTTCATAAGCTACAAACCACTGATAACTTTATTTGCATTATTTGATAAACATGCTCCATCCTTCTCTGCATTTCTGCTCTGCAAATGTTCTGATTTCTGGAAAAAATTTACTCTAACTCTATTAAACCTTTTGTAAAACAAAATGAACATCTCCTCATACTTTATCATTTAAAAAGATAATTCCTTGAGTTTGGTTTTAAACTATGCTCATTCTTTTAGTTCCAATGAATGTCATAATCACAAACAAATAATTTGTGAAATATTTTTAATGCACTGCATTTTTTCAATTATTCATTGGAAATAAAAGAATTCTTTATAATTAAATATTCCAGGTATGGTTTGGGCTAAGGGAGGTAACAGGTTATTAGAGAAATTAGAAACTTAGGAAATTAGAGAGAACTGTGTTAATTCTCCATGAATAAGGGACAGAAACTAGTACCTCAAATCACATACGAAAACCAGTCTCATTTCTATAGTCTTTGTGTTTTTCAACTCTCAACAATAATGGTATGGCTAAATATCTAATAGGAGAAGGCAATGGCACCCCACTCCAGTACTCTTGCCTGGAAAAATCCCATGGATGAAGGAGCCTGGTAGGCTGCAGTCCATGGGGTCACTAAGAGTCAGACACAACTGAGCGACTTCACTTTCACTTTTCACTTTCATGCATCGGAGAAGGAAATGGCAACCCACTCCAGTGTTCTTGCCTGAGAATCCCAGGGACGGAGGAGCCTAGTGGGCTGCCTTCTATGGGGTTGCACAGAGTCAGACACGACTGAAGCGACTTAGCAGCAGCAGCAGCAGCAGCAGCAGCAAATATCTAATAGTGAAGGATTAATTGGATAAATTACAGTACATCCATGCTCTGGAATATAATAAGGCATTAAACATGTTGTAAAATTATGTGCTGTGTGCTGTGCTTAATCGCTCAGTCGTGTCTGAAACTTTGTGACCCCATGGACAGCAGCGCACCAGTCTCCTCTTTCCTTGAGGATTCTTCAGGCAAGAATATTGGAGTGGGTTTCCATGCCCTCCTGCAGGGGATCTTCCCAACCCAGGGATCAAACCCAGGTCTCACACATTGCAGGCATTCTTTACTGCCTGAGCCACCAGGGAAGCCCAAGAATACTAGAGTGGGTAGCCTATCCCTTCTCCAAGGGATCTTTCTGGACCAGGAATCAAACCAGGGTCTCCTGCATTGCAGGCAGATTCTTTACCAACAGAGCTACCAGGGAAGCCCTATAGAAGAATTAATGACAAAAAACTAAAAGTGAAAAAGGCAGGAAGTACAAGCATATGTGCAACATGATATCATTTTTTAAATATAGGAAGGCAGAGAAATGTTTATGCGGAGGGAAAAAGGAATGGCTGGTAATGTCAATATGTCAAAATACTAATGATGGTTTTCCCTGAGTGGTGGGATTCTTTGTCCCTTCCCCTCTTTCCTTCCTTTCTCTTGTCACTCCTTCTTTCCCTATCAAGATTAATGAAGAAAAGAAAGAAGGATAGGGAACAATTAGAGTTAGCAACAGTTAATTTTCTCATTATAAATACATATTAATATCATTTAAAAATTAGAAAAGTACCAGAGGAGATATGAGAGGGAGAGTATGAACTACTCACTATACTCCTACCTCCCTGCCCTCCAGTTTTCTTCCCTAGAAACCACCTCTGTTAATACCTTTTTGTATTCAAATATATAATTAGAAGTTTGACCATCTTTTTTTTTTTTCTTTTCTCACAGAATTGTTAAGCCCTAATAATGCACAAAAGCAGCTGGCTTGCTACATACCTCTCACTGGCAGTTTTCTTTCCTGGCTTTGTTCCCTTGCCTTTGAGTATTGCCTTCAGAGTTCCAAATAAACTACTTGCATTCAAATCAGTATTTCAGTCCTCTTCTGGGAACCCAAATTAAAACACAAAAGATGTTATTTAATTTTCATGAAGCTCTGTGAGGTTGATCACACCATAATGGTGTGATCACTCACCTAGAGTCAGACATCTTGGAGTGAGAAGTCAAGCAGACCTTAGGAAGCATCACTATGAAGAAAGCTAGTTGAGGTAATAGAATGCCAGCTGAGCTATTTCAAATTCTAGAAGATGATGCTGTGAAAGTGCTGCACTCAATATGCCGGCAAATTTGGAAAATTCAGCAGTGGCCCCAGGACTGGAAAAGGTCAGTTTTCATTCTAATCTCAAAGAAAGGCAGTGCCAGAGAATGCTCAAACTACTACACATTTGCACTCATTTCACATGCTAGCAAGTTAATGCTCAAAATTTTCATAGCTAGGCTTCAACAATTCATGAACCAAGAACTTCCAGATGTTCAAGCTTGATTTTAAAAAGGCAAAGGAACCATAAATCAAATTGCCAACATCCATTGGAATATAGAAAAAGCAATAGAATTCCAGAAAACCATTTATTTCTGCTTCATTGACTATGCTAAAGCCTGTGACTGTGTGGATCACAACAAACTGTGGAAAATTCTAAAAGAGATGGGAATACCAGACCACCTTATCTGCCTCCTGAAAAACCTGTATGGAGGTCAAGAAACAACAATTAGAACTGGACATGAACAACAGACTGGTGCCAAATTGGGAAAGGAGTACATCAAGGCCTGATGTTGAGGCTGAAACTCCAATACTTTGGCCACCTGATGCGAAGAACTGACTCATTGGAAAAGACCCTGGTGCTGGGACAGATTGAAGGCAGGAGGAGAAGGGGATGACAGAGGATGAGATGATTGGATGGCATCACCAACTCAATGGACATGAGTTTGGGTAAACTCCAGGAGTTGATGATGGACAGGGAGGCCTGGTGTGCTGCAGTCCATGGGGTGGCAAAGAGTCGGACATGACTGAGAAACTGAAGTGAACTGAACTGAAATTTGGAGATACTAAGACTCACTTGAGGGCCCTTACCCCACAGTTAAAGTGCATTGAATGGAATGCTCACTTTAAAAAAATGCCTGAAAAAAAAAAAAAATAAATAAAAATAAAAAAATGCCTGAGAGAGACCCTGGGAAATTGAACAATTTTCTGTAATTTCTTAAGTGTTATGTGATTCTCCTAAAACTAACACACACTGTTAATCAACTATACTTCAATATAAAATAAAAAGTTTTAAAAAACTAATTCAAATATTTTGGAATGATAGACTGATTTGAGGATAATCCTACCATCATAATTAAATGAATTTAAATAATCTGAACTTACATTCAGTTTCCATTCATTTAGGCCTTTGTTATCTAAGATTATTCTACATCTCAAAAATACTATAAATATACAAAGACACACATATATTAAAACACATATATATGTCTACATATTAATATATAAATGTACATATATACATATATAAGTTTACATATATAAATACATATATATATACATACACACATATAATCTTAGAGGAAATATTTCTGAGATCAAAGAATAACAGACATGACAATATAAAATGATTTGGAGGTTGTCATTATTGTAAATAGTCCAACAAAATAATATTAGCTTTTAGGTAATACTCAAGTGTAGGAAATGGTGTTGTGTACTAAAGACTAAAGATAAATCTTCAATAAGTTCTTAAATTTTAACTTTTATGAAAAAGTCAAAGGAAAAGGACAAATAAAATCATTAGTACAATTGAGACAATGTCAAGGGAGGAAAATCAGTTGATTAAACATTCAGAGTCTTCCAGAGCATGCATATTCATCTGTGGGACCCCAGGATGAGCCCATTGATGAACATACGTATTTCTTGATGGTGTGTTAGAATTTTCAAAAACTTAGTTATTTTCATGTTAGGGGAAGTCAGAGTCTGATGGAACTGGCTTGTACTAACCAAATTTGTAAGAGCCTGATTAATGACCAGGTTGCTGATTAAGTAATTTGAAGTGAAAAAAAAAATAGACCTAGTTAGGGGTCTAGAATATTTATGTTCTCAGGTCAATGTTTTCTCTCACTTGTGCAAAAGTGCCGGGAATTTGAGTTACTATTTTAAGATGCTTGGTGAAAACAAATTCAGAATAAAAGAGGCTAGATCATCTTAATGAAAAGTATCATTAATTATAAGGAATCAACTGAAGTGGAAATGATTTGGATAAAGTGTATTTTTTTTTCCAGAGGCTCAGACTGTATATTCTCAATGGAATTTTAAAAATTCTCTTTTTAATACATTCTGGTGATATTGCTCAAGTCCCCACAGAAAAATTCACCTCTAAATTATGAGTTAAAGACCATTTGTCACTGATTCATTTGCTAGTGGTGGTTTATTCGCTAAGTCGTGTCTGACTTATTCCTTAAGTCGACTTACTCACTAAGTCGACTTATTCACTAAGTCGACTTATTTGCTAAGACGTGTCTGACTCTTGCAACCTTTTGGACTGTAGCACGCCGGGCTCCTCTGTCCATGGGATTTTCCAGTATTTTTCGAGAATACTGAAGTTATGTTGCCATTTCCTCTGGACCCAGGAATTGAATCCCAGTCTCCTGCATTGCAGGTGGACTCCTGCACTGGAGGCGGATTCTTTACCAACTGAGCGACGAGGGAAGCCCTGATAGGACTTTGCTATAAAAGAAATTAGATTCCGCCCACGCCAAAATTCAAGCCAAAATAGTTGGGGCTAGCAAATGAGTCAGGGCTTCTCTCCTAGCTCAGTCAGTAAAGAATCCACCTGCAATGCAGGAGACCTGGTTTCGGTCTCTGGATCAGGAAGGTCCCCTGGATAAGGAAATGGCAACCCACTCCAGTATTCTTGCCTGGAAAATCCCATGGACAGAGGACCTCAGCGGGCAACAGTCTATGGGGTCTCAGAAGTCGGACACGACTCAGCAACTAAACCACCACCTATCAGTACAATTGAGAGAGGTTTCCCTCATAATATTTTTCTTCTTTATCATTTACTTCACAATATTTTTCTATCAATTTCCACTTCTTTCTTTAAACATTGTTATCTACTTCCCCTGCCAATGACCTTTACCTTTATGTCATTTGGATCACCATGCTACAGACTGAATGCTTTGGAAATACTGAAAGACTGCACTTTTATGCAATTGCAATGTGTTGGTTCCATTTTACTGGCACTTACCACTAAAACACTTGACTAACAAACGAGTTGAGAAACAAGGGATGGAATTTCTGCCTTATGGATCCCCCCAATGTTCTTCATTGTAAGAATCAAATTGGGGGAGATACCAAATAAACTGTACTCCCCACATTTTCTGTGGACAGAATTTAAGAGTTCAGTGTCATGCACTATTAGATATATTAGGAGCAAGATAGCATGTTCTTCCTTTCAATCTTCATTTTGTTAGCATTTATCTAGTGTCTGTGTAGAGAAGTGTCAGGAGGTAATGGTCCTTAGATTTCTCATATTTCTAAACATCTTCCATGTAGAGACATTGACTGCCTTTGTTCTGGAGTATTTTTTCAGGGATGTTCATAAAGCAAACTACCTTAGAGGGAGGAAGTATCTCTTTCAACCACAAAAAGCCACCATGCTTGCTGTTCAGTATAAAAGACCCGGTTCCTGAAGCTCAGAGTTCTCTCAAATGCTGACGCTAGCTACTGCTACAGCTCTAAGTAATAAAGTCTTTTGTCTCTGACCCAGGAATATCACCACCTGTGCCAGCATCTATGAAACTGTCAAGCTAATTCGTTAACTCGAAAGTAGGACAAAATCTCCTGCCCTTCACAGTTCCTGAGAGCAAGTGCTCAAAAAAAACCAAAAAAAACCAAAAACCTGTTGAATGAATGAATTCAAAAGAATGTTTAGGGGGTCTTATCATTCTTCTGAATAATGAACAGTTACCCAGAGAAAGAGCCTAAGAACTTCTCTTTGCAAGGAGCT
Organism: Bison bison bison; assembly: GCF_000754665.1. Taxonomy (NCBI): domain Eukaryota; kingdom Metazoa; phylum Chordata; class Mammalia; order Artiodactyla; family Bovidae; genus Bison; species Bison bison. The sequence continues at coordinate 743,547 of NW_011494956.1, forward strand.
ATTTCACAATATATTTTCATCAAAGTACCAGTGTGTGTTAGTCAGCCTGTGTTTATTTTAGATATCAGTGTTGACTTTAAAATGTTGGCAGCGGTGTGTTTGGACTTGGCTAAACACTGAGTTGTACGATGGGAACCGTATGTTTATTTTAGCATTACCTAGTCATATAGGAACTCCAGACCTTCGATAGTTTTGCTTCTGCATCAGTGACCCTAATGGACAAGGCCCCAGTTTTGGTTCACAGAACTGAAATTCTATTCTCTTTCGAGAAGTAATTATTTATCTTAAAAACAATGCTTTCACTTGGAGCACAGAATGCTAACTTAGATGTTTATTTTTCCATCTGCTCCATTTTAGAACACCTGACAAATCTGAGCCTAGAAGCTCTTTACCAAACGGAAGTGACCGAGTCTCCCTGTGTGGCAGATGGCCAAGCTGCTACCTCTTCCCCCTCCCCTCCGCCACCCAACCCAGTGAATCATGACTCCAAGAGTCTGAGGAGAGTGCTGGTGCCAGGCAGCTGGGGATCCAGGAAAAAAAAAATGCTTCCCAAAGATAGACAAGTAATTTAAGATTAATCGTCATGCATAACTATCTTAGAAACTGTCCGGCATGTCAGGAGGGAGAAAGTACTGGGATGCAGGAGACACAGATTTTCTTCTAGATTTGTCACATTTTCTGTGATCCTGGGCAAGTCATTTGAGCCCTTTGAGTTTTAGTTTTTCCAGTTGTCGAATGGTAAGAATACCTGCTCTGCCTATATGTAATACTGTTTCATGTATCAAATGAAATAGCTCAGGCTTAACTGGTGGTTCAGTGGTGAAGAATCTGCCTGTCAGTGGAGGAGACATGGGTTCCAGCCCTGGTCCAGGGAAGATTCCACGTGCTGTGGAGCAACTAAGCTGGTGTGTGACAACTAACAAGCCTGTGCCCTAGAGCCCAGAAGCCACGACAAGAGAAGGCACTGCAATGAAAACCCTGTGCACCGCAGCTAGAGAGTAGCCCCTGATTGCTGCAACAAAAGAAAGGTCACACAGCAACGAAGAGCCAGCATGACCAAAAATAAATAAAATTATTTAAAAAAATAAAGTAGCTCAGTTCACTTCAGTCGCTCAGCCATGTTGACTCTTTGCAACCCCATGGACTGCAGCACATCAGGCCTCCCTGTCTATCACCAACTCCCGGAGTTTACTCAAACTCATGTCCATTGAGTTGGTGATGCCATCCAACTATCTCATCCTCTGTTGTCCCCTCCTCCTCCTGCCTTCAATCTGTCCCAGCACCAGGGTCTTTTCCAATGAGTCAGTTCTTTGCATCAGGTGGCCAAAGGATTGGAGTTTCAGCTTCAACATCAGTCCTTCCAATGAATATTCAGGACTGATTTCCTTTAGGATGGACTGGTTGGATCTCCTTGCAGTCCAAGGGACTCTCAAGAGTCTTCTCCAACACCACAGTTCAAAAGCATCAGTTCTTCGGTGCTCAGCTTTCTCTACAGTCCAACTTTCACATCCATCCATGACTACTGGAAAAACTTTGACTAGATGGACCTTTGTTGGCAAAGTAATGTCTCTCCTTTTTAATATGCTGTCTAGGTTGGTTATAACTTTTCTTCCAAGGAGTAAGTATCTTTTAATTTCATGGCAAGTCTAGTAAATAAATGTAGCAATCGTATCACCCTTTTCTCAACATTTCAATTATAAAGTTAGAAAGGCTTTGAAGACTCTGGTGGCTCAGTCAGTAAAGAATCTGCCTGCAATGTGGGAGACCTGAGTTTGATTCCTGGGTTGGAAGATCCCATGGAGAAGGAAATGGCAACCCACTCCAGTCTTCTTGCCTGGACATTTCCATAGACAGAGGAGCCCAGTGGGCTATAGTCCATGGGTAACAAAGAGTTGGACACAGCTGAGGACTAAGCACAGAAGACCTTTAGACAAGTTTACACTAATGGAGGTATTATTAGTATGGAGTACATCCACCATATTCCTTCTGAGTTTTTGCTTCACTTTTTTTGCACTGAACAAAAAAAATATTACTCTAAGGAAACAAATACAGTTGGGAATACCACATACACATAATTGAAATATTTAGATCCTGGCAAAACCAACTTGCTTTTTGGGGCACTTTGTATGTGATAAGCTGGATCAAAGCAATCAAAACTAAAACAGAATCAAATAGTCAAATCAGCATTTAATAAAGATACAGAAGTTATGATTTCTTTCTGACTCATTAGATGCTCTTAAAGGAGTTAATCAATTAACTTTGACACAATTTGCCCCAATAAGACCCTGAACAGGATAAAGAATGCTAACAGCTTGTTGATTTCTGTCGTGAATCACCTTCCTGGGTGGTGTAGAAAGACTTTTCCTGATTCTTAGAGAAGAGGAACTGATTACACAGGGTCTTTGTGGAACCAAATCACTATCGCTATAATAAAAAATTGTATGTTTTGACATGGAATGGGAGAAAAGAATTAATATTCATATTTTAGTTTTCACTGTATGGTGTAACAATGTAATACTAAGACTAGTTTTCAGGGAAATATGGAATAAAATTCATAAATATGTGCTGATAGAGATGTTCATAAAATTGACAGATGGGATAAATATTCCTTTTTTATAACTTAAATAACATGCAGAAACTAATATGCTCCATTTGGATTTTAACAAACACTCCTAAATGTGGTATATTTGTCCTAATATAAAAATGCAATGTTACTGAGCAAAACAGATGAAACAACCTCCAGAAAAGCATTTTTGAAACTTCAAATTTCATCTTTAGGCTCATCTGTAAATGGATTATTGTCATTTTACAGTGCTTCCTTAATAAACTGTAATCACCAGTTTCATGTTCTTATGAGATAATCCTTTTAATAATGGATCTATGACTTGGCTATAAGATAAAGTGGTGAATTATTTACGTATAGATATATTATCTCTAATTGTGATTCATTTGTAACTTTCTGTTCAAGGATATCTTTATAGTACTGAGTCTACCATATGTGTTTCAAGATATGATGATTTCCTAAAACACTCAGTAAATAACAGCGTCTCCATCGTGAATTTTAATTCTACTTTAAATATATACTACATATTTTGGACACAAGACTCTTGAAGCAATCACCTTGTTAATCACTCATGTGTTTTCAGAAAAGACAGATATTCTAGTTTTTGCTATTAAAAAAAAAACAAAAACCAGCAAATGTTTTTGAGCAGATACAACTGGAGAATATTCTCATTGGCAGTCAGATCAAGCTAGCTGAAAAGGTGCAGGAAGAACAACAACAATAAATAACCATATGTTTTCCTGCCTAATTTAATGTTTATTACTTTATCTATAACATAATACCAATATTAGTAAAATAAATTTTAGGACAAACTAGAGTACATAGCAACCATCTCTCCAGATGAATCTGAGTATAAATTTTCACTAATTCACTTTCATTTATTTCCATAAATTTAACATGAATGTGGAATACCTTTGTTTTTTCCTGTTGACCAGGTGAAGCTTCTAAATATCTTCCTAATGAAAAAACTCAAACATACACAATGGTAGAAAAAAACAGTATAATAAAACCCCATGTACCGATCAAGCAACTTGAACAAATATAAACACATGGTCAATCTCATTTTATCTATACTTCATTTCATTTTATTCAAAAATACTTCAGTGTGTTTCTCTAAAAAATATTTAAATATTAAGAGAAAAACCACTCACATAAATGGAATATGGTTTCTGTGTTGGTGGAGTTTGGCAGAGTACAGCCTGAAGGGTAAGCATGGAGACTTAATGAAATGCCCGCAAATATTTGCAGGTTTAAATATTTATTTCGAAACAGAAGAGCCATTGTATTTCCTGGTGGCTCTATAATTCCAGTTAGTTGGCACCTGCAAAGCCATTTCTAATACCTTTTATAACTAGTTGTGAGTGGATGGAGGAATACTTTGGTGGTTCAAGAAACCTGGGAAACTTCATGTGTTCTTGTGGGGGATTGGTGGAGTAGGATGGTTTTACCCAGTCACAAAGCAGCAGGGAAAGAAGTCCTGAGACACTCCATGTGCAGAGGAAACTTTCTGCTTTTCTCACACTCAGTACCAGTCTCTAGTCTGGAGTACTTCTTCCTTAATGTGCTGTCATTGACTTTATCTTTCTCTGGTCCGGCCCCATGGTCTGTACACACAGTAAGAAAAAGACATTATAAAAGAGACCCAGCCCTACGTAAATATATAGTGGATTTCTGCAGTGTTTGCTCAGCTCTTCAGAACTTACAAATTTCATAGATATTGCCACCTTTAAACTTCACCATAACCCTGCTGGTGGCTATTATTTTGCCTGATTTATGGTGACTGAGCCAAAGATCAAAGTCAAGGGACTTACCAAGGTCATGGAGGAGATGAAGCTGGGGCACAAGAGTTCTCTGCCAGGCTCATGTTTGTTCAAGTTTTCTGTGCTGTCTCTGGGTTAAAGCTTGTTTGTTTTTAATAAATTTTTAAAGTTGTAAAGGATTAGGAACGGAGTATGGAATGAGTTTACAGTGTTTAATTGCTTAAATACATTATCCTCAATGGTGAAAAATTGAAAGCATTTCCTCTAAAGTCAGGAACAAGACAAGGGTGCCCACTTTCACCATTACTATTCAACATAGTTTTGGAAGTTTTGGCCACAGCAATCAGAGCAGAAAAAGAAATAAAAGGAATCCAAATTGGAAAAGAAGAAGTAAAACTCTCACTGTTTGCAGATGACATGATCCTCTACATAGAAAACCCTAAAGACTCCATCAGAAAATTACTAGAACTAATCAATGACTATAGTAAAGCTGCAGGATATAAAATCAACA
>NW_011494956.1:748499-749161 GCF_000754665.1 Bison bison bison
AGGAAATATACCATGTTCATGGATTGGAAGAATCAATATAGTGAAAATGAGTATACTACCCAAAGCAATCTATAGATTCAATGCAATCCCTATCAAGCTACCAACAATATTCTTCACAGAGCTAGAACAAATAATTTCACAATTTGTATGGAAAAACAAAAAACCTCGAATAGCCAAAGCTATCTTGAGAAAGAAGAATGGAACTGGAGGAATCAACCTACCTGACTTCAGGCTCTACTACAAAGCCACAGTTATCAAGACAGTATGGTACTGGCACAAAGACAGAAATATAGATCAATGGAACAAAATAGAAAGCCCAGAGATAAATCCACGGACCTAGGGACACCTTATCTTTGACAAAGGAGGCAAAAATGTACAATGGATTAAAGACAATCTCTTTAACAAGTGGTGCTGGGAAATCTGGTCAACCACTTGTAAAAGAATGAAACTAGATCACTTTCTCACACCATACACAAAAATAAACTCAAAATGGATTAAAGATCTCAATGTAAGACCAGAAACTATAAAACTCCTAGAGGAGAACATAGACAAAACACTCTCTGACATACATCACAGCAGGATCCTCTATGACCCACCTCCCAGAATATTGGAAATAAAAGCAAAAATAAACAAATGGGACCTAATTAACCTTAAAAGCTTCT
>NW_011494956.1:749911-752751 GCF_000754665.1 Bison bison bison
TGAATCAGTTCTAATGAGGTAGATGAAACTGGAGCCTATTATACAGAGTGAAGTAAGCCAGAAGGAAAAACACCAATACAGTATACTAATGCATATATATGGAATTTAGAAAGATGGTAACAATAACCCTGTGTACGAGACAGCAAAAGAGACACCAATGTATAGAACAGTCTCATGGACTATGGGAGAGGGAGAGGGTGGGAAGATTTGGGAGAATGGCATTGAAATACATATAATATCATATATGAAACTAGTCGCCAGTCCAGGTTCAATGCACGACACTGGATGCTTGGGGCTGGTGCACTGAGATGACCCAGAGGGATGGTATGGGGAGGGAGGAGGGAGGATGGTTCAGGATGGGGAACACATGTATACCCGTGGTGGATTCATTTTGATATTTGGCAAAACTAATACAATTATGTAAAGTTTAAAAAAAAAAAAAAGAGTTTAGGTACACAGGCTTTAAAGGAGCAAAACAGTAGTAGACCTTCCTCTTCCTTCTCCCACCTCCTGACTGGGAACAAAGATGCCTCTTGGCTTTTCATGGAGGGATGGGTCTCATTAAGGTGATCTCCACATTAATAGGAGAAGTGGAGTCAATGTATTGATCCCAGGTCCCTGTAAAAACAAAGGTCTTTTGTCTGGGTGCAGGGACAGAATTCAGTAGTCCATGGGTTTGGATGAAGAAAAAATTTTTCCTGAACCTTTGGCACCTCCTTCAAATATGAATATGGATTCCAAACCACAGCAATTATTGTTTCTGTGAGTCTGTCACCAAAGTAAATGATTCCTCTCACATTACAATTGTTGTAAATATCTTGAAGATATCTTTTATGCTCATCACTATCTCAAAATATTGTTACTAGATTTGGAACTGGATTTTATTATTACCATGCTAATAAAGACACATGTATTATGTTATTATGAAGTTTAAAGGCCATTTTGATCATTGTATTTATTTAATTATCTATTTAACTGTAATAATATGTATTTTATTTTATACACTTAAAAACATTACTCCTAGAAGAAGCATAAGTATTAGTATGCTGTCATGGGGTCTGTAGTACTAATAAAAGTTTTAGAAACTTGCTTTAAAGGAACATTCACTGAAAATCTTAAATTATTCTTAAGGGATAAAATTTTCAAAGCTTTTTTTTTGGTTTAACGAAGAAACTAGGTTGAGGCAATAATTCCCTGATTTTATCGTCTCTTCCGTCTCTCTACTTGGTCCATTGAACTGATAAAGAGCACAGTTGCAGTAAACTTTTATTGAGAATTATGCTCCTTTTTCTCCTTGGGAAAATGACCAACCTGCTAAAAACAGACCAAGCTTGGTTCATGGGACACTTCCCAAAAGGAGAGATGGCTTAAGCTGGAGAAAGTGAAAAGGAAAGGAATATCTGGGTGGAGGAATTAGCCAAGGACAAGACGTGACCTTTAAAAGGACATTCTGAGTTAAATCTGAAAACAGCATTTGTCTTTATGTGGAAAACCATGCCCTTTACTAACCCTTCTGTGTCCTCTCGACCACAGGTAATCAAATTATGCAGGAAATAATTTAATAATTTTATTTTCGGTTGACAAGCACTAAATTATATGTTAAATTTGTTTGCCTAAGGGAAGATATTTGTTGCACAATAACATCTGCTAATACATGTTCTTCTCAGAAAACCATTATATTGCAAATTTTAAATTTATGTACAGAAATGAAAGGGCCTAAGCATTTGGCTAATGTATACCTTCTTTAATATTTATTTATTTCTTTAGTTAGTTATTTCTGGCTGCATCGGGTCTTAATTGTGGCATGTGGAATCTTTTATTGTGGCACACAGGCTTAGTTGCCAAGGCATGTGGGAACTTCGTTCCCTGTCCAGGGATTGAACCCAAGTCCCAGCTTTGGAAACTGGATTCTCAACTACTGGACCACGAGGGAAGTTTCTTGACTAATATATTTTAATTATCCATATATATCAAGAGGAATTCAGAACTTCCATATGATTGTCTGAAAAAAAACCCTAATAATAGTTCAGCCTTCTACTTTGCTGCTAGAAATCCTTTTGCTTCATTTGCTATTTCTTCTTACATGTATTCACACTGGGCAGAATCTCTGAGAAATTAGTTAGGTGACCGTCAAGGGAAATATATAGAGCATAATGTTTAGAAACAGCAATAGCCAGAAAGAATGCATGGCTGTTCCTCTCAGAACTTGTATCTTTACAGTGTCAAATTCTGTGTTTTATTGAGCCGATGATACTCTTCATGTCACCGTGTGTGTGCCCCAGCTGATCCATCTTCTGTAATATTCTTTCTGTTCCTGTTTACTCTCTACAACCTCAAGATCTGCTAGGGCTTCATTTTCTTGCAAAACTTAGCCTGATCCTTCCTCTTATTCCAGATGGTATTAATTGCTCCTCTGAAAGTTATGACCAACCTAGACAGCATATTAAAAAGCAGAGACATCACTTTGGCAACAAAGGTCTATCTAGTCAAGGCTATGGTTTTTCCAGTGGTCATGTATGGATGTGAGAGTTGGACTGTGAAGAAGGCTGAGCGCCGAAGAATTGATGCTTTTGAAATGTGGTGTGGGAGAAGACCCCTGAGAGTCCCTTGGACTGCAAGGAGATCCAACCAGTCCATCCTAAAGGAGATCAGTCCTGGGTGTTCATTGGTGGGACTGATGTTGAAGCTGAAACTCCAATCCTTTGACCACCTGATGCGAAGAGCTGACTCATTTGAAAAAACCCTGATGCTGGGAAAGACTGAGGGCAGGAGGAGAAGGGGACAACAGAAGATGAGATGGTTAGATGGCATCACCGACTCGATGGACATGAGTTTGGGTA
>NW_011494956.1:752851-753192 GCF_000754665.1 Bison bison bison
CTAAATAGACATTTCTCAAAGAAGACATACAGATGGCTAACAAACACATGAAAAGATGCTCAACATCACTCATTATCAGAGAAATGCAAATCAAAACCACTATAAGGTACCAGTTCACACCAGTCAGAATGGCTGCGATCCAAAAGTCTACAAACAATAAATGCTGGAGAGGGTGTGGAGAAAAGGGAACCCTCTTACACTGTTGGTGGGAATGCAAACTGGTACAGACACTATGGAGAACAGTGTGGAGATTTCCTTAAAAAACTGGAAATAGAACTGCCTTATGATCCAACAATCCCACTGCTGGGCATACACACTGAGGAAACCAGAAGGGAAAGAGA
>NW_011494956.1:753292-755500 GCF_000754665.1 Bison bison bison
TCCTAAAGGAGATCAGTCCTGGGTGTTCATTGGTGGGACTGATGTTGAAGCTGAAACTCCAATCCTTTGACCACCTGATGCGAAGAGCTGACTCATTTGAAAAAACCCTGATGCTGGGAAAGACTGAGGGCAGGAGGAGAAGGGGACAACAGAAGATGAGATGGTTAGATGGCATCACCGACTCGATGGACATGAGTTTGGGTAAACTCCAGGAGTTGGTGATGGACAGGGAGGCCTGGCGTGCTCCAATTCATGGGGTCGCAAAGAGTCGGACATGACTGAGTGACTGAACTGAACTGAACTGCTGATGTCCTCCTTCCCTCCTTCTAGGGTTGTGAACTGCTCTGGATGTCTACCATCTCCCCCGCCTCCCCTGCCAATCCTCCTACTCTCTACTTAGTATTATGCTCTAGGCTGTGACCATCTCAAGACTAGAACTATGCCTTTGAGTTACAGGTGAACATCAGGCCCTCAAGATTTTCTGTAGAATTAAATAAGTGAATGAAGCCAACAAATAAAAGGACTAATGTGACAGGCAATGTGAAGACTGAAGGATGTGTATGGAGGACAGTGGGGGCAAGTTGATCCCAAGCAGTCTCAGTCCCAAGATGTTGATAGAAATGTGTGTGTGTGTTTGCAAGGAAGGAGGAGTAGAACAGGGAAGGTGAGCTTTATATCTGACTGTATATCAATGCGTTGTTGTTGTTCAGTTGCTAAGTCTTGTTTGACTCTTTGTGACCCAATGGACTGCAGCACGTCAGGCTCCTCTATCGCTCAAACTCATGTCCCTTGAGTTGGTGATGTCATTCAATCATCTCATCCTCTGCTGTCCCCTTCTCCTTCTGCCCTTAGTCTTTCCCAGCATCAGGATCTTTTCCAATGAGTTAGCTCTTCACATCAGGTGGCCAAAGTATTGGAGATTCAGCTTCAACATCAGTCCTTCCAATGAATATTCAGGACTGGTTTCCTTTAGGATGGCCTGGTTTGATCTCCTTGCTGTACACAGGACTCTCAAGAGTGTTTTCTAGCACCACAATTCAAAAGAATCAGTTCTTTGGCTCTCAGCCTTCTTTATGGTCCAACTCTCATTTCTGCATATTACTACTGAAAAAACCATGGCTTTGACTACATGGACCTTTGTTGGCAAAGTGATGTCTTGGCTTCTTAATACACAGTCTGGGTTATTCATAGCTTTCCTTCCAATGAGCAAGCATCTTTTAATTCATGGCTGCAATCACCATCCACAGTGATTTTGGAGCCCAATAAAATAAAATCTACCACTTCTCCCACTTTTTCCCCTTCTATTTGCCATGAAGTGATGGGACCAGATGCCATGATCTTCGTTTTTTGAATGTTGAGTTTAAGCCAACTTTTTAAGTCTCCTCTTTCACCTTCATCAAGAGGCTCTAGTTCCTTTACACTTTCTGCCATTAGAGTGGTAACATCTGCATATCTGAGGTTGTTGATATTTCTCCCAGCAGTATTGATTCCAGCTTGTGATTCCTCCAGTGGCATTTCACATGATGTACTCTAGTTAAATAAGCAGGGTGACAATATACAGCCTTGACATACTCCTTTCCCAATTTTGAACCAGTCAATTCCATGTCTGGTTCTAACTGTTTTTTCTTGAGTTGCATACAGATTTCTCAGGAGACAGGTAAGGTGATCTGGTATTCTTATTTCTTTAAGAATTTTCCACAGTTTATTGTGATCCACACAAAGGCTTTTGTGTAGTCAATGAAGCAGATCAGATCATATCAGTTGCTCAGTCATGTCCGACTCTTTGCCATCCCATGAATCGCAGCACACCAGGCCTCCCTGTCCATCACCAACTCCCAGAGTTCACTCAGACTCACGTCCATCGAGTCAGTGATGCCATCCAGCCATCTCATCCTCTGTTGTCCCCTTCTCCTCTTGCCCCCAATCCCTCCCAGCATCAGAGTCTTTTCCAATGAGTCAACTCTTCGCATGAGGTGGCCAAAGTACTGGAGTTTCAGCTTTAGCATCATTCCTTCCAAAGAAATCCAAGGGCTGATCTCCTTCAGAATGGACTGGTTGGATCTCCTTGCAGTCCAAGGGACTCTCAAGAGTCTTCTCCAACACCACAGTTCAAAAGCATCAATTCTTCGGCGCTCAGCCTTCTTCACAGTTCAACTCTCACATCCATACATGACCACAGGAAAAACCATAGCCTTGACTAGATGGACC
>NW_011494956.1:755600-765622 GCF_000754665.1 Bison bison bison
AGCCAACTTTTTCACTCTCCACTTTCACCTTCATCAAGAGGCTTTTTAGTTCCTCTTCACTTTCTGCTATAAGGGTGGTGTCATCTGCATATCTGAGGCTATTGATATTTCTCCCAGCAATCTTGATTCCAGCTTGTGTTTCTTCCAGTCCAGCATTTCTCATGATGTACTCTGCATAGAAGTTAAATAAGCAGGGTGTCAATATACAGCCTTGACGTACTCCTTTTCCTATTTGGAACCAGTCTGTTGTTCCATGTCCAGTTCTAACTGTTGCTTCCTGACCTGCGTACAAATTTCTCAAGAGGCAGATCAGGTGGTGTGGTATTCCCATCTCTTTCAGAATTTTCCATAGTTGATTGTGATCCACACAGTCAAAGGCTTTGGCATAGTCAATAAAGCAGAAATAGATGTTTTTCTGGAACTCTCTTGCTTTTTCCATGATCCAGCGGATGTTTGCAATTTGATCTCTGGTTCCTCTGCCTTTTCTAAACCCAGCTTGTACATCTGGAAATTCTCAGTTCACATACTGCTGAAGCCTAATGTGAAGGATTTTGAGCATAACCTTGCTAGCATGTGAAATGAACACAATCGTACGCTAGTTTGAACAACGCCCTTTGGCATTTTCCTTCTTTTGTAGCAAGTATGAAAGTGACTCTGCCACTTTCTAGTGTGTAAGTGCTGCATTTCTTAAAATCAGAAAAATTGTTTCTACACTTTCACCTACATGACTGGCAGAAAATTCAGTCTCAGTCATTCTTGGGGGATTCTCTTTTATCCTCTGGGGGTTCATTCAAGAATTTCCTGGTATCTAGGATGCCATAGCCTGTAGAGTCCTTATCAGCTGTGGCTCACCACTTTTCCAAAGCACTGGTCAGACAGTATGTTCCAGGCATACCAGAGATGCCTCTCAGGTGGTCTACTCCTGTACCACACATGGGCCCACAGGGTCTCCTATGTGCTTGGAGATAAGTGTTGAGCCTTCGGTGGACATCCTGAAATGATTCATGTTAGGCACTTACATGCAAGGGACCCCAAGTCCTAGGTCCTTCCAAAAACCTGCTTATTTCCTATGCACATGCCCCCCTCCCAGCCTGAGGAAGCCTAACATTCCACCTTGATTAGGCAGTTTCTGTGGCTTTGACTGCAAAGCCCCAACTTCCATGTGCTCCTCTGGGGAATACATCCAGGGGAATTGCTATATGGTGTGTCATGGGAAGGAAAAGAAACTGAAAATACTGGTTACTTCTTTCTTAACTCACCTTGCTACACTGGACTTCAGAAGTAACAGAAGCTTTACCTCCCTGCTCCCAAAGCCTGTCCCCACCCCAGCTTACACTGGCAGCGCTGAATGTCCCCACAGTTGCAACCACTGTTTCACTTTGCAGCATGGAAGAGCTCAAAACACAGGGTCTTGGCAGTTTTCCCAGTTTTCTTCATCCTGTTCATGACTCCAAACAAAACACAATTTCAGACTCAAAAACAAGCTGGAGGTTTCTGTTGAGACCTCAAATATTTTCCCAGAGTCCACCATAAAAACAATAATGTTATGTTTTAATTGAAAATGATTTGTTCAAGTTTTTGTGGCAAAACCCTGCTATAGTTTTGTTTATCATACAAAGAACCTCAGATTCACTTCTAAACAAAATATTTTCTAAAAAATAAAACAGACTTCCCTCTGCTGACCTAAATCTCAGGAAGAATAAATGTTTGTTATAAAGTGCCAAACAAATATTTATAAACAATATTCTTTTGCCATTTGCGTAATCTTGGCAATTATTACTCATGTTAGCATTGCTACTCAAAACCCAGTATTAATGTTTTCTTCAAAATATTTAACTTGGTAGTATAAAGATACCCTATATAGCCAAAGACCTATTGCACAAGTGTGGTCTTTGGTAGATTATGCTTACACTTGCCTTCTTTTTTTGGAAACAGTAGGAAATTTATGAGAGGGGTTTTGGAAAGAAGAAATATTTTAGTGCTCTAACCCCATAATATTTATGTTCTCTTACAAACACTAGCAACTAGACCCCATTTATAAGTAACATAGCTAAAAATCTGCCCCATTCAAGACTTGACTTTAAAATAAACCCATTATCAAAAGATGAGCAAATAATATGAAGCAAAAATGATTAACTTGTGAATGTTCATATACTTCCTTTCGCTGTCCATTAAGAATAATTCCACCAGTCCCAACGAGGTTCATGAGCATTTGTGATACAGCACAGAATGAGAGACAAGATGGGAATGTGTGTGCTTTGTTTGGGAATAGGCTAAATTTGGGGCTTCCCTTGTGGCTCATTTGGTAAAGAATCTGGCTGCAATGCAGGAGACATGGGTTTGATCTCTGGATTGGGAAGATCCCCTGTAGAAAGGGATGGCTACCCACTCCAGTATTCTTGCCTGGGAAATCCCATGGGCAGGGAGCCTGGCAGGCTACAGTTGCAAAAGATTCAGACTTTGCAACCAAACAACCACCCCCAGGCTAAATTTTACTTCTGGAAGACAATAGGCTAAAGGTGGAAAGAAAGGCAAAAACCAAGTAAGTCTTAAAATAAATTTCTTGGGGGTTTGGACTGAATAGGTAGTTGAAATGACATAATTTTCTGGGCTTGTTGCAGGACAGGCTGAGGTTCCAAAGACAAGGTGGAAACTGGAATTTAAGATGTACTGCCAAATACTGTATATCAGTCCCCTTGACAGACTCTACTAAGGAGTTTTTAAATGTTAGAGTTTATTTATTTATTTTTTAAAATAGATTGTACATTCACAGGTTTGAATTTTTTTAATGTGCTATGTACTACAATGTTTATCAAGAAGTCTCCCTAACACTCTAGGCCCCAGCCACCCAGTTCTCATCCTTGGAGGCCCCCAATATTACCAGTTTCTATCTCTTCCAGAGACATTTCATGCAAGTCCAAGCAGATAGACATTTGTATTATGTATACTTTTCCACCTCACTTTTATACCTGTAGTAGCATATTACACAAAACATTCTGCACAGTTTTATTGCCTTTACAATATCTTGTAAAGACATTATTTAGATAGAGATTTCTCTCTTTCTCTATCTCTTTTTTTTTTTTTGGCAGCTGCAGAGTGTTCCATTGTAGAAACATACAAATATTTTTAACCCAGTCTACTTTTGAGGCTGCTGCTGCTGCTGCTGCTGCTAAGTTGCTTCAGTTGTGTCCGACTCTGTGTGACCCCATAGACAGCAGCCCACCAGGCTCCCCCGTCCCTGGGATTCTCCAGGCAAGGATACTGGAGTGGGTTGCCATTTCCTTCTCCAATGCATGAAAGGAAAAGTGAAAGTTAGGTCGCTCAGACGTGTCCGACTCTTAAAGACCCCATGGACTGCAGCCTACCAGGCTCCTCCGTCCATGGGATTTTCCAGGCAAGAGTACTGGAGTGTGTTGCCGTTGCCTTCTCTGACTTTTGAGGCTACTTCCAATCAATTACCATTATATACATGATGTTGTGAATTACCATGTTCTTAACTTATTTTGTGCCCGTGCACCCCTTTGACAGTCCAGTGAAGCCTATAAATTTCTTCTCACCATGATATTTTCATGGGATTTCATAAAATCCTTAAGATCAAAAGTAAACTAGTTATGCACGTGCTAAGTCACTTCATTTATACTTGACTCTTTGTGACCCCATGGACTGTAGCCTGCCAGGCTCCTCTATCCATGGGATTTTCCAGTCAAGAATACTGGAGTGGGTTGCCATGCCCTCCTCCAGGGGATCTTCTTGACTCAGGGATCGAACCCATGTCTCTTAAGCCCCCTGCATTTGCAGGCGGGTTCTTTACCACTAATGTCACCTGGGAATAATTATCAAAATATTTTTTAATTTAGACATATATGTTTATTAATTAATGAATTAAATAATAAGATCTAGTACTGGGTCTAACTACTCTAATTTCAAGGTATGGATGAACATAAAGGATACCTCAAAATATCAGCAGCAACTGTAACGTGACATAAAATATCTGACTTCTATTGATAACAAAGGCACAGACTGATACATTATGGCTTCCTGCCTACTTTCATAATTAAAGGAAATGATAAATTTCAGCTAGAGTTTAGTGAAATCCAAAACACAAAAAGTATTTTTTCCATTCAAGTTGATAAATTCCCTAAATTTTTCTGCGAAGCCCTTGTTAAGAAGTTCTGCCTTGCACACACATTGTTTTCTAAACATTCAGGCATGCTTGTATATATTTATAAATACCCAGAAGTACTTTCAGTTAGCAACTGCTAATAAATTTTAAGTGAATGCATATTGTCAAACATGACTGTCAAACAGTCATTCTTAAAGCATTGAATGAGGATGTGCTAGTAAGCATTTTAATCTTTGCAAGCTGAGAGATAAACGGTAGCTTGGTGTAGATTTATTTTGAATTTGCCTTCTTAAAAGCCAGTCTGAGCATCTTTTCATACATTCAAGAACCATTTTCTCTATATTCTGTCCTTTGCTTATCTTCTTATCGGTTTGTCAGCAGGTTTGTTGTGTGCTGCAATTCCAGAAGAAATCAATCAAGGAGTCTGTGTTGTAAACAGCACCCCCTGGAGTTAGCAACACAGGAGTCCTAGTTATTGATCCCTGGTGGCTCAGTGGTAAAGAATCTGCCTGCCAGTGCAGGAGATGCAGGAGACACAGGTTAGATCCCTAGGTTGAGAGGATCCCCTGGAGGAGGAAATGGCATCCCACCCCAGTATTTTTACCTGGGAAATCCCATGAACAGAGAAGCCTGGCAGGCTACAGTCCATGGGGTCACCAAGAGTTGGACATTACTTAGTGACTAAACAACGACAATGAAAGAGTTTAAATGCTATCCTTTGAAATTTTACCTCAGGTAACTTTCTTTGCATCATCTGAATGGAGTAAAATAGAATCTGGAATCCTTAAGTCAGGAGCCTTATTCAGGTAACAATGCTGTTAAGACAAAATCTGGAAGAATTCACGACAAATTGATGACTGAAGTTATCTCTAGCAAGGAAGTGGTACCAGAAGTGTGAGAAAGATTTTTTTAACTTTTTCTAAAAAATGTATTATGTATTATTATATGGCGTAAATAAATGAAAAGAATGAATACACATGATGAAAATTCAAATAATACAGAGGAGTATAAAGGAATCCCTTTATCCAACTTCTTCCCAACCTAAGAATTAAAAAATAAAAGACTGTGTTTGGTTTCTTGAGCCCATATTGTGGGTTTGAAATACCTTTTCCATTACACGAAACCAAAGGTTCTTGGGGAAATAACTGCATGTCTAGGGCAGGAAATGTACAAGATGAGCCTGGTACATCTTGTTGTATCAGATAGCAAGGAAGTTATCAAAGATGACTAGGGCCATGGAAAAGGACACAGGATTCAACTAGAAGAAGTTGCCAGTGACCAAAGAGAGAGAGCAATTTGAGTATCAGTAAAGATAATAACACAATGGCCTGAAGTACATCATGAACTCCAGGAGTTCATCATGGTGTTAGAGAAAATAAAAATTAATTGATCATTCTGTGAGGATGGTGGGGAACCCACTTACTATTTTGAAAGCTGGTAAATCAAGACAGAATCTAGCATTTACTCTTTCTTGTCCAAACTGTGTCATTGAGTCACTAAATAATGGACAAGGGAAAGTTCTTTTTTTAAAAACGTAGGCCAGCTGGAACTTCCCTGGTGTCCAGTGAGGTCCAGTGATATCCAGTGGCTAAGACTCTGCGCTCCCAATGTAGGGGGCTCAGGCTTGATCCCTAGTCAGGGAACTAGATCCCATAGGCTGCAACTAAGAGTTTGCACGTTGCAGCTAAAGATCCCACATGCTGCAACCAAGATCTAGCGCAGCCAAATACATAAATAAGTTTTAAAAATAAAATAAAAGTAGGCCAGCTAAGAAGTGAAAATGCAACAACAATATACACCACTTTGTAACTTCTAATGAATATTTATCCTGACATTAATCATTCACAGTGGTAAGCATCACCAAATGGGTGGCTCCTAATGAAAGAATACAATCCCACCTAAAAAGTTGTCATGTCAAAAAAGGGGGAAAAAAAGATCTTGCATCTGATGAAGCCTCCAGGTCCAACTACCAAGTTGTAGGAAAAGTAGCGCGTGCTCAGTCATGTCCAGCTCTTTGCGACTCCATGGACTGTAGCCTGCCAGACCCCTCTGTCCATGAAATTTTTCCAGGCAAGAATACTGGTGTGGGATGCTGTTTTCCCCTCCAGGGGATCTTTCCAACCAGGGATCAAGCTTGTGTCTCCTCTGTCTCCGGCACTGGCAGGTGTATTCTTTACCCCTGCTCCAGCTGCAATGCCCATGCCATGGCTAACTGTTGAAGCTGGCTGAAGGAATCTGCAGGGGCCTTATTTTATATTATTCTGTCTAATTTTGTTATGTTTAAAGTAAACAAAATTATTAGAGATCAATTTTTCCTGAATGACAACATTGTGACATGAAAGACTGAAAAATAGCTCATATCTGTTAGGTTCTATTAGGCCACATTGCTTAAAAAGAAGAACCTGAATTTTAAAATTTACATTTGTTATGGATCAGAAACATTCCTATCTGCAGTCCATAGGAGAGAGCAGCTATGTGATCAGAAGGAAGCTCTGTGGGCTTGGAGAAGCACCTGCTGAAGATCAGCTTACCTGGAAAACAGACTTGGGTTGGAGATTGCCTTGGAGAAGGTTTCTTAAGGAGGGCTCTAGGGAAGTAGCAAACCACTCCAGTATTCTTGCCTGAAGAACCCCAGGGACAGAGGAGCCTGGTGGGCTACAGTCCATAACATCGCAAACAGTCAGACCCAACTGAGTGGCTGAGTACATTGGGATCATCACTTATGAGGTTAGTGGAGGAAACAGGACTGGGGAACAGGAGAAACTGAATTATGATGCTGCTCCTGCAGGAACTTCAGCTAATCCCACTGGGAGCCCTCGGAGTAGAATGGCCCTTCAAAGTTGTCTTTATTGAAGCAAGGGTATATTCCTCCTCCTCAGTCATCAGAAGTGGGTTGCCCTCAGGCAGGGCCTTTCCTGAGCTGAGGCAGCTTCGTTAGGCTGGGAGCAATGCCCACAGACATCCTCAGCTGGGGATGGCTGATGTGCCCAGCACACTCTCAGCAGACAGGGAACCAGGGTCTCAGGCCCAAAGAGAATCTGGGCCATGCCCCTACTGAGTTCATTACATGTTGCCACCCTAACTTTCCTGCACACAACCCCAGGACCATTGCTCATAAGTGAATAATGTGTACGGCTTAGTCCCAAAGGGCAAGTCTCTATGTCAAATTCCTGATAACAGGCACCAAACCCATACAAGATGATCAAAGGTTCTGTATTATTCACATTCTTTATGTAACTCGGAAGTGAGTATCTTATATGACATAGTCCCTAAGTCCCCTGAATTTCCCAAAGTGGCAATAGAGCTGGAATTACTTCCAGTACCATTTTGAAATGAAATCTAACATTAAAATTTTTTTTAATTCTTTTTCTTTTGAAATAATTTCAGGTTTACTGAACAGTTGTAAAGATAATGCCAAATACTCGTGTGTAGGCTTTATCTAGATTCACCAATAGTTAACATTTTGCTATCTTCCTTTATTATTTTCTTATATAACTGCCACACCAATGCTTAAAATCAAGAAATTCAATATTCATAAGATGTTATTATCTAATCACAGTCCATATTCAAATTTCCCAATAATGTTCTCAATAGCAAGAGTTTTCCCCCAGGTCCCAATCCAAGATTGTCCTTTGTGTTTAGTTGCTGTGTGCCCTTAGTTTCCTTCCTCTAGCTTCTTTCATCGCTCTTTCCTTACTTTCACTACCTTGACACATTTTAATATTGCAGGCATCTTTGGCAGGAATATTGTAGAAACAACTGTACTCACTTTCTATCTGGCACAATAAATTATCATAAATTGAGCAGATTAAAACAGCTCACATTTATTATCTCACAGTTTCTATGGGCCAGGACTTTGGGCTCAGTGTAGCTGAGTGCTCTGTGAGGCTGTTTCAAAGTGCAGTCGAGGAATAGCCAAAGCAATCTTGAGAAAGAAGAGTGGAACTGGAGGAATCAACCTGCCTGACTTCAGGCTCTACTACAAAGCCACAGTCATCAAGTCAGTATGGTACTGGCACAAAGACAGAAATATAGATCTATGGAACAAAATAGAAAGCCCAGAGATAAATCCACGCACCTACGGACACCTTATCTTTGACAAAAGAGGCAAAAATATACAATGGAGAAAAGACAATCTCTTTAACAAGTGGTGCTGGGAAAACTGGTCAACCACTTGTAAAAGAATGAAACTAGAACACTTTCTAATACCATACACAAAAAGAAACTCAAAATGGATTAAAGATCTAAACGTAAGACCAGAAACTATAAAACTCCTAGAGGAGAACATAGGCAAAACACTCTCCGACATACATCACAGCAGGATCCTCTATGATCCACCTCCCAGAATATTGGAAATAAAAGCAAAAATAAACAAATGGGACCTAATTAAAATTAAAAGCTTCTGCACAACAAAGGAAACTATAAGCACAGTGAAAAGACAGCCTTCAGAATGGGAGAAAATAATAGCAAATGAAGCAACTGACAAACAACTAATCTCAAAAATATAAAAGCAACTCCTGCAGCTCAATTCCAGAAAAATAAACGACCCAATTAAAAAATGGGCCAAAGAACTGAACAGAGATTTCTCCAAAGAAGACATACAGATGGCTAACAAACACATGAAAAGATGCTCAACATCACTCATTATCAGAGAAATCCAAATCCAAACCACAATGAGGTACCATTTCACGCCAGTCAGAATGGCTGCGATCCAAAAGTCTACGAGCCATAAGTGCTGGAGAGGGTGTGGAGAAAAGGAAACCCTCTTACATTGTTGGTGGGATGCAAACTAGTACAGACACTATGGAGAACAGTGTGGAGATGCCTTAAAAAACTGGAAATAGAACTGCCTTACGACCCAGCAATCCCACTACTGGGCTGTTATACACACCGAGGAAACCAGAATTGAAAGAGACACGTGTACCCCAATGTTCATTGCAGCACTGTTCATAATAGCCAGGACATGGAAGCAACCTAGGTGTCCATCAGCAGATGAATGGATAAGAAAGCTGTGGTACATTTACACAATGGAATATTACTCAGCCATTAAAAAGAATGCATTTGAATCAGTTCTAATGAGGTGGATGAAACTGGAGCCTATTATACAGAGTGAAGTAAGCCAGAAAGAAAAAAACCAATACAGTATACTAACGCATATATATGGAATTTAGAAAGATGGTAACGATAACCCTGTATGCGAGACAGCAAAAGAGACACAGATATATAGAACAGTCCTTTGGACTCTGTGGGAGAGGGAGAGGGTGGGATGATTTGGGAGAATGGCATTGAAACATGTATAATATCATATATGAAATGAATCACCAGTCCAGGTTTGATGCATGAGACAGGGTGCTTGGGGCTGGTGCACTGGGATGACCCAGAGGGATGGTACGGGGAGGGAGGTAGGAGGGGGGTTCAGGATGGGGAACATGTGTACACCCGTGATGGATTCATGTTGACGTATGGCAAAACCAAAACAATATTGTAAAGTAATTAGCCTCCAAATAAAATAAATAAATTTATATTTTAAAAAATGCAGTTGAGGGCTGAGTTGTCATCTTCTGGTTCTCCTGGGGAAGTACTTGCTTCCAAACTCATCCAGGTTGTTGGCAGGATTTACTTCATTTTGGTTGTAGAGTTTCAGTTCAGTTCAGTTCAGTTGCTCAGTTGTGTCCAACTCTTTGCGACCCTATGAATCCCAGCATGCCAGGCCTCCCTGTCCATCTCCAACTCCCAGAGTTCACTAAGACTCACGTCCATCGAGTCAGTGATGCCATCCAGCCATCTCATCCTCTGTCGTCCCCTTCTCCTCTTGCCCCCAATCCCTCCCAGCATCAGAGTCTTTTCCAATGAGTCAACTCTGCGCATGAGGTGGCCAAAGTACTGGAGTTTCAGCTTC
>NW_011494956.1:766183-766714 GCF_000754665.1 Bison bison bison
TCCACTGTTTCCCCCATCTATTTCCCATGAAGTGATGAGACCGGATGCCATGATCTTAGTTTTCTGAATGTTGAGCTTTAAGCCAACTTTTTCACTCTCCAATTTCACTTTCATCAAGAGGCTTTTTAGTTCCTTTTCGCTTTCTACCATAGGGTGGTGTCATCTGCATATCTGAGGTTATTGATATTTCTCCCAGCAATCTTGATTCCAGCTTATGTTTCTTCCAGTCCAGCATTTTTCATGATGTACTCTGCATATAAGTTAAATAAGCAGGGTGATAATATACAGCTTTGACATACTCCTTTTCCTATTTGGAACCAGTCTGTTGTTCCATGTCCAGTTCTAACTGTTGCTTCCTGACCTGCATACAGATTTCTCAAGAGGCAGGTCAGGTGGTGTGGTATTCCCATCTCTTGAAGAATTTTCCACAGTTTATTGTGATCCACACAGTCAAAGGCTTTGTTTGGCTATAGTCAATAAAGCAGAAATAGATGTTTTTCTGGAACTCTCTTGCTTTTTCCATGATCCAGC
>NW_011494956.1:766825-769687 GCF_000754665.1 Bison bison bison
TCAGGATTTGAAGTAGCTCAACTGGAATTCCATCACCTCCACTAGCTTTGTTTGTAGTGATGCTTTCTAAGGCCCACTTGACTTCACATTCCAGGATGTCTGGCTCCAGATGAGTGATCACACCATCGTAATTATCTGGGTCGTTAATCTCTTCAAAGTCAGCAAGACTCTAGAATGGTTCTGCTAGTAACATGGAGGTTTATATGAGGTAGGACAACTTTGTCATATTCTACTTATTAGAAGGAAGTCACAGTCCCACTTACACTCATGATGAGGAGGTTCTACAAGGGCATGACTACAAGGAGGTGGGATTATGAGGGCCATGTTCAAGTCCACCACAGTGATGCTGTGTCCTCCTTGCATCCTACCCAGCAATTCATGGTGCCCATTAGTCTCACTACTGGTGATGTTAACTTGGATCACTTGATTAAGTTTGTGTTCACTAGGCTTATCCAGTTACTCTTTCCCCCTTCGTGAAGAGTAAGCATTTTGTACAGAGATACTTTAATACAACGTCAATATTAAATTTTCATCAAACTTTTAATGAACTAATACCTCCATAAACTTGTGAATTCCTATTTTATTCAATGAGTCATAATTCATTACTAATGTTCAAACTGTTCCAGATTTGGCCTGGAAAAACCTTTGAAAACTGGCCCATGGAACTTCCCTCATGGTCCAGTGGCTAAGAATCTGTCTACCAATGTAGGGGACACGGGTTCCCTCCCTGATATGGGAAGATCCCACATGCCACAGAGCAACTAGGCCCATGTGCCACAGCTATTGAGCCTGTGCTCTAGAGCCGAGGAGCTGCAGCTACTGAAGCCCATGTGTCCAGAGCCCATGCTGCACAAGAGAAGCCACTGCAATGAGAAGCCTGTGTACCGCAGCTAGAGAAAGCCCGTATAGCAACTAAGACCCAGGACAGCCAAAAATATGAACAAATAAATAAAGTGAATATTGTTTTTGCTTTGGCTCCATCCATTCATTCTTTCTGGAGTTATTTCTCCACTGATCTCCAGTAGCATATTGGGCACCTACCGACCTGGGGAGTTCCCCTTTCAGTATCCTATCATTTTGCCTTTTCATACTGTTCATGGGGTTCTCAAGGCAAGAATGCTGAAGTGATTTGCCATTCCCTTCTCCAGTGGACCACATTCTGTCAGACCTCTCCACCATAACCCTCCTGTCTTGGGTGGCCCCAAGCAACATGGCTTAGTTTCATTGAGTTAGACAAGGCTGTGGTCCCTGTGATTAGATTGGCTAGTTTTCTATGATTCATGGGGTCGCAAAGAGTCAGACACGACTGAGTGACTGAACTGAACTGAATAGTTAATATATAATTGAAAAATGAAGGGCTTCTCTGATGACTCAGACAGTAAAGAATCTGCCGGCAATGTAGGAGACCTGGATTTCAATCCCTGAGTCAGAAAGATCCCCTGCAGAAGGGAATGGCAACCTACTCCAGTATTCTTGCCTGGAGAATTCCACGGACAGAGGAGTCTGGTGGGCTACAGTCTGTAGAGTCTCAAAAAGTCAGACATGACTGAGCAACTAACACCTTCACTTTCACTTTTATTCTATTAATAAATAAAATTAAAAAGAAAAAAAACTGGGCCCTGTGTCCCTTTGACAGGTATTCATCATCCCGTAAGTAATCCCTTACTTTCTGGCTTGTATGGCTTGTATTTTTTATTTTCTATATATACACGAGTATATATTATGAAGCTTCAGTATCTTAATAACCTTTCTGGCTGGGGAGATACTACCCCTCCTGGGGCCAGTCAGCTCTTAGAGATAGCAAAGGCCCAGCATGCCTTTGATGTGCAAACTAATCAATCCAAAGCCAGATGTCCCTTATCTGGCCCTGGAGGGCCCAGGAGACATTATTCCTCCATCTTCATCATCCCAGGGCCAGGTGCCAGGCAGCTCGGGAATACCCTATAGCTTGGAGCCTGCTGATATTATTCAAGCTAGCCAATCCTAGCTTGCTTACCCTGCCTGCCTTGCCTTGCCCTTGCCTTCCACCAGTGGTGGCCTAGGCCCCTCTCCTCACTCCTGCCTCTTTTGGCTCCTGACCACCCTGGTGTCTCTTCCGTATGGCACTGTATGGCATCCTGTTTCGAGGACTGTGAGTATAATATATTTTGTTTTCCCAAGCTTCTCTTGTGCCTCCTCTTGTGGCCGCACCTGACTGATCATTACATAAACGAACACAGAACACAGAGCACAAGATAGTCCAGAATCATCTCATATTTTGCTGCTTCAGCCCTGGAATCAGCCATTTCTCCAAAGGGTCTTGGTTCCTTTGATCAGAGAATGGTATTTAGAAACCAACAGGGGTCTTCCCTGATGGCTCAACTGGTAAAGAATCTGCCTGCAATGCAGGAGACCAGGGTTCAATTCATGGGTCAAGAAGGTCCCCTGGAGAAGGAAATAGGAACCCACTCCAGTATTCTTGCCTGGGAAATCCCATGGACAGAGGAGCCTGATGGGCTACAGTCCATCAGTTCAGTTCAGTTCAGTCACTCAGCTGTGTCCGACTCTTTGCGACCCCATGAATTGCAGCACACCAGGCCTCCCTGTCCACCACCACCTCCCAGAGTTCACTCAGACTCACATCCATCGAGTCAGTGATGCCATCCAGCCATCTCATCCTCTGTCGTCCCCTTCTCCTCCTGCCCCCCAATCCCTCCCAGCATCAGAGTCTTTTCCAATGAGTCAACTCTGCGCATGAGGTGGCCAAAGTACTGGAGTTTCAGCTTCAGCATCATTCCTTCTAAAGAAATCCCAGGGCTGATCTCCTTCAGAATGGACTGGTTGGATCTCCTTGCAGTCCAAGGGCTCTCAAGAGTCTTCTCC
>NW_011494956.1:770089-771819 GCF_000754665.1 Bison bison bison
GGGTCAGGTGGTCTGGTATTCCCATCTCTTGAAGAATTTTCCACAGTTTATTGTGATCCACACAGTCAAAGGCTTTGTTTGGCATAGTCAATAAAGCAGAAATAGATGTTTTTCTGGAACTCTCTTGCTTTTTCCATGATCCAGCGCATGTTTGCAATTTGATCTCTGGTTCCTCTGCCTTTTCTAAATCCAGCTTGAACATCAGGAAGTTCACGGTTCACATATTGCTGAAGCCTGGCTTGGAGAATTTTGAGCATTACTTTACTAGCTTGTGAGATGAGTGCAATCGTGCGGTAGTTTGAGCATTCTTTGGCATTGCCTTTCTTTGGGATTGGAATGAAAACTGACATTTTCCAGTCCCGTGGCCACTGCTGAGTTTTCCAAATTTGCTGACATATTGAGTGCAGCACTTTCACAGCATCATCTTTCAGGATTTGGAATAGTTCAACTGGAATTCCATCACCTCCACTAGC
The DNA here is from genome assembly GCF_000754665.1 of Bison bison bison. Classification (NCBI taxonomy): domain Eukaryota; kingdom Metazoa; phylum Chordata; class Mammalia; order Artiodactyla; family Bovidae; genus Bison; species Bison bison. The sequence continues at coordinate 770,563 of NW_011494956.1, forward strand.
TTTGTTTGTAGTGATGCTTTCTAAGGCCCACTTGACTTCACATTCCAGGATGTCTGGCTCTAGGTCAGTGATTACACCATCGTAATTATCTGGGTCGTGAAGATCTTTTTTGTACAGTTCTTCTGTGTATTCTTGCCACCTCTTCTTGATATCTTCTACAGTCCATAGGGTTGCAAAAAGTGGGAAACAACTGAGTGACTAACACTCATGCCACCAGGCGTATGTACTATATAATGTACATCTGGGCTCTAGGTGTATTTTACTTAAAATGGTATCAACATTTGTGGCAATACCTTTTCTCATCTGAGGAAGCAACTTGGGTTGGAGGAATTATAATGGTTAAAAGAGTGGACTCTGGATCCAGACTGCCTGAACCCAAATTCTGCCACTGTGACAAATTGCAATACCTTGGGAGAGTCCCTTATAATTGATCACCTGTGTGATGGTGTTAATAACAGTGTCTACTTTGAAAGGTTGCTATGAGAATTCAGTGAGATGTACATGCAAAGCTCTCAGGCTCATGCATGCCCCTGTATGCATGCCACTGCATATTACTCGGTAAATATTTATTGAATGAAGGATCCTCATGTTGCTCAGAAACTCTGAAGGAAGAATGAAAATGAGGGGAAACTCTTATTTACATCCTTTTAGAGCCAGATATCTTGCAATGTGAAGTCAAGTGGGCCTTAGGAAGCATCACTACAAACAAAGCTAGTAGGGTTATGGAATTCCAGTTGAGCTATTTCAAATCCTAAAAGATGATGCTGTGAAAGTGCTGCACTCAATATGCCAGCAAATTTGGAAAATTCGGCAGTGATCACAGGAGTGGAAAAGATCGGTTTTCATTCCAATCCCAAGGAAAGGCAATGCCAAAGAATGCTCAAACTCCCGCACAATTGCCCTCATCTCACATGCTAGTAAAGTAATGCTCAAAATTCTCCAAGTCAGGCTTTAACAATACATGAACTTGTTGGATGTTCAAGCTGGATTTAGAAAAGGCAGAGGAACCAGAGATCAAATTGCCAACATCTGCTGGATCATGGAAAAAGCAAGAGAGTTCCAGAAAAACATCTATTTCTGCTTTATTGACTATGCCAAAGCCTTTGACTGTGTGGATCACAATACACTGTGGAAAATTCTTCAAGAGATGGGAATACCAGACCACCTGACCTGCCTCTTGAGAAACCTGTATGCAGGTCATGAAGCAACAGTTAGAACTGGATATGGAACAACAGACTGGTTCCAAATAGGAAAAGG
>NW_011494956.1:771919-776323 GCF_000754665.1 Bison bison bison
ACAGACTGGTTCCAAATAGGAAAAGGAGTACATCAAAGCTGTATATTGTCACCCTGCTTATTTAACTTATATGCAGAGTACATCATGAGAAACACTGGGCTAGATGAAGCACAAGCTGGAATCAAGATTGCCAGGAGAAATATCAGTAACCTCAGATATGCAGATGACACCACTCTTATGGCAGAAAGTGAAGAAGAACTAAAGAACCTCTTGTTGAAAGTGAAAGTGGAGAGTGAAAAAGTTGGCTTAAAGCTCAACATTCAGAAAACTAAGATCATGGCATCCGGTTCCATCATTTCATGGCAAATAGATGGGGAAACAGTGGAAACAGTGTCAAACTTTATTTTCTTGGGCTCCAAAATCACTGCAGATGGTGACTGCAGCCATGAAATTAAAAGACGTTTATCCTTGGCAGGAAAGTTATGACCAACCTAGATGGCATATTAAAAAGCAGAGACATGGTGGCTCAGATGGTAAAGCATCTGCCTACAATGCGGGAGACCTGGGTCTCGTCCCTGGGTCAGGAAGATCCCCTGGAGAAGGAAATGGCAACCCACTCCAGTACTCTTGCCTGGAGAATCCCATGGATGGAGCAGCCTGGTGGGCTATAGTCCATGGGGTCGCAAAGAGTCGGACACGACTGAGTGACTTCACTTTCTTTCTAGTCAAGGCTATGGTTTTTCCAGTAGTCATGTACGGATGTGAGATTTGGACTATAAAGAAAGCTGAGTGCCAAAGAATTGATATTTTTTGAACTGTGGTGTTGGAGAAGACCCTGATGCTGGGAAAGATTGAAGGTGGGAGGGGAAAGGGACGACAGAGGATGAGATGGTTGGATGGCATCACCGACTCAGTGGACATGAATTTGGGTAAACTCTGGGAGTTGGTGATGGACAGGGAAGCCTGGTGTGCTGTAGTCCATAGGGTCGCAAAGAGATGGCACGACTGAGCGACTGAACTGAACTGAACATCCTTTTTAGAAAATAAATAAAAAGTGAATTTGTCAAGGATCTTCATCCTCTTATGTAAATCTTTTTCTTTAAGAATTCCCCACCATAAATTTTATTTATTTATTTATATTTATTTTAGCTGTGCTGGGTCTTGGTTGCTGAGTGCGGGCATTCTCTAGTTATGGTGAGTGTGGGCTCCTCTTCACTGAGGTTCATGCGCTTCTTATTGTGGTTTCTACTCCTGGTGTAGAGCACAGGCTCTAGGTGCACAGGCTTCAGTTAGTTGTAGCACATGGGCTCATTTGTTGTGGGGAACGAGCTCAGTTGCTCTGCTGCGTGTGAAATCTTCCCAGACCAGAAATTGAAACTGTGTCCCCTCCATTGTCATGAGAATTCTTATCCACTTCACCACTGGGGAAGTCCCCACTATAACACTTTTTTTTCTGGTTTTATACACTTTTAATACTATTTTTTTCCTATCTTATGGTTCAGTAAACAAGATTTAAAATTCTTATAAAGTTACTTTTCATAACTTTTTGCTTTCCCTTCATATTTATTATGTTTTTAATTTATTCTCTATAAAGAGGAATTTTATGAATCTGTGTCTTCCAGTGCCTTTTGAGGCCACTATGGCCATGAAGAGCCCTGTTGCTGTCTGTGTCTGGGGATCAGTGGGGTCCTCTTTCCATTCCAGCACTCGGGGGTGGCATCTCAAAGGCCACTTCAGATCCACAGCAATCTTTGTGTAAGAGTGTTCCCATCAGAGACAAGTTATCATGGTCAGTGTCTGCATGTTCTGTAGAAGAGCAGGCCCCTGCCTTCAGCTCCCCAAACTTCTGCCCATTGTAGTGTTGGAGAGAGGGGCAAGGGTACAAGCCTCCATTGTTATGGTGGGCACAGATGGTTTTGAGCCTCTTCTCCTCACTGACACTTGCCAGACCCGATGCTGAGAAACTCCATAATTTCAAATTGGTTTTAGTACATTGTAAGAAGCTAGAAGTGTATGTGTTAGTCACTCAGTCACATCTGACTCTTTGCGACCCCACAAACTGTAAGCCCACCAGGCTCCTCTGTCCATGGAATTCTCCAAGTAAGAATACTGGAGTGGGTTGCCATTCCCTTCTCCAGGAAATCTTCCTGACACAAGATCAAACCCTGGTCTTCCAATTGCAGGTGGATTGTTTACTGCTAGAAGAAGCTAGAAGACCACCTATGAAATGTCATATATAAAATTCAAAGAAAAAATACTTTCCACTTATTTGTGTTCATATTCTTCCTCCTTTGTTTAAAAAAAAAAAGTCAGAAAGGAACTCACACAAACCTCATGCCAAACCTGTGCCTGAGACTCTGATTCTTAAAGACATCTAGTCATCACAGAAGACACCAAGACCTTTGGGAAGACAGGGAATTGGAGGAGGAGGCAGTCAAGAAAGATAAGGTCCTGTAATCATGCACCCCTTGTTCTCACGATGGGGAGGAGAGCAACCAGAACCACTTCTGCAAGGAGAGCAGGAATTCCACATCCTGAGCCAGCTTTTAATAACGTCTTCTTGACAACTGGCATCTCTAGCCCAAATTCCTGATTTAATTACTCGGAGAGACAGCTATCCTGAAGGCTCTCACAAAGGAGCTTATTTGGTTTTTATTAGACAAGGAGCAAATGCATTAGAAATACTCTAGATGAGGGGGACTTCCCTGGTGATCCAATGGTTAAGACTTCACCTTCCAGTTCAGGACTTTACAGGTTCAATCCTTGGTCAGGAAGTTAAAATCCCACATGCGTCATGCCCAGAAAACAAGACATAAACAACAGAAGCAATATCATGACAAATTTAATAAATACATTAGAAATGGTCCACATCAAAAAAAACTTTTTTTAATCTTAAAAAAAGAGAAATATTCTGGGTGATTTTTATCTTTCAGTTTGGTATTTCAGTCCCTTTGCAATTCTTACTCAAGTTCTCCTCACCGTTTAAATCTGAAAAAGTAATTTCTGAATCACTGTGAAGGCCTTGTTGAAAAACCATGACTCTGTAAAGAATCTTTGAGTCATTTGAAATAGGTCAGGCTAACGGTTTAACTTGAAAACGGAATGAATTTTCCAGCAGGGTTCCCATGGTACGTGACTGTGTTTTTGTAATGTAAGACAATGAAGTGAGTTGTTACTAGGTGATTTGGCTAATTTAGAATCTCACCTCCCTTTCTGGGGAGGAAATCTGAGGCGTGGTGTTTGTACTAGATGCTGGGGTAGTGCTAACTCAGACTTCAGTTCTCCTGCATTGGGCCAGATGGAGGCTATGAACAGGGAGTTAGAAAGTAAGGTCAGCATCCACTTTGGCCAGAACTGAGCCTTGGATCGAATGAAGTCTGTCAGGTTTCTTTGAGTCTGTCTGTCTCTCTCTCTCATACACACACACACACACACACACACACACACACCAACTCTTAACTGATCCCCCTTCTGTATTGCTGTTCTGGGTAAAATTCCCTAGGGCAAAATCAACAGTAACCCAAGTTTTCAGCTCACTGAGTATCAGTGGGAATTGTGCCATGCTGGCATTTGACTGACAGTCTCAAAACCAGTTTGACTGAGAGTGAAGGCTGTGAGGGCTAGGTGGAGGATTAACTCACCAACTTGGAAAGGTTACTTGGAGAAAGTTCACACTGCCTCTTATTCATGCTTCAGTCTGTCTCAGAGAGTGCTGAGGTCACAGAAATGGCTAAAAGCTGAACAACAGGAGGAGTGTTTTTAATTCAGAGTTCAACCACATGCACATACAAGCTCTGTTGCCACCAGGGACCCCTGGAAAGTGATGCCTAAAAATCAGCTCAGAGCCAACCTCTTTTGGCTTCTATTGTGTGGTCTCCCCACTGGGCTGAATTTTAAATGACAGGAAAGCAGGGGAGAGAGTTCCACCCCAACCTTTCTGGAAAGATGAAAGGCAAATATATATATATATATATTTTTTTAAAATATAAGCTCAAAGGGCCAGTGGGGAAATCCTTTACACATTAGACCAGGGTTAAGGAAATGAAAACAGGTTTTATTACTTCTCTCCTATACTGAATCTAGAAAAATAAACAAACTGCTCTTATTTTTAACTACTGTTAATGTTGTTAAGTAGCTAAGTCGTGTCCAACTCTACGACCCCAAGAACTGCAGCATGCCAGGCTTTTGGGTCATTCTCTATCTCCTGGAGTTTGCTGAAATTCATGTCCACTGAGTAGATGATGCTATCTAAATGTCTCATCCTCTGCCACCCTCTTCTCCTTTTGCCTTAAATCTTTCCCAGCATAAGGGTCTTTTCCAGTGAATGAGTCAGCTCTTTGACATCAAGTGGCCAAAGTATTAGAGCTTCAGCTTCAGCATCTGTCCTTCCAATGAATATTCAGGGTTGATTTCCTTTAGGATTGATTAGCTTAATCTACTTGTAGTCCAAGGGACTCCCAAGAG
>NW_011494956.1:776423-777909 GCF_000754665.1 Bison bison bison
TCAAAAGCATCAATTCTTTGGTGCTCAGCCTTTTTTATGGTCCAACTCTCACATCCATACATGACTACTGGAAAAACCATGGCTTTGACTAGATGGACCTTTGTCAGCAACATGATGTCTTTGCCTTTAATACACTGTTGAGGTTTGTCACAGCTTTCCTTCCAAGGAGCAAGCATCTTTTAATTTCATGGCTGCAGTCATTGTTTACAGCGGTTTTGGGGGTCCAAGAAAATAAAATCTGTCACTGCTTCTACTTTTCCACCTTCTTCTTCATGATATGTGCACCACTAATTTTTAACTATTAATGGTCCACATATCTTGATTGTTGATAAACAAAGCCAAGTTCATGAAATACTGGCTGTAACCTTCATTCTATGCTGTCCACCAGGGTTCTATCCAATCAATCCATGTTGGTGGAAAATCTTCTCATTTGAAAACACCAAGTTAACTTAATTTTAAAATTTTATTTATTTTTTAATTAAGGTCTAATTGATTTACAATATTAAATTAGTTTCAAGTGTATTAAATTAGTGCAAAGTGATTTAGCTATACATATATATGTATATGGGTTTCCCAGGTGGCTCTAGTGATATAGAACCCACCTGCCAATGCAGGAGACATAAGAGATGTGGGGTTTGATCCCTGGGTTGGGAAGACCCCCTGGAGGAGGGCACGGCAACCCACTCCAGTATTCTTGCCTGGAGAATCCCATGGACAGAGGAGTCTGATGGGCTACAGTCCATGGGGTCACAAAGAGTCGGCTACGACTGAAGTGACTTAACACACACTCATGCATATGTATATATAGCTATATTCTTTTTAAAAAGTCTTTTCTATTATAGGTTATTATAAGATACTGGATATAGTTCCCTGTGTTATAATCCTTATTATTTAACTATTTTATATATAATAGTATATATCTGTTAATTCTATACTCCTAATTTATTCCCCTTCCAAGTGAACTTTAAAATCATTTATCTAATTCAAGTAGAACCCAAACAATTAATGTCTAGGAATTCTGTTATTCAGAAACGCCATGTAAAAAGCCCTTAAATCTGGTCAACATTTTTGACTGGGAAGGGTGTGGTAAAATAATAGAAAAAAGCCAAGCGCGTGGAGGGAAGAGCATGAGTGTCTGAGTCATAAACTCCTGAGTAGGAGGAGTCCAGAGTGCGTCACTCTCCAGCCTTGTGATCTCAGGCTGCATAGCAACCCTCATGAGCCTCAATCCTTCACCTGGACTTAGTTCCCTACTGACTGCTACAAAGTTCAATTACAGCCTGGGAAGATGAGCACATGTCTACGTGATATTTAATTGTCCCTCCCTCCTTCCTCTAACGCACAGTAACTGGATAATAGTTTCTGTCATCCTCCCCAAAGGCAACTGGGATCTGGGGAAGGAGAAAAAAAAAAAACCAACAAAGGGCACCGCCTGGTTGATCAGGTGCAAAATGAATTCATTCATGCACAAAGATGAATTCATCAC
>NW_011494956.1:778009-779167 GCF_000754665.1 Bison bison bison
ACACACACACACACACACACACACACACACCAACTCTTAACTGATCCCCCTTCTGTATTGCTGTTCTGGGTAAAATTCCCTAGGGCAAAATCAACAGTAACCCAAGTTTTCAGCTCACTGAGTATCAGTGGGAATTGTGCCATGCTGGCATTTGACTGACAGTCTCAAAACCAGTTTGACTGAGAGTGAAGGCTGTGAGGGCTAGGTGGAGGATTAACTCACCAACTTGGAAAGGTTACTTGGAGAAAGTTCACACTGCCTCTTATTCATGCTTCAGTCTGTCTCAGAGAGTGCTGAGGTCACAGAAATGGCTAAAAGCTGAACAACAGGAGGAGTGTTTTTAATTCAGAGTTCAACCACATGCACATACAAGCTCTGTTGCCACCAGGGACCCCTGGAAAGTGATGCCTAAAAATCAGCTCAGAGCCAACCTCTTTTGGCTTCTATTGTGTGGTCTCCCCACTGGGCTGAATTTTAAATGACAGGAAAGCAGGGGAGAGAGTTCCACCCCAACCTTTCTGGAAAGATGAAAGGCAAATATATATATATATATATTTTTTTAAAATATAAGCTCAAAGGGCCAGTGGGGAAATCCTTTACACATTAGACCAGGGTTAAGGAAATGAAAACAGGTTTTATTACTTCTCTCCTATACTGAATCTAGAAAAATAAACAAACTGCTCTTATTTTTAACTACTGTTAATGTTGTTAAGTAGCTAAGTCGTGTCCAACTCTACGACCCCAAGAACTGCAGCATGCCAGGCTTTTGGGTCATTCTCTATCTCCTGGAGTTTGCTGAAATTCATGTCCACTGAGTAGATGATGCTATCTAAATGTCTCATCCTCTGCCACCCTCTTCTCCTTTTGCCTTAAATCTTTCCCAGCATAAGGGTCTTTTCCAGTGAATGAGTCAGCTCTTTGACATCAAGTGGCCAAAGTATTAGAGCTTCAGCTTCAGCATCTGTCCTTCCAATGAATATTCAGGGTTGATTTCCTTTAGGATTGATTAGCTTAATCTACTTGTAGTCCAAGGGACTCCCAAGAGTCACCTCCAGCACTACAGTTCAAAAGCATCAATTCTTTGGTGCTCAGCCTTTTTTATGGTCCAACTCTCACATCCATACATGACTACTGGAAAAACCATGGCTTTGACTAGAT
>NW_011494956.1:779267-786268 GCF_000754665.1 Bison bison bison
AGCACATGTCTACGTGATATTTAATTGTCCCTCCCTCCTTCCTCTAACGCACAGTAACTGGATAATAGTTTCTGTCATCCTCCCCAAAGGCAACTGGGATCTGGGGAAGGAGAAAAAAAAAAAAAAAAAACCACAAAGGGCACCGCCTGGTTGATCAGGTGCAAAATGAATTCATTCATGCACAAAGATGAATTCATCACTTTTCACTGTTTAGGGTTTGTTTTTGTTTTAATTATCTATGGCTTTTCTTCTGAACTGAAATTAAACCTTCTGGCCTCATTTCTAAAATGACTAGAAAGTTGGGTCACCTGCATCAGTGGATTTAAACTTGGGCTGTGCATTAGAATCACTTGGGGAGCTTTCTTATAATGCAGAGTCCTGGCCCCACCTTAAGAGAGTCCTTGTTCCCTTTGGGCTAAATCAGGGTGTTTGGTTTTAGATACCCATAGCCCATTGAGACCAGATGATCTTTGAAGTCCCTTACCATCTCATGTGGCAGGCTCTATTACAAACCACAAGAAATGACACTCAAATCAGAAAACAAGAGCTCTTTTCCCTAAAAGTTTTTGTGCGCTGGTTTCACAGGCATGCTCTGAACCTTCGGCTCACTCGTCCCTTTTTGGAGCAGCCAGCCTCCAAGAAGGAAGAGCCAGATCCACATCTTGGGCTTCAGAACAGGGATGAGGCATCCCAGGAGGTGTCTTGTCTGAAAATGTCTGTGAGGCCAAGGAGATTCCCTGGCTCAATGAGGCGGTAAGATGATGGCTGTGAGATGTTGAACTAAAACTACCAGATGAGGATGAGGGTATTGAGGAGGAAATGGATGAGGGTAAAGGTGAATTCTAGTTTAATCCTGGGCCAAGAAACTTATTTTTTTTGTTTGTTTGTGTTTTAATTTGTTTTATATTTAGATTTCCACAGTGATAACATAGAGTATTTGTCTTTCTGTTTGACTTTTTTCACCAACTATATTACTCTCTAGGTCCACCCATATTAACGAAAATGGCAGAATTTCACTCCTCTTTATGGCTGAGTAATATTCATGTGTATATATATATATATATATGCGCGTGTCTCTGTGTGTGTGAATACATCTTTATCCATTCATCTGTTGATGGACACTTAGATTGCATCCATATCTTGGCAATTTTAAATAATGTTGCTATAAACACTGGGGTGCATGAATCTTTTTGAATTAGTGTTTTCATTTTCTTCAGATATATACCTAGGAGTGGGATTGTTGGATCATATAGTAGTTCCATTTTTAATTCTTCGAGGGACTGCCATACAGTTTTCCATAGTTTATAATCCCCTCAGTTTATAATCCCATCAGGGTACAAAAGTTCCCTTTTCTCCACATCCTCATCCAAGATGGCTTACCACTGCTCCCTCTCTCTGCCTTCCTCTTACTGTGGTTGTATACCCTGCTTACAGTTTCAAATAGAGAACAGTTCCTGGCTTCTCCAGCTTTTCCTGAGGATGCCTGCTACTCCATCAGCTTGGTTGCAGAGATGGCTCCTGGCAGCCACATTATTCAGGCCCTCCAGCCATGGGCACGTGTCCCAGTCCAGGCTTGTCCAATGCAGCTGCTCCCTTCCCTCAGAACCTGGAGTTGGGAGGGGTCTCTTGAACAGAGGAAAAAATGTAAACTTGGGTATTGTCAGTAGCTATACTTTTTCATGTGACAGAGAAGAAAATTCTTTTCTTTCATTACAAAGAATAAAGATATAAACAGAAGAGTCAAAGACATAAGATGGAGAGTAAGAAGGACATTCTGGATTTCCTACAGAGTTTGGTTCTCCTTGTCCATAGTTTCATCATCCTAGCTGCATCCCTACCTTTGAGTTCACAACGAATGTCCCTTTAGTTAAAGAAGCTGGAACTGGCTTCTGTTACTTGTAATCAGAAAAGCTTTAGGGACTTCCCTGGTGGTCCAGTGGCTAAGACTCTGTGCTTCCAGTGCAGGGAGTCTGGGTTTGACCCCTGACCCAGGGAACTAGCTCCCACATACTGCAAGTAAAGATCCCACATGCTGCAGTGAAGATCAAATATCCCACGTGCTGCAACTAAGACCCAGAGCAGGTCAAATAAATAAATATTAAAAAAACAAAGCAGCAGGGGAGGCAAAAACCCAGAAATAAAAAACTCTGAGTATGGTTACTATGTATGAATGGTTATGTTTCTCAAATGTCAAACAAGTGAGAAACCAGCGCTTTCCCAACAAGAAAGGCAAAATATATGTGGCAGAAAGCAACCAAGAGATCTGAGTTCAAATCTTCCTCTTAGAATCCCACAGCCACATAGAATCACAGACCACTGACATTAGTTCTTAAACATAACTCCTTTCTATTGCCCACTAGTTGGATGACATTGGGAAGAATCTTGTGGATTTAATAATAAAATTTAACCCTTGTTGATTTAATTATAAAATGACCATAAAGATTCTGTGACAGGGTGGAAACTGAACCATTCACTCTATAGAGACTTCATCCAACATTACAACCCATGCTTACATTGCTATTATCTTGATATAATCAAAAGCAATTTTCCCTGGAATTATTCTTGAAGGCACATTACACACATCAAATGGTTAGGAGAGCTCAGTGTAAGAGGCACATGACAACTGCTCATGGGCATGATGGGCAAAAAAGAAATTTGGGGAGTTTAAATATAACAAATGCCCAGTTTTGCCCAACTTTTCACATGACCTTTGGGCATTTCTTAAAAGCAAATGGTCTTAGAACTTGTCTGTGTACTTGAACAAAATTTAGCAAATCTTTATTGGGACCCAACTAAATACTTGACTGTGCTAGCTGTTGTGCCCTCAAAGAAGAAAAGATAGCCTGCTCTCTGGGACCCCAGCAGAGCTAGGCAGGCTGGTGACAATCTGCATTAGTGCACTGGGGGCTGATGGGTACTCAATGCGGGTGTGTTCAAGGACAAAGTAGGAGTGATGAGCCGGTCTGGCAGGCAGGCAGGGATGTGATGGGAGGTGTCACGGAAAAGTGATGACTTCGCTAGCTTTGTCTAAGGAACAAGCTGAGGGGGATGGACCAGGGCAGGATGGAAGAACAGGGCCTTTCTGGCAGTGGGAGGACGGCATACATAAGACGTGAGGTTGAGAACCAGTTCCAGTGTGTGGAGACCGGCAGTCCTTGTAGTGCAGTAAAAAAAAACACTCTTTTCAAAGGTATTCATGGGATGGGATTGATTCCTGAGTGAATGAGGGAGATAAAAGTGAGCTTTTAATAACTGTGGGAACTCTAGTATTTAAAAATTAGTCACAAAAAATAATAAAGGGATCTAGTATATATTGGAGTGAAGGAATCCCAGGGACGGAAACATAATGAATCATAAATGGAGTAGAGACATCCTGCCCAGGAGAGTGCATTAATGAGAAGAGTAATAATAAGTAACATTTATGGAGGGATTGTTAAATGCCAGGTGCTTTGTGCCTTAGACACATTGACTCACTTCACACATGGCAACTCTGTGATGTAGGTTCTGTTATTATCCTGTCTCAGAGGCCCTCTTCCTCACCCAGTCATTCCCCTTTCCTGCACTCATCACCAGTACACAATACATGTTTTTAAGCACTATTTTTTAAATTTGTCTCTCTCCTTCTGATAGATTGCACTCTCCTTAAGAGCAGGAAGTTTTGTTTATTGCCACATCCCCAGCACTTAGAAGACATAGTAGTAGCTCAATAAACACTGGTGAATGAATGAATGACAGAAAATGAGGTACGGAATTGTTGATAACTCACCCCGAATCAAATAGCCAGGCAGTGGCAGGATCAAAGAGCAGTACCGCAGACTCTAAAACTCTGGAGTGAGACTGTGTGCTCAAAAGGAGGCAAAACAGACTTGAGGGTGGACGGACTGGAGCACCAGCCCGCTAAGAATAGGCTTGAGAGGTCATTGGTTAATTACTTTATTCATTCAACTTGCAGTAAAAATTTATGGAGCATCTACTGTGCACCAGGCACTGGGGAAGCAATAGTGGACGAAGCAGATAGGGTTTCACAGTCAGAGGGGAAGAGAGGGGAAGAAACAGAAAAGGAAACAGGTGAATCCATAGAAAAATTTCAAGGATGACAACAGAACCGGGGTATGTGATATATGCATACATCTGGCCTCTGACGTGAGGTATGAGCAGAAGCCTACAGCCTGAAGCTCCAAAAGAAGATAAGGCTCAGAACAAGGAAGACAGGAAGGCAGTGCTGGTGGGAGAGCTATGGATGGGGGTTGGAGAGTGGAAAGAAACCCACGACGATAGCAGTTCTGCAGAGGAAGCTGAGAGTTCACAGCCAGGAGGAAGGCCAGGGTCATCTCTTGGGCAGTGTCTGGCTAGGACCAGAGCCAAGTGGTGGAAGGAATTGTCTAGAAAACCATATCTGGTCTTAAACGAAAAATCCAAACCAGAAAAGACCCTGCTTTAGGTTACCCACAGAGGGATAGAAACAGAGGGTGGTCAAGGGCAAGGGACTCCATATTACAAGATAACTTTGTCAGCTTGAGCCTGGAAGTGCCTATAATGAATTGTGACATGTCCCCACAATTCATAAAGGCACTGTCTGGTAGAGCTGAGAAGCTGTTGGAAGTGACAGTGGCCTTAAAAAAAAAAAAAAGTATTGTTGTTCAGTCATGTCTGACTCTGAGACCTGATGGATTGTAGCCCGCCAGGCTCCTCTGTGCACGGAATTCTCCAGGCAAAAATACTGGTGTGGGTTTCCATGCCCTCCTCCATGGGTTCTTCCCAACACAGGTTAACATCTAATACAAATGATACTTAACCTGAGCTATGGACCAGACCAGTGATCCCAAAATCTTATGGAGTGAACATAAGGTCCACTTGAAATGTTTGTAAAACATGCAGATGACTGGCCCCAACCCTTGTTGTTCAGTTGCTGAGTTGTGGACTCTTTGAACCCCATGGACAGCAGCACGTCAGGCTTCCCTGTCTTTCACCATCTCCCGGAGTTTACTCAAACTCATATCTGTTGAGTCAGCGATGCCATCCAACCATCTCATCCTCTGATGCCCCCTTCTCCTTCTGTTATCAATTTTTCCCAGCATCAAGGTCTTTTTCAATGAGTTGGCTCTTTGTACCAGGTGGCCAAAGAATTGGAACTTCTACTTCAGCATTAGTCCTTTGACCCTTACACTGACAAATTGCTGTTCAGTATGTCCAGCAAAGGACCGGAATATGTGTCTGACATGCAGGTGATCTCTGGACAGGCCACATCTTGAGAAACATGGAGCAGGATCCACAAATGGGCTTCAGGGAGTCCATGAATCCCCGGGAATGGAGTAAAAAATGTGTGTGTGTTAGTCACTCAGTCATGTCTGACTCTGCAACTCTGAGGAAAATGTGTGTGTTTACATAAATGTATATTTCTTTTTCTGGGGAGAATCCTTATCGTTACAAGACTCAGAAACTTAAGAACCACCAATTGAGTTCTGCCCTTTATCTTAGAGAGCAGGAAACACAGAGTCCCAGGAATATAAGTGACTCAACTGATCCTCAAAGCTGGCAGAGAGCAGAGTTGGGCTGTCACCCCAGATTTTCTCTTTCCAAGCCCCCTGCTCTCCTCTCTTTGCTCTGCTGACTATAGGGATGGGGGGAGAAGGAGGATGGGGATCTAAGCACGTGGAGGCAAAGTCATCAAATGATTACTTTCCTCCTTTGTGGCCACAGGTGGGATAGATCTGCAGAGTGTACAGTTAGAACAATGATGCCTCAGCAAAGGACCCAGTCACTCACCTGCACTACTACCCCATATTCTGACCCCTGTGGACGTCATCCCCAACAGGACCTAAAGCCATGACAGAGGGCATCCATGCCTCGTTGTTTACATGGTGGTGATGGAGTGGTGTTCTTATTTTTTTTTAATGCTCCTTCTGCTTTGTTCATTTATTTAATTTAATTTGGCTGTGCTGGGTTTTCATTGCGGCATGCAGGCTTCTCTAGCCATCCTGCAGGCTTCATTGCCCCATAGCATATGGGATTGTAGTTACCCTACTGGAGCTCAAACCTGCATCCACCTGCACTGGAAGGTGGATTCTTTAGCCCTGGACCACCAGGGAAGTCCTGTGATGTTCTTATAAAGACCTGCCTCCCTATCCCTGAGAAGGTGGGTGATTCTGAGCTTCCCTGTCTGCGCTCAGTTCTCCATTCATCTATTTCTTAGGCCAGTCTGAAAACTCACCCTTTCTAGTATGCTCAGGACATGCTTCCTCTTGGATCCTTCTCCAAGTCTGAAGCCCATGTCATTAACACCAGCTGGCTCTTCAATTTGGACATATGTTCTGCCCTCTAGATCTGGTCCAAATCTTTTAAACTCTGCCTCAGCCTGAGCTTCTAGATTCATCAGCTGGGTTCACCTTCCTCTTTTTTATTAAAAAAAAAAAATTATCAACCTGCCTGACTTCAGGCTCTACTACAAAGCCATAGTCATCAAGACAGTATGGTACTGGCACAAAGACAGAAATATAGATCAGTGGAACAAAATAGAAAGCCCAGAGATAAATCCATGCACCTATGGACACCTTATCTTTGACAAAGGAGGCAAGAATATACAATGGAGAAAAGACAATCTCTTTAACAAGTGGTGCTGGGAAAAGGTCAACCACTTGTAAAAGAATGAAACTAGAACATTTTCTAACACCATACACAAAAAGAAACTCAAAATGGATTAAAGATCTAAATGTAAGACCAGAAACTATAAAACTCCTAGAGGAGAACATAGGCAAAACACTCTCTGACATACATCACAGCAGGATCCTCTATGACCCACCTCCCAGAATATTGGAAATAAAAGCAAAAATAAACAAATGGGACCTAATTAAACCTAAAGGCTTTTGCATAACGAAGGAAACTATAAGCAAACTGAAAAGACAGCCTTCAGAATGGGAGAAAATAATAGCAAATGAAGCAACTAACAAAGAACTAATCTCAAAAATATACAAACAACTCCTACAGCTCAATTCCAGAAAAAT